>NW_022196897.1:75429669-75461466 GCF_008632895.1 Mastomys coucha | reverse complement strand
TCGACCTCAGAAATCCACCTGCCTCTGCCTCCTAAGTGCTGGGATTAAAGGCATGCGCCATTACTGTTCGGCGAGAGTGGTCTTAATAGTAGGAAAACCTTCATCTATGAAACAACTTTATATAGACTATTTTTCTTGCTTCAATTATAAAATTTAAAAAAATAGTTGAAGAAAATAGTTGAGATCTTTAATCTAACTATTTAAAAATGTTCTTTATAACTTTTACAATAACAGAGATACACTGAGAAGCTTTCAACTATACTGTTAAGAGCTGCTGGCTATTCAAACAGACACTGTAATAGTTTAGTAATAGTTTCTTGCCAATGTTTTATAGATTTGCCTAACTTTACTTTTTCAAATAATCTTGATACCTGAAGTAATTATGAATCATATGATTATTGTTTAGAACATGAAAAATGTAATAATAGTTATGGTATTATTGGGAGATGTGTTTTGGGTTGTGTATTCACATGCTGATTACTGTGCCCAATATCTGGGTGCAGTCCGGATGTTGGCATTGTCAAGTATCTCCTGTCTCAATGGTGTGTAAAAATTGTTTTCCATTGGTTACTAGAGATTTGATCAGCCAATAGCTGGGCAGGATAGGAGGAGGGAAGACATCTGATTTCAGTGAGGGGTCTCAGGTGGAAAGTGGCCAAGGCAATTCACCATGATCAATATGCCATGAAGATTTGCCATGAGCAGGTGGCCATGAGAGTTGAGGAGGACACCAGTGGAAAAGGAACAGCCAGGGAAAGATTAAGATGGCACATAGCTGGATAGTAGGCTGCCTAATTAGGTTAGATTAAGGTTAGAATAGATGAGTATCTGCTCAACTATAGTGTCTGGAGCCTTTCAATAAAAATATCAGGCCTCCATGTTATTATCTCAGAGCAAGTGCAGGAGAATAAAAGCCCTTTATGCATGCTGTAAACTGATAGTAAATTAAGAATACACATTCACTTTATGTGGAAGTAGACTGTCTATATAACAATAACCTGCAAAGATTAAACTTAATAGCACCATGTAAACTTTCTTCCTATTTCCCTGAGATCTCAGCTCTAACATTTGAACCCAGCAGGACACTCAGATATTTTTTCCTTAATATTTTAAGTCAGATTTCAACACACATCTTTAATATGCAGTATAAAAAGCTAAAATCTTAACATTTAATCAAACGGTGACATGCCTAATATAGTTATCTGGTTATCTTTCTAAACATCTCTATCACAACTTGTTTCTCAATGTCTTTATTGATATATATGGTACCTTTTATGTCCTCTTACTCGATAAGCATGTTCTTGCTATAGGACTTTCATATTGGGCCATTTTCCAAACTGTCTTTGTAGTTAACTTACTGTGTTTTAATTGATAAGAAGAATCAACACGTCATAGAGTTTGTTCTCATACCTGAGTATGAGGAAATGTTCCCCTTGCTTCTATATACTAGTTGAAGAACACTTATTGCTATTTTATAAGTGGTTCTTCAGTGTGAGGAACTGGGTAGTGTCTTCTGGAACATTATTACTGAGATCTAGTTCATGAGCTTTGTGGTGGTTTGAATATGCTTGGCCCAGGGAGTGGTAATATTTGTCGGTATGGCCTTGTTGGAATAGGTGTGGCTTTGTTGGAGGAAGTGTGTCACTGTTCTGGTAGGCAATGAGACCGTTCTCCTAACCACATGGGAGCTAGTCTTCTCCTAATGGCCTTCAGATGAAGATGTAGAACTCTCAGCTCCTCCTACGCCATTCCTGCCTGGACACTACCATACTCCTGCCTTGATAATAATAGAGTGAGCCTCTGAACCAGTAAACCAGCCCCCGTTGAGCATTATTCTTATAAGAGTTGCCTTGGCCATGGTACTGGGTCACAGCAGGAAATCCCTAAGTAAAATAGACCTCATCAAAATTTTTCACATTGAGGGGTATATGGAGTTAGTATCTTCCAGGCCTTTCTGTGGTAACAAAATGGGATAAGGTCCGTGTAGTAGAACTCTTTTAATGTACGAGTCTACTCCTGGAGTCCGCTCATTGTACCCACACTCTTTGGCTGCTGTCCACAGAAAATTGTATCAGTTCCTATAGATGGCATCTTATTTAAGGGATGTAGCTTAGGATAATGGCTTCCTTTTTGCTTATTTAATTAGATATTTTATAAAATTTTACTATACCAGTAGTGAAAATGATATCAATATGGCTATTTCATGTGATTAAAAGACGTGTTTAATGTTCTGGGATATGAAAGCCCTTGCTGACTTTTGGCTTTGACCATGTATATTGGACCTAGTGAAATTCCACTTTTTAGTACTTTGACTGAAGTGCCGGCTATTACATCACCACACCTGCTGTGAGTCATAGTGTGTTTCCTTCATCATGTGTTCTTCCATGTGACACCTTCAAAGCTCATCTTGGTCTATTAGAAGAGTAGAGCAAGCATTAGGTGGTTCTGAGGGTTGTCTGGAATTATCACCTTTAAGTTCTTTCAAGGATATTGTTCTGAAATTCCAACTTACACATTTTCTACCAACTGAATGAATATGTTCTCTTGTTTCCATTGGATGTAATGATGCAATCAGCTTCATTGATCTTAAGTTGCTGTGACAAGGTTTTAAACTGCATGACTAAAGTGACTAGGTTTTCATTCTCTTTTCTATATAAGTTTCGGAATAGGGGAAGTCATGGAGTTGAACTCTGCCAGAGTATGACTCAATGTATGAGTGCTGTGATTATAGTCTAAGTTCATGGGAAGACATGGTCTAAAGATAAGTAGTCTATGCTGTACTATGAAATTCCAAGTGATAAAATTGACAAGATTAAAGAAATATTGTTCATACTTGTGTACCTCTTATGGTTTGTAAAATAAATACTTTAATATAAAAGAATTAAATTGTCTTGAGGAGAGTCATGTGGAAAGCCTCAAATGTAAGGCAGCATCAATAGTGATGATGCAAAGTGAAGTAAATGTAAGCATCAGAAGATGTTCCACTGCAACAGGGAGAAGTTCTGGGGGGGAATAAGAAAGGGTTCCTAGGCCTGAGGAAGACACAGTCTGCATTCGCTGAAGGGACAGTTCAGAAGTACTTATGACCTAATTTATATACACAAGGTTTTGTAACTTTGTTACTCCTCCTCTCCTTTGCCTCTACAATGACAAAATATTTTCATATAGGAACTGATAAGGAAGTCCTGAAATTTATATAGATGCCTATCTATGAATAAATATCATAGTAATAAAAACATGTGAGCATAATAATGGAGGACTAGATCTGTTAAACCGTGAAGCACAACTTACAGCTCTTACGTGTATATTTTTATCATTGGCTAAGTAATAAGAATTCTATAGAACAAAAAAAAATTCAGAAGAGTGAGAATATCTCTGTGGAAACCAACTATGTATTTTTTTCACCACATAAGTGATGGTGAGAGATTTTCAATTAGCAGAAAAGTGTTGATATTGGATAAAGTTTAAAATAATTATTGTCTCTCCCTTCACCTACAGTTTCTTATACCATACCCAAGGCTCTTTCTTTCTCTGATTATTTATTCTGATTTGAACTCTAATATTTATTTTTTTCTATACCTGAACAAAATACTATTTATTTATTTACTTATACTACTTCTTGGTTGTTGAAATTATAATAAATTACAATAATTCTCCCATTTTTATACTTACTCCAAACCCTCCCATATACTCATCCATGGTCTCATTCAAATTCATGGTTTCTTTTTTATCATAAAGCATGTTATGTGCACATATGTACATATATATGTATATTTAGTATACAAATAATTATATATACATACATGTATAAGTATATATATTATATATATATTCCTAAACACACATATACATATTCAAAAATAGATATAGATGTTACTAACTATGCTCTGTTCATTCAATGTTCCTTGTGTAATGTTTTTACTGCAATTTAGTATTGAATAATCAATTAGAGTTTACTTTCTAGGGAACACTATTTTTTTCCACTCACAGTACTCCTTAGTTGCCTTTTAGTTCCTTGTGTAGCATTTCAGAGTCTGCAACAGAGCTACAAATTGCATTAGTAGTGTGATCATGACAATTACTCTTTCTTGTCAGGACACAAATGTGAACTTTTAACCAAGATAGAAAATAAACAAAACAAATCACTTGAGTTTAATTCTACAGATTATTAAAGGGATGATGTTTCTGAGATTTAATGTTTTTATATGCATCAGTTCAATTCTTTTTTTTCTTTGAGGTGTGAGAATTAGTAAAATATGATATTTAAAGGTGTATAAATTAGATGTATTTTCTTGTAGGTCTTTCCTAAAATATTCCAGTGAGTAAATTTCAGTTTTCTTTCATGCATCTATGGTATATTTCATGGTACTATGTTCCATGAACATAACACCAATTAGTCTTATCTTCCTAATTTTATAAGAAAAGAGAATAAAATAATTGCTAAATTATTGCATTTAATTTTAAAGTCAAAGAATTTCAAAATCAGTTTCTGGGAAGAAAAATATTACACTCTGGACAATCAGTAGATATTTATGGTATAAATATGTGTTTCATTCTTTGATAAGCATTCTACTATTTCAGAAAATTCCTTTTTTGTTGTTGTTGTTGGTAGTAAGTACAATATTCTCTGAGACCTAAGCTCTTACATTTGGAAGCATCTTCAATTTGAAATCAGAGGTTCAAGGAAAAGAAAAAAGTTTTCTGATCCTATGGGGACACAAAAATAGAAATTTATAAATAAGTGAGGAGGTAACACCACTCAAATTTATGTCATGGAAAATCAGGGTGATGGAAAATTTCCAACTCCTGAAGTGGGTGGGGCTATTTGTTCTCAAATCCCATGGAAAAATCTTTAAATTCCAGTTGAATGTCAAGAAGGAAAGTTTTGTTTCTTTTGTTTCTCCTTGATACCATGTTACAAGCATATGAGGGGCAGTGGTTTGCGGAAGATGCCCCTACTTTTTGCCCGAGATGAGAAGACAAAATTAGAAGGAGCCTTGTGTCTTACCAGAAACTGAGTAGACCCATGCATATAAAACAGGAGGGTGTCATCACCGGAACTGATTGATACAAGTGAGGCTTATAATTCTTTTATTCAATTTAAAAAGGATTTATAATTAGGATATAGTGCTTAATCTGTGAGTTCTATATTCAATGTCATAAATAACAAGTAAAACAACATACATGAGACTTATAGGATAGGACATTATGCATAATAGGCATACAGTAAAAACTTAGCCATTTAAAAAAAAAAAAAACCTAATCAGAATTTTGAACTGCAGTGCAAACCAGGCATTCTTAGAGGCTTAATGACATTAATACTGTATTTAAATTTTATCTACAAATTAAATCCAAATCAGTTAGAATGTAAGAATCACATGTTTTATTTTACCTCACCAACAGAATTATTTTAAAATATTCTCTATCTCTTCCTCATTTTTAAGGTTAAATAGTGACTTTTCAGAGAATGTCTATAAAGCCTACAGAATCCTGATGCAGAACCATGGAATGCTGTCATCTTTAAACTTAGTAATATACAACATGGAATTTGCCATATCCACCAATCAACTGTACAAGAAGACATTAAGGTAAGAAGAATGACACATGTCCCAGAACAGAGTATTCCAAGTTAAATGTGTCTACTTACTCTCCCTAGGTGTCTTTGATGTTTGTTCCTGCCTTAGAATCCTCAGGAAGTTTGAACATCTGAAGCCCTGCACTATGTTAGTGTTAGTCATGGCTTAGTGTCTCCCTTACAAGAGATGAATTAGTAAGGCAATAGAGACAGCAGGCATCCTCTGGAATGAAGAGCAGAGGAAACACAGAAATGTTATCACAGTCATTGTTTCCATAGACAGTAAGATTATGAAAATTACAGCATTTGGGGCAATCATCAGAGCATCCATGAAAGCCAAGAGAAGGACCTGAAGTCGGAAGAGGACATACTTGCCCAGATAGTTATATAAAGATGTATTCTTACCTGGGTGGGTGAGGAATAATTATTCAATATATGTGATCATCTTTCTATGCTTATTTTAGGCAGCTTTATATTTTACTAATATCTGCAGTGTACAATTTCCCATTCTATTGTTTCCCTAACTCATCTCATGTTTATAAGACTTTAGGGTTATGTTTATTAATATTAGTATTCTAAATATATTTATGCTTCCAGAAGTATTTCTCATAAGACGTATAAAATAACTTAATGAATGAACCACTTTTGTTGCAATTTAAGAGTTATAATTGAAAATAGCATAATTTATAGAGAACAAATTTTATTTTATTTTAATTTTATTTTTTATATAGAAGCTGCTTTAAAATCATGCTGGCATCAATATTTTCTATTAGTATTGATATATGTTTTGGCAAATGTGGTTACAATAACTGTCAGGCTTTCACAGGTCTCTGAGCTTGATCTATATTACTATCTCTATTTTATATCAGTGGACAAAGAGTACCGTAGTTTGCGCATTGACAATGGCTGCCATATAAGCAAGCTGGCATTGCTAGGTATTTGATAGTAGAAACTAAACCTATTTTAAATTAACTTTTATTTTGAATACTTTTAAATTGACTAAACATGCTAAGGAAGTAGTTGGTAAAATTATTCAATTAATATAACTTCTTTGTTCCTTTCACTGTCACAGTCAATTAGATTTTCTTGATACAATAAAGCTATCCGGAAGAGGTGGTCTGAGGGTGGTGTCATTCATTTATCTTTGTGTGTAAGGACAGATGTTTGGATTACTGTTAGTGAATACGCTGGTTTAGTAAAGCAGTCTTTACCCCTCATCAAGGGAACTTCTTTTTTTCAAAAGACTGAGACCAGAACAGAAAACTACAACCAATTAAACATTGAGTTGTGAAGACATGCCTGTATAAATACATCCAAAAAACACTAACACACCTAAGGTTCAGTGAATATTTCTAAAGAGTGGGTAGAAAGATTAGAAAAACCAGAAAATCAGAGAGTTTGATGTGCAATTGACTCTACTAATAATTTCTGAACTAACACCCATAGGTGTCAGCAATCTCACCAACATTGCTGCCTAACCATGAGCTGAACAATGATGCCAGTAGATATGCTAAAGTTGACAGAGAAAAGTCCATGAGACCTCAATCCTACATAAAGAACTGCAGACAACTAAAGAATGCTAAGAGTGGTAGAAATAGTCTTCCCTAGGGGAGAGCACACCAACTTTTAATCAAATATCAAATGGTCAACTGGAAATGCACATGCTGCTAACATTATACAGACTAAGAACATTGAATTTAGAACTATAGTTCATATTAATACTTGCATATAACAATAATAAATACATCATAGAGGCCATGAATTTTAAAGAGAGTAAGAAATAGTATATTGTGAGGTTTCAAAGGAGGAAAGAGGAGGGAGAGATATTGTAATTATATTATAATAGCAAAAAAGATGTATCGTGTATTTAAAATACATTTTTCATTGCAGTAAAAGTTTCATTTTTTTTTTTACATTTTTTAAATGTATAAAAAGACTAGTAAATGTTTTAGCAGTAGAATGTTAACTTTCTGATTGTAGAATGTGTGCTTACCCCTCAATACTGTCTTCTCCTGATATTCTGACTGCATTGATGATATGATGTTTCTTCCCATTCCTTCAAGAAACAACTGAGCTACAATCCTATCAAGTTCATCCAAAGAAATATCATATGAGTCTTTGAGAGGTTTTAGAACCTTAAGTAATCTGCTCCAAGCCATAGGACAAATAGCAGATCTTGTACCAGGTATGCCTGCAAGAGTCAGGAGCTGATCTTCTCCTAGTTTACCTCATTCTCTTTCCTGCTTTAGCACTATGCAGACCTTGAGTCATTTATTGGCATACTTTTCTCTATGAAAACTATTTGCCATAATTTTTTTAAGTTTGTTTATCTTCCTGCTTCTAGGTGATAATTTATAAATAGTTTTGGGATCCATAGTACAGACACACAGAAGTGAATTGAAGATCTGAGGACAAAAGCTATGTGCAATTTATATACTTGCTAATTTTGTTCATAGTTACATGATTTCTGTTAGCTATGAGTAGAATTTGTAAAGTGAGATTAGTTTTAAATATTTTACATAAAATTATTTTGTTTACTTATTTTTAACAAACAGCTACAAGCATATACTTATATTCACAGACACCTGCTTCTTGATTGGTACATATCGATAACATATATAAGAAGAAGTTGACAATTCTTTTCATCTATGTGCACAAGTGGAAATGAATGGAAAAATCATTCTATGGGTAAGGTATTTTACTAGATTATTTGATAACTAACTTTGAAAATGACAAAGTTACCCCAGGGAATGTTATACTATTAAGTTTGCCATATCATCATATCCTAGAAGATGTGGAGATGTAACTGGATAGTTTTTTTTCTTGAGAAGATTATTTATGTTTCAAATATATGTGTCATTAAGAGTTATACAAGGTCAGACCAACCAGGATTTTATAAATCTTTGGAAAATTATTAATAAAGCTGTTACTGAAATTCCATGTCCTCTGTCTCCAGAAATATTATAGCTGTTGGCAACTTGCATATATTGTCTACTGGGCCATTAACTTCTAATTCTTCATCATTTACTGTGTTGATTTTATTAAAATGTCCCATTAACACCTGAACAACATATTGAAAATCCTTAGCAATTATAGGTAGAAAGAGCCTTGAAGTTCTTAATGGTAAAGAAAAATTGTTATCTTTTCCTTTTCCTTTCAGTGGACCAGACTTAAGCCTGGAAGCAGAGATTCTCTCAAATATTTAACAACCATCGGACATTTTTTTTTCCTGACTTCACCTTAGTCACTTGAATCATAAGTTTATTACAAATAAAACAGGTCATGAATAGCTAGGGCCCTGTGGACTGCTTTTTTTTTTTTTTTTGAAAAATTTACTAATCATTAGAACAAAATCAGGAGTAACATTATTTGTTTTTATGAACTTCTATTACAATTTTAAACTTGGATAGCTTAAGCCTATATCTGTGGTTATATATCATTCTTTTCTATAAAAAGCATGTTATTACATCATAATAACAGGTATTACACTTGGTTTTAGCCAAAACTCTGAGGAGCAATAAAAATTTATAAAGGCATGTTCAGTGTACATTTTTTAAACTTTGAAAAAGTACCTATGTTGTTTGTTTGTCTCCTAAAATTCAGGTTATTTCTTCTATTTATAGATGACATGTTTTATTTATCTAGTCATTTCTCTGTGATTCCCTGACAATGGAAGACAGGAATGAACACGTTCCTCACTCCCTCATAAGATGAACAAAGTGTCTGAAGACTTTGTAGCGATTCATGTGGGATCTCAAATAAACTGTCAAATCTATAATTATATGTAAAATACTGTCAGTTTCTTCCACTCATATAACTGTTTCCATTTCCATGTATAGAGAGCTCTAGATTTCAAGTATCTAGAATTTATCTCTACTTAAATCTGACTGATCTTTGATTATCACTTTGAAATGTTTCTGTTTTTTTTTTCTTTTTAATTCTCAACAAAATCAAGCACTAAATGTGATTTTGGATCTGGCTATTAAAATTCTTTGTGACCTTAAAACCATAAACTGGATTGAAGCAAATGTTTTTATCATCATTGCCAAATTATATATTCTCTGTTGGGCATTCATTTTGTCCTTGGGAAACCATGCAAAACCAGAGTGTTATAACTGAATTTGTGTTCCTGGGACTTTCAGAGAATCCAAATGTTCAAAAACTAATATTTATCATATGTTTACTCGTCTACATTGCAACTATTGGGGGCAACATGACGATTGTGGTAACTGTTGTCTGTAGTCCTGCACTGCTGGGTTCTCCCATGTATTTCTTCCTGGCTTTCTTGTCTTTACTGGATGCAAGCTTCTCCTCTGCCATGACACCCAAAATGATTGTAGACTCTCTCTACAAGAGAAAAACCATCTCCTTTGAAGGATGCATGATACAACTTTTTGCTGAACACTTCTTTGGTGGGGCTGAGGTAATTGTCCTATCAGCCATGGCCTATGACCGTTATGTTGCTATTTGCAAGCCTTTACACTACTCTTCCATCATGACCCGGCGGCTCTGTGGTACTCTAGTGGGCGTGGCCTGGGCAGGAGGATTCTTACACTCTATTATTCAAATTATCTTTACTTTGCAGCTGCCTTTCTGTGGGCCCAATATCATTGATCACTTCATATGTGATTTGTACCCATTATTGGAGCTTGCTTGCACTGACACTCACATCTTTGGCCTTTTGGTGGTTGCCAACAGTGGGTTTATTTGCATCTTAATCTTCTCTTTATTGCTTGTCTCTTATGGTTTTATCTTGCTGTCTCTGAGATCTCATAGTTCTGAGGGACGATGGAAAGCTCTGTCTACTTGTGGGTCCCATATTGCTGTTGTGGTCTTGTTCTTTGTCCCATGTATATTTACATATGCAAGACCTCCTACTGCATTCTCCTTTGACAAAATGGTAGCAATATTTTATACCATGCTATCCCCGTTGCTTAATCCTATGATTTACACTTTTAGGAACAAGAACATGAAAAATGCCATAAGGAAAGTGTGGAAGAGATTGATAGTAGATTCAGATAAAAAATAAAATGTTATATTTTTATCAAAATTAATATAAAAAGTAAAGAAGTCAAAACTATTTCATTCAAAAACTACAGTGTGTTCAAAACAAGTGTGGAGGTAATGAAATTCTGCAGAACTAGCATCATTTTGGTGATTAGAGGATATTGCTCTCCCTTTTATATCTGGTATGTTTCCAGAGTAGGAAACTCTGTATTAATGTGGTTAAATTTATTTTACATTTACTTATTAATAAAAAAGAATAAACCAAATTACCTGGTATAAGTTAGATATTAACTCGATGCTTTTAAAAAATCAAAATGTCTTTGATATTTGGGTGAAAATTTACTTACTCCATCTATTATAGTTAAAAAGAAATTTCAATTTATGGCAGTGATCTTATTAACAGTCAGAGTTTAGGAAGAATAGTAGGAAAATCTTCACAGAATTACTATAGGTTTCCTGTATTTTGTGACTACATTATTTCATGGGAGTCCTATGCCATCTGCTATAGAATTTGGATGATTTCTTGATATTCTGAGAGATTATATGTAGTTAGGCCATTCCTGCCAGTGCATGCTTGTTTCTTGGGTTGAGAATCATCTTTTGTCAGCCAGTGCTGGAAACAGAGTAGCCCACAATGTTTCTGAATGATCATCTCTTAGAAAACAATAATCTAGAGACTCCACAAAACTAAAACAGCTAAGATAAACTAGCTCTTCTGGCCTCTATGGTACAGTAAAATATAGGGCCACTATAGAATTAAAGAAAATCTTTTTTGAAGAGGATTATATTTCAATTTATATATGAACTGTAATATTTTGAATTTTGTATCCAAATTAAAAATTGTTCTATTTGAATTTAATAATAATGAAAACATTCAAATTTAGACAAACCTGCTTGTTATAGTTTTGAGGAACTGTCCTATTGATTTTCTTTCTTTTTTTTTATTTTATTTTTTTTTATTTTAGATATTTTCTTTATTTACATGCGAATTTCTCCATTCCCAGTTTCCCCTCCAAAAAACAAAAAAACAAACAAAAACAAACCCCTGTTGCCTCCCCCCCCATGTCTGCCACCCCGCCCTCTCCCACTTTCTGGCCCTGGCATTCCCCTACTGTCCTATTGATTTTCACTATGGCTGAACACATTTTCACTAACATTGAATAATTCTTTCGTCCTGTCAGAAAAAAATGTTTGGAGTTACAAAAGAAGAAGGGAGTGTACAGGAAATGAAAGAGAAATAAAGAGGGGTTTCTGAGCCACACGAATTCCTAGAATAGAGTCATGGACATTTATGTAAACAAAGGTTTCACTGGGTTGAGAATATTAAAACACTTAATTAAAAGATGAGGGAGATAAAAATATTATAATTCTTTGTCCCAAACACAAATTTTATAGTATTCAATAAAAAAGATGTGTCTCCTGGCCAGTCAGAGCCACATCTTCCTTCAGTCTGCAGCTGTACCCTGGGGAAGATCATGTGCTCCAGATCCCACCCTACCCCAGCCATCACAAGCAGGCTCACAGGCTCAGTGAAGAGACAAGCTCCAGTTAGAGACAGTAAGGGCAGTTAACACCAGAGATAACCAGGTGGTGAGTGGCAAGCACAAGATCATAAGCAACATAAACCAATGCCACTTGACATAATCACAACCCAATTCTCCAACCACAGCAAGTCCTAAATGAGCTATCTTTATTATACCTCTACCCTTGGTTCTCAGGTATATATGTGGAAAAGAAGACAGAACTTAAGAACCAGAAGTGGTGGGTGAATTTATAGAAACAATATTTTTTAGACACAAGAGGACAAGTTCAGATAGGAACTTAGAAGACAGACAATGTGCACAGGACCAATCAATATAGGACAATACAAGGAAACAGGTAAAAGCCCTTAAAGAGGAAACACATAAATCCCTTAAAGGAATGCAAGAAAATATAATCAGAGAGGTGAAGGAATTGAGCAAAACAATACAAGAACTAAAAATAGAATTAGAAATAATAAAGAAAACACAAAGGGAAGCAACCCTGGAGATGTGAAACTTAGGGAAGAGAACAGGAATTTTAGATGCAAGTATCACCAACACAATAGAAAGATAAAAGAGAGAATCACAGGCATAGAAAATACCACAGAAGATGTTGACACAACAGTCAAAGGAAATACAAAGTGCATGAGGATCTTAACCCAAAACATCCAGGAATATCAGGACACAATGAAAAGACCAAATGTAAGATTAACAGGTATAGAAGAGAGTGAAGATTCTCAATTCAAAACACTGGAAAACATACATAAAATCACAGAAGAAAACTTACTAAAGCTAAAGAAAGAGATGCCTATAAATGTACAAAAAGTCTACCTAATGCCAAATAGATTATACCAGAAAAAAATTCCCCCATCATAAAATAATCAAAACACTAAATGCACAGAACAAATAAAATATTAAAAGCAGTAAGGGGAAAAGGCCAAGTAACATAAAGGCAGACCTATCAGAATTACACCAAATTTCTCAACAGAGACTCTAAAAGACATAGATCTTGGACAGACCCTAAGAGAACAAAAATGCCAGCCCAGGTTACTATACCCAGCAACGTTTTCAATCAGCATAGATAAAAAACTAAGATATTGAATGAAAAAAACAAATTTAAACAATTTCTTTCTGCTAACAAAGCCATACAGAGGATAATAGAAGGAAGACTCCAATGCAAGGAAGGAAACTACGTCCAAGAACAACCAAAAAATTAATTATCTCAACAAATCCAAGTACACAAATATAGTACCACCTCTAACAACAAAAACAACAGGAACCAAAAATCATTGGTCTTTAATAGTAGTGATAAGTTGGTCAGGGAAGAAATAAACGAAAGAAATTAAAGACTTCCTATAAGTTATGGTAAATAAAAGCATACCATACCCAAATTTATTGGACACAATGAAAGCTAAGAAGAAAACTCATAGTAATGAATGCCTTCATAAAGAAATTGGGGAGATCCTACACTAGCAACTTAATAGCACATCTGAAAGCTCTAGAACAAAAAGAAGCAAACACATCCAAAAGGAGTAGATGTCAGGAAATAATCAAACTCAGGGATGATACCAATCAATTAGAAACCAAGAGAACTATACAAAGAATCAACAAAACTAAGATCTGATTCTTTGAAAAAAATCAACAAGACAGACAAACCCTTAGGCAAACTAACTAGAGGGCACAGAAACAGTATCCAAATTAACAAAATCAGGAATGAAAAGGGAGACATAACAACAGGAGTTGAGGAAATTCAAAAACTCATCAGAACCTCCTCCTGCAACTCCTTGCAGAACATTGCATTTATTATGTTTAGGTATGGAAGGAGTTGCAGAGACTAACTATGGAGCAGAGACTGAAGGAAGGACAATCCAGCCTGATATAGCTGTTTCCTGAGAGGCTCTGTCTGGACAGTACCCGGCTAATACAAAAGTAGAGGCTCACAGCCATCCATTGAACTGAGTACAGGGTCCCCAAATGAAGGAGCTAGAGAAAGGACCAAAGGAGTTGAAGAAACCGTTTGCAGCCCCTTAGGATGAAAAACAATATGAACTAACTTGTACCCTCAGAGCTCTCAGGGACTAAATCACCAACCAAGGAATACACATGGTGGGACTGATTGTTCTGGCAGCATGTGTATAGTAGAGGATGGCCCAGTTGGTCATCAGTGGGAGGAGAGGCCCTTGGCCCTGTGAAGGTTCTGTGCCCTAGTGTAGGGGAATGCCAGGGCCAATAAGCGGGAGAGGGTGGGTTTTTGAGCAGGGGAAGGGGGGAGGGAACAGGGGTTTGTTCTTGTTGTTGATTTTTGTTTTTTGTTTGGAGGGGAAACTGGGAAATATGACATGTAAATAAAGAAAATATCTAATAAAATAAAAAAGCAATGTTTAGCAAATCAATAGTTAACATTAAATTACATGGAGAGAAACATGAAGGAATCATACTAAAATCAGGGACAAGACAAGGTTGCTAATTCTCTATTCACTATAGACTAGCTAAAGCAATTAGACAACAAAAGAAGGCCAAAGGGATACAAGTTGGAAAGGAAGAATTCAAAGTTTTGTTATTTGCAGATGATATGATAGCATACATAAGAGATCCCCCAAAAGTTCTACCAGAGAATTCCTACAGCTGATAAATAACTTCAGCAAACTGGCTACATATAAAATTAACCCAAACAAATCAGTAGCCTTCCTCAACACAAAGGAAAAATGGGCTGAGAAAGAAATTAAGAAAACAACATACTTCAGAACATTCACAAATAATATAACATATCTTGGTATAACTTTAACCAAGCAAGTGAAAGATCTGTATGACAAGAATTTCAAGTATCTGAAGAAAGAAATCAAAGAAGACCATAGAAGGTAGAAAGGTCTCCAGTGTTCATGGATTAGTAGGATTATCATAATAAAAATGGTCATCATAACAAAACCAATATATAGATTCAATGCAATCCCTATCAATATTCCAACTCAATTCTTTACAGAGATAGAAAGAGCAATTCTCAACTTCATCTAAAATGACAAATTACCCAGGATAGAGAAAACAATTCTCAAGAATAAAAGAACTTCCTGGGGAATCAACATCCTCGACCTCAAGCCCTACTACAGAGAAATAGTGATAAAAATCACATAATATTGGTTCAGTGACAGACAGTACGATCAGTGGAATAAAATTGAACCCAGAAATAGACCCAAATATCTATGATCACTTGATCTTTGACAAAGAAGCCAAAACTATCCAGTGGAAGGAAAAGCATTTTCAACAAATGGTACTGGTTCAACTGGGGGTCTGCATATAGAAGAATGCAAATTGATCCATTTTTATCTCCTGTACAAAGCTCAAGTCCAAGTGGATCAAAGACCTCAAAGTAAAACCAGATACACTGAATATAATAGAAAAGAAAGTGGAAAGCAACCTCAAACACATTGGCAAATGTGAAATTTTTCTCAATAGAACACCAATGCCTCAGGCTCTAAGACCAGCAATTGATAAATGGGACCTCATGAAATTGAAAAGCTTCTGTAAGGCAAAGGATACCTTCAATAGGACAAAAGGGCAACCTATACATTGGGAAAAGACCTTTACCAACCATGCATCTGATAGAGGGATAAAATAAAAAATACACAAAGTAATCAAGAAGTTAGATTCCAGAAAAATCAAATAATCCAATTAAAAAATGGTGTACATGAAATTGCCTGCAGTTTCATGAATGGGGTTCTACTCAGCCAGGAGGGAATAAAGGACCTGAAATAGAGGGTTTGAAGTGCAAAGAGAAAACACGAAGCCAAGTTGTGTCCCAATCAAGGCTCCACTTTATTGAGAAGAAACCACAGTTTTTATAGTCACAGGAGAAACTGGAAACAAGTCTCTAGATTATACTACAAAGAAAGTTCAGGTGCCAAAGTCCCCAGGTTCAGAAGATCTTCAGGAGGCTAGCTGGCTGGTGTAGTCAGGTGGTGGGCATGGTCAGGCGGCTTCTTCAGAGACTAACAGTCAACAGAGAGCATCTGTCTTAGCTCCCAGGTGTTAGCCCCCAACGGAGGCTGCCAGGAGTCTGATGGATGAGTGAAGTGAAGAGGGGATGTAACAGGTACAGAGCTAAACAAATAATTCTGAATTGAGGAATCTCAAATGGTTGTGATCATCTAAAGAAAAGTTCAGTGACCTTAGTCATCTGGGAAATGCAAATCAAAACAACCTTGAGATTCCACCTCACACCAATCATAATGACTAAGATCAAAAACTCAACTTACAGTACCTTCTGGTAATGTTTGGAGAAATAGGAACACTTCTCCATTTCTGGCTGAATTGCAAGCTGGCACAACCACTTTGGAAATCAATCTGGAGGTTCCTCAGAAAATTGAAATTAGTTCTATCTAAAGACCCAGACATACCACTATTGTGGTATATATACTGAAAAGATGCTCCAACATTTAACAAGGACACATGCTCCACTATGTTCACAGTAGCCTTTTTTGTAACAGCCAGAAGTTAGAAACAACCTAGATGTCCCTCAACAAAGGAATGGATACAGAAAATGTGGTACATCCACACAAGGGAGTACTACTCAGCTATTAAAAACAATGACTTCATGAATTTTGTAGGCAAATAGATAGAACTAGAAAATAAGAACCAGACCCAAAAGAACATACGTGGTACTTACTGATAAGTGGATATTAGCCCCAAAACAAAGAAGATCCATTATACAACTCACAGACCATATGAAGTTTGACAAGAAGTAAGGACAAATTATGGATGCTTCAATCCAGTTTAGAAGGGGGAACAAAATAAACAGAAGAGGTAGAGAGAAGGAGGGATCTGAGTGGGAAAGGGAAGGGGAAGGAGAAAAGGGGGGTCAAGACCAGGTATGGGAAGAGATAGGAGAGAAGTCCAGAGGGTCAGGAAATTGAATAGAGTTGTAGCAATGCAGGTGGGGGAGAGCAGAGGGAACCACTTTGAGAGGCTCCCAGGACCCAATGTAGATGACATAAACTAAAATACCTAACAATATGGGAGATAGAACTTATACAAACCACTTCCAGTAGATAGGCATGGCTCCTAGTTGAGGGAAGAGGCCACTCACCTATCTCAAAATTTTTAACATAGAATTTTTCCTGTAAAGGAAATGAAGGGACAAAAAATGGAGCAGAGACTAAAGGAAAAACAATCCAGAGACTTCCCACCTTGGGATCCATCCCATCTGCAGACACCAACCCCCTACACTATTGCTGATACCAAGAAGTGCTTGCAGACAGGAGCCTAGTATGGCTGTCCCCTGAAAGTCTCTGTCATCACCTGACTAAGACAGATGCGGATACGTCAACCATTGGACTAAGCATGGGGACCCCAATGCATGAGTTAGGGGAAGGATTGAAGGAGCTGAAGGAGATTGCAACACCATAGGAAGAACAATAACAACTAACTGGGCCCCTCAGAGCTACCAGAAATGAAACCAGTAACCAAAGACTATATGTGGATGGGCCCATGACTCCCACTACATATGTAGCAGAGAATTGCCTTATCTGGCATCAGTAGGAGGTAGGGGCTTGGTAATGTGGAGGCTTGTTGCCCCACCAAAGGAGGATGCTAGAGGGGTGAGTATGGAGTGGCTGGGTGGGTGGTGGACCACCCTCTTAGAAGCGAAGTGGAGGAGACTGGGGTGGGGTTTTGTGGAGGGGAAACTGAGTAGGGGAACATTTGAAATGTAAATAAATTAATTAAAAAAATTCTCCCTTCTTTTTCTTCCTTCAAAACTCTCTTATTTCTCTCTACTTTATTTCAAAGACACAGACTTTTTCTTTATAGTTAATTATTTTATTTATTTACATTCCAAATATTACCTCTCTCCCAGTTCCCCCACCAGAATTCTTCACCCCATTCCCCCTCTTTGCCTCTGAGAGGGTACCCCATAGAGACTTCCCTCTTCCCAAGGGCATCAAGTCTCTACAGGATTAGGCACATCCTTTCCCACTAAGGCCAGACAACGGAGTTTTCTGGTACATAAGTGCCAGAGGCCTTGGGCTTTGGACCCACCTGTGTATGTCCTTTAGTTGAAAGCTTAGTCTCTGGGAGCTCCCAGGATTCCAGGTTAGTTGACACTGTTGGTCTTCCTATGCAGTTTCCATCTGCTTCAGCTTCTTCAGTCCTTCCCTTAACTCTTCCATAAGGGGTGACCTTGGTCGAGTGTAAGTATCTGCATCTGTCTCAGTCAGCTACTCATAGAGCCTCTCAAAGAACAGCCATGCTAGGCTCCTCTCTTCAAGTACACTATAGCATCAGTAATAGTGTTAGGGTTGGGCACCCACCCATGGGATGGATCCCAAGTTGGCTGGTCACTTGATGGCCTTTACTTCCGTCCTTGCTTCACTTTTGTCCATGCATTTCTTTTAGACAGGAACAATTCTGGGTCAGAAATTTTAAAGGTGAGCAGGTTTGGTGACTCTATCCCTCCACTGGAGGCTCTGTCTACCCTGTCTATCTACTGGAGGTGGCCTCTTCAGGTTCCATCTCCCCACTGTTAGGCATTTTGGCTAAAGTCACCCCATTGTGTCCTGGGAGCCTCTCAAATTCCAAGTCTCTGGGATTTTTTAAAGATTCTCCCACCTTCTATCTCCAGAAGCTACATATTTTCATTCATTCTCTTGGTCCTCTGGGCTTCTCTCCTGTTTCCTCTCATACCTAATCCTGCCCCATTTATTTATTGTTTGTTTATTTATTTGTTTCAGTAATTTTTTAATTTGTTTTTTAATAGATTTTTTAAAATTTCATTTCAAATGATATCCCCTTTCCCCTTTCCCAGTTTCCCCTCTGGAAAAAAAAAACCCTATTCCCTCCCCTCTCCCTCTGCTCACTAATCCACCCTCTCCCACTTGCTGGCCCTGGTATTCCCCTACACTGGGGCATAGAGCCTTCACAGGACCAAGGGTCTCTCCTCCCACTGATGACCGACTAGGCCATTCTCTGCTACACATGCAGATGGAGCCATGAGTCCCACCATTGTACTCTTTGGTGGTTTAATCCCTGGGAGCTTTGAGGGTAGTAGTTGGTTCATATTGTTGCTCCTCCTAAGGGGCTGCAAACCCCTTCAGTCCCTTGGGACCTTTCTCTAGTTCCTTCATTGGGGAGCTTGCACTCAGTCCAATGGATGGCTGTGGGGCTCTACTTTTATATTAGTTGGGTACTGTCAGAGCCTCTCAGGAGACAGCTATGTCAGGCACCTGTCCTCCAGCACTTGCTGGCATCCACAATAGTGTCTAGATTTGATGACTGACTATGGGAAGGATTCCCAGGTGGAGCAGTCTCTGGATTGTTCTTCCTTTAGTCTCTACTCCATAGTTAGTCTCTACAACTCCTTCCATGGGTATTTTGTTCCCCCTTTTAAGAAGGAATGAAGTATCTATACTTTGGTCTTCCTTCTTCTTGAGTTTGTTGTGGTTTATGGTTTGTACTTTGTGTATTCCAATCTTCTGGGCTAATATCCACTTATCAGAAAATGCATATCATGTGTGTTCTTTTGTGATTGTGTTACCTCACTCTGGATGATATTATCTAGATTCATCTATTTCCCAAAGAATGTCATAAATTCATTGTTTTTAATAGCTGAGTGAATTACTCCATTGTATAAGGTGAGGCCTCTTAACATCTAATCTAAGTGACTTCTTTAATTTATTGGTAATTAAAGACTCACAACTGGACAATGTGCAAAGAGTGAGAAGCTTTGGAATAGACCAAATAGACTGTCTCTAGCACACTTCTCTCAAGGCTCAGGGATCTATGTGGAATAGGAGACAGATCATAAGAATCATTATTTATTATTACTACTTTACTGCTTTTTATATATTTTTCATAATCTTTTCTTTAATTAATGGTCCTTGATATAGTATTTTTGCGTCAATTCATATACCTTCTTTGCCTATTGATAAAGGATTCATTATGAGAGAGCTCAACTCACTGCATTTTGCTTAAATCTTGTAAAGAAGCTATAGCCCTAATCATTACATGGCAATGTTCTGTCCCTAAAATGATGCCATATTAAAGTATTATCAACAGAAATCCAAGAAGACTTAGAAAGAAAAGTGTTAATATTTGAGTAACATTAAAAAAAAAAAATGCTTGTTTTTTTTTTTTTTTTTTTTTAAAGAATGCCATTGGTGGCGGGGAACAAAATCCCACTTAGTAGGATAATTTAATATTTTGTGAAAAAATGTGGAAACTAAGTAAAATGGACCTCAGGGAACAGGGAGACACACTTCCCTAGGCCACTGCTTCAAGAGATTGTTCAGGGACCAGCGTTCCTGATGTTAGATCAGGAGCATAACCTTGGCACTTGGATGGAGAAGCTGGAGGGTGAAGAGGTTGGAACTATGTTAGGCTACATCAGGTGATGTGGTGGCATTCAAATCCACCAGGAGAAAGCAGAGAGTTAAAATCAGCTCAAATTTAGAGTAAATGAATGCATTCTTACTGCTAGTCGAAAGATGGCAGCCTTAGAGCCAAATACCATGTTGTGCAGAATCAGGAGGGGGAGACCTTAAGGTGGGGTTTTAAAGCAGACATCAGAAGAGATGTATTGCAACAATTCATGGAATCCACACTGGGCAGGACAATTAGTTTACTTCCCTCAGTCGTTTCCTACTTTCCTGCTATATAGTAATAAAAGGATCATTTCGTCCTTTCCCCATAGTGACAAACAGGTTTTACAGAAGCAAAGGCAGCTGTTAAATACTTCACAGCCCATTATGCTATTTTTATCTCAATTGCAGGCCAGTAGGATCTCCCAGGCATTCCAGAGCAAAAGGTTAATGACCTTAAGGAATGCCTGACTCCATGTTAAGTTTCTTTAGAATTCACAGGGTAACTGAGTGAGTTATTACTCAGGTCTGAGCAGCCTAATGATTGGGATAGTGCAGCTCATTCTGGGCAGCAAAAGCAGAGTGCCATCTGGTTAGGGCTAGCTGTCACTGCCCCAGAGTGAGTTTGAAGCCAAGGTGGGCTGTACCATACCTTGTCAACTTCCAACAAAATACTGTTGATGTGAGGTCTTATAGTTTACTGAGCACATGATTATTAAATATAAAGTTACTTTGCTACCTTTTTTGAGGTAGCAGAAAATGAACATCATAGTTTTTTATTTAATGTTTTACTTGCACTAATTTTAGATTAGTTCAAATAAGATAATGCAGGAGGTTCCCATATCACATCATAGATTCACTTGGTACTACCACACTGCTTTACTAGAGTGTATCTGCTGAAATTAACAAATTGTGTAGATATATTATTCTTAGCTACAAAAGAGAATTTATTTATGTTCCCCTAGAGTCCCCAGCTTGCCCCTCTGAAACATGGTACAACAAATTCCATTCCTACCTTTCATTCCAACCCCACCCACTAGGGAAATCTTCCTAGAAGGAAAAAACCCAGTCTCAATTTCCTGAGACATGTCCTAATGCCTCTGATCTGAAGTCATCATCCCTGACAAGTACCCTACCCACCAATCTCCCAACCCCACTCTGGTGGAACTACAGACTTGTACAAACACGTTAGAAATCAATTCAGCAATCTAGGAATATTGTGAATAGATATACCTCAAGACCCAGCTATACTACTCTGGGCAAATACCCAAAGTATGTTTCACCATACCACAAGGACACTTGCCCAACTATGTTCATAGCAGCTTTACTCATAATAGCCTGAAGCTGGAAACAACCTAAGATGTCCCTCAACAAAATGGGAGTTGGATAACAAAAATATGATACATTTACACAGTGGAGTATTACTCAACTATTAAAAACAGTGATATGAAATTTGAAGGCAAATGGGTTGAACAAGAAAAGAACATCCAGAGTAAAATAACCCAGAAAGACAAACACAGTATGTACGCATTTGTAAGTGCATATCAACTGTAAAGCTGATAACAATACAAAGAAGCTAAGTATCAAGGAGGGCTCAAGGGCAGATGCATGAATCTCATTGAGAAGGGGAAATAGAATAGATGTTGCATGTGAATTAGGGGAGGGGACTGGATGCAGGAGGGATTGGGATAGGAACAAGGGGGATCAGGTTGGGGAAGGAAGGAGAGTAGAATATTAGGTAAGAGAACTATATCTGGGGTTTGTGCATGTCTGGGATAAACTTGAAAACTAGGGAAATGGAAATTCTTAAGAATCTATGAAGATGACCCTAGCTAACTAGGACTTCTAGCAGTGGGGAATATAGAAACTGAAAAGGCCATCTCCTACAGCCAGGCAACACTTCTAATATATAGATTGGAACACCAACCTAACCACAAAATCTTCGATTTACCATTTATCCTGTCTACAAGATGTACAAGGGTAAAGACAGAGCAGAAATAGAGGGAATGATCAATCAATGACTGGCTGAATTTGAGACTCATGCCATGACAAAGTGCCCACCCTTGATATTGTTAACATTCTGCTATACTGTTAGACAGGAGCCTAACATAGAGGTTTCACACACAATTGATGGAAACAATTGCATATATCCACAGCAAAACATTAGGAGGAACTAATGGAATCTTGTGAAAAAAGGAAGGAGCCAGAGAGATCAAGGACACCACAAGAAAGCCTATAGAATCAACTAACCAGGGATCATAAGGACTCACAGAGATGGAACTGCCAATTAGAGAGCATGCATGGGACTAACATAGGTCCTGTGCAATTTGTAACAGTTGTGATTCTTGGTCTTCATGTGGGACTCCTAATAGTGGAAGCAGGAGCTATCTCTGACCATTGCCTGCCTTTGAGACCCATTTGCCCTAGTAGGCTGCCTGTTCTAACTTGAATAGAAGAAAATGCACCCAGTTTTAATAAAACTTGATATGTCAAGGATGGTTGATATTCATGGGAGGCCTTCTCTTTTCTGAAGAGAAGAGGAGAAAGAGTAAATGGGGAGGGAAAAATGTGTGTGTATGGGGGGGGTAAAGGTGAGGAGGAAGGAGATACTGTGGTCAGGATGTAAAGTAAATAAAGTTATTAACTAATTAAAAAATCAAAAATAATATCAAATAATGATACTATTTTACAAACTCTCTTACATTTGAAGAAAACACTTCTACATTTAATTGTGTACTGGGTACAATTTTGTAAAACAGTATTATCATGCTATAATTGCCAACTAAACACAGTAGAGTCAAGGAAAATCCAATATTTCTAATGAATGCAGATGCAAAACTCAACAAAATTCAAACAAATCCAATCAAAATATACATTAAAAGAATTAAATTCTATGATCACAAGAATTTATTTCCTGAGTTGCAACAATCTCTCTCTCTCATATATATATATATGTGTATATATATATATATAAATAACTTAGTACTACTTATTGTACTGATAAAAAGACAACAATCAAATTATCTTCATAAATACAGAGAAAATATTAACAAATTAACCCTATTCATGCTTTAAAAACCCAACAAAATCCATATACAGAAAGAATTTACATTAAAATAGTAAAGATGATTTATCAACACATGTAACAGGCACCATACTCAATGATGAATGAAGTATGCCTGTCTTACTCTTCTGCTCCACATAGTATTGGAGGTTAGCTGTAACAATTAGGTAATGAAAACCTCATTCAATATAAAACCAGATATATTATTTTTTGAGGAGAACATGTGTAAAACCATAAAGTTTTCTTGAGAAAATTAGAACCAGAAAAAATGTTCAGTAAAGTGATAGGATACAAAACATTAAACATAAGTTATGTTGTTATAAATGTATTTGAAACCAATTAGGTTTCAAATTACATATGCATATGTACTCATGTATGTGCATGCACACTGTCACATAATACATACTACAAAAATTTGAGTAAAGAGGACAGACAATACAAATATCTGCAAAAAATACAAATGTCTGAGGTGGAAAGAAGCTACCCTGCCCTCCTGTCCTTTGAAGATACAACAATTGCCAGCTACTGAGCAGAGTGTCAACCTGCTGCAAACACTGACCTAGCTGACACTTTCATCTTAAACATTGAGGCCTACAAGCTATGGGAAATTTGTTGTTTTTATTTAAGTATTACCTAATCTGAAGTATCTCTATAACAGCTGAATACACTATAATATTATTTTTTACAGTATGTTCTACAATTGCTTTCATATTCTTCATTTATCCTGATTATAAAAGGGTGAGAGACAAGATAACCCTTTGAAACTTTTTTTTATTTTCTTTATTTACATGTAAATTTCTTCATTCCCAGTTTCCCCTCCAAAAAAAAAAAGAAACAAACAAAAACAACCAAAACAAACCCATGTTGCCTCCCACTTCCCCATGCCTGCCACCCCGCCCTCTCCCACTTTCTGGCCCTGGCATTCCCCTACACTGGGGCACAGAACTTTCACAGGGCCAAGCTCCTCTCCTCCTATTGATGATTGAATTTGCAGTCCTCTACTATACACATGCTGCCTGAACAATCAGAACTTTTATCTATTTAGAAAAAAGTGATTAGGTCATTCTTAGTTCCATGTTCCCAATAAAAGAACAAACTAAATAAGAAAAGGTATTATTCTGAAAATTAGGACTATGTGCTTCGAGGATACCAAAATGCTTTCCTTGAACTAAGTTAAGCCCTGAAGTTGATTAATTTGACTTTCTCATATCATAGCTACAGCAGGTAAAAACAGAATTAACAACTTCCCTAGAGTGATCAATAATAGCTGCAAACTAGAAAAATGTGCTGAGCAAGAATCAAGAAAGTATATGTGTAAAAATGAAAACGCCCCTGGCCTGGAGAAGCAGATATGTTAGTGTTATCAGGTGAGGTAGGGAACTGTAGGGGCAAAATCATATTTTAACACACCTTCAAGCATCCTTTCTTTTATTTTCCATGACAACTCTAAGATGCATGATGAACATGTCAAGAATATCTTCTGTCTGCCATTACAACCTTTGGACATATGTTCCATGTTAATGAGATATGTAATCTCTGAAATATGCCTGTCATCTTTCTTCTAAAGCTATGGTGTTAGCATGTGCATACTCAGTAACATACTCATCAAATACATAATTTTCTTTATGAATGTATGTACCACCCAAATAAAATTACTACACTTATTTTACAAATTAAAAGCTTTCTAACCATAATAATAAAAGTTCTTTAAACACTCAAGCCAGTATAAAAGCACAAACAGGGTGTCACAAACATGTGGCAAAAGAAATCTTAAAAATTGAGGCGATTTTGTAGGTTTTCTTGTAGTATCCTAAATGCTCTCCTTTCTCCTTGTCTTCCCAAGATTCTCCATGCTCCTCTTCCTATTCGGCTGCATTTGTTTCCAGCAGCTGATGGGTGAGCCTCTCAGAGGACCGTTATGCTAGGTTCCTCTCTGCAAGTATAGAATAACATTAATAGTGTCAGGGGTTGTTTCTTTCTCATGGCTTGGGTCTCAGGTTGGGCCAGTCCTTGGTTGATCATTCCCTCAATTTTCACTCCATCTTTATTCCTGCACATCTTGCAGACAGGACACATTGTGGATTGAAGGTTTTATGGGTGGGTTAGTGTCACAATCCCTCCATTGCCTGGTTACAAAAGGTGGTTGTTTCAGGATTTATATCCTCTATTGCAAGGAGTTTTAGCTAAGGTCATTCTAAAAGGTTTCTGGGAGTTTTCCTTGTCCTATGTTATTAGTTTATCTTAGAGATAACTTGCCTAATCCCAGTTCTCTCTCCCTCTGTCTGTCCTTTCCACAATTGAGGGTTTCTGTTTCCATCTACACCCCTTATCCCACAATGCTCCCTCCCTACATGCACTCCCATTCTTATTTTATTTTGCCTTCTCAACTACGCTGGGGCACATAGGGCCTCACAGAATCTGAACCACCAAGCAAACAGCTTATATTTGACAGACCTAGGCTCTCAACATGTATGTAAAAGATGTCCAGCTTGGTCTTCCTGTGGGACCCTTAAGAACTGGAGCTAGGTCTGTCTCTGACTTTGTTGCCAGTCTTTGGACCCCTTTCCTGTAACTAGGCTGCCTTTGCCTAGGCTCAGTAGGAAAAGATGTGCCTAGTCCCACTGCAACTTGACATACCAAAGCAGGTTGATATCTGCAGGAGTCCTCCCCTTCTTTGAAGAGAATGGGAGTAGAAAATGGAATGAGGGAGCTAAGAGGGAGGGACTGGGAGGAAAGGAGAGAGGAGAAGCTGCAATTGAGATGTAAAGTCAATAAATAAATTAATAAAAAATAAAAGTTTGCCAAAGAAAACACCCTGGAGAATGAGGATCAGTCTCCCAGGCTGGTGACATCTCAGGAACACCTCTATAAACTTCAGTGACAACAAAGGAGGCAGCTTTGGCTTGTTTGGCTTTTCGTTTTTTGCATGATGAGACCATGCTGATGGCTGGACCAGAGTGGCAATGCTAACATGATTTGCATCAACTTCCAGAATCACTGTTCTTTCTCTCAGATGTGGACTAGAGTGGGATGCAAGCAGAAGTGTGGCCACAACTAATTAAGGCTACTCCATAAAAAACAGGAGATGCCTATTTTCAGATTTTTCACAGAAGCAATTCAGAGATCTATTTAAGGTACATTTCCACATTTTCTGAGATGATTTTTAATTATAACAGAGTACTTTAAATGTAGATGCTGTTTTTTAGGCTATTGTGCTTAAAGCAAACATGGAGCATCAGTGTATATCTGTGTATGAAGTTTCATACACCCGCTGATCAGAGTCCACATCATTACTGTGGATACCAAAATTATGATAAATCAATAAATCAGTATCTAAGATGATATACTCAGAGCTCAGAGTCCAGCACATAAAAACTAATAGTTGCTTACTTGTCTACTCAGAATTTTTCCTTCCTTCTTTTCTTTCCCCCCTCTCTCATTCTTTCCTTTCTTTCTTCCACTTGAACATCTGCTTCTTTAAGTATTAAACACATTTTCAACTTGCCATCTTGTAGATGACAAATAACAGAGAAATGGCACAAGTGCTAGTTTTGTATGATCTCTCTAGCAGAGGTTTATTTGTTCTTTGTAAAAACATTTTTAGTGGGTAACACTATGTCTTTACTGTTCTGATATCATTGATTAGAAAGTAGTATATTTTGAAGCTGTGTAGGAAGTGACACAGAAGCTTGATTGCTTGGGGGGATTACCTGTATTATATAGCTATTAATAAATAATATAAAGTGTACCCCTCCAGCAAATGGACGCTAGGTATGATACAGAAGGCACTAAATCAGGAAGAGTGACATGAGGCAAAGTGAAGTCTGCTGTTTTAAGATGTCCACTTAACTCTCTCTGGGTGGTAGATACTGCTTCTGAACTGTGAGGAAAATCCAACTAGTAGAAAGATCTGAAGTGTTTGCTTCAGGACTCACGACTGTGAATTGTTCTCTCTTAAAATACACAGAATCACTCAGACACCAAAAGAGAAATTTCAGAAATCCATTATCAAGGTAGAGAAAGGGGACAGTAAAAGTTGTTTCCTCTATGCCAGAAACAGTAAAAGAAGCAAAGCCCAGGCATTTTGGGAAAGCAGGAATGAGAAATGGATTATTAATATGAAGAGTAGTGGGGTTTTCCTCCCTTTGCATTTTCATTGGGTAAAATGCTGTTCCTTTGTAACATTTCAAGCATGGACATCATGCCTTATTGCCTTCTTACTAACTTTCTTTGTCCGTTCTGCTTTGGTTCTTAATGATAACTGGTAAACTAAGCAGTGAACATCTTCATCTATTGTAAAAGATTACTGCCTGATCCAGTGACGATATAGGGTTTCTCTCAGAACATTGTTTCCTTGGATATAGCATGTGAGTGGCTGGAGTTCATATTATACATGCTAGAGAGGAACTGATTTTAGGACATCATGAAAATGACTTGTAAAATAAATGAACTGTCACATGATAGATTTATAAATGTGAAGTAATTTCTACTTTCTTTAGATATCCATCCTTGAAACATATAATTTTCTTTTCAGAGAAAACATATTATTATTATGCACACATATATTTGCATGCATAAAATTACATAACATGAATATGTATAGACACACATATATGTATACATAAAATGTTTTATAGAAAAAGAGACAGGTGCCTTTTGAGTTGTGACTGCTTACAGAAAATGAATCAGAAAGCCAGAATATTTACCCAAAAGATTTGTGGAAATAAATTCAGTGGGCAACACACTTGAGTTTTCTTATGAATTAATTACATCTAGGATTGTAAAGGAATGGTACTCTGAGTAACATTTTAATATTTTTGAATTTGACGGTATACTGGAGATAAGCAGGTAAGATGCCATGGCCATGTTTTATAGTGTATTATTAAAAATTGCAAAGCCTATGGCTTTTGCAAATAATTAAGTCAGAACAGTTTAAATTATATTTAAATATAAATATAAAGGGGAGTTTTCCTTTTTCCATTATGTGTTGTCACTAGTTTTTATTCATAGCTGAGTGTTGGTCATCTGATTCTTCATAATTGACCCATTGCCTCTTTCAGGATGTCTCAGTTGAAGAAGGATAAAGGAAGAAGATGCTTTAAACTTTACAGAAAGACTATAAAGAACTCTTTTCCCTGCAGTTTTTACAAAGAAAAAAAACCTCTCTTCACCTTCCTGATTGTGTAGAAATATCATGCATGTAAGAGCTTGGATCACTGAAGTCCCAGGTTGAGTGACATTTGTTTGAGCATAATATCTTTGACAATAACTTTTGCAAAAATAAGATACAGAAACTTGTGTAACATACTCCTGACTATGACTAGGATTTCAAGTCTGGAGTAATGGATTCTTAATTCTATTTCTAGTATTTTACTCAGCTATTATAAAAACAGAATTTTTTTTACAAAGTTTGCATTATGCTATAAAATGAGTCAGTGAAATTTTCACACTTTCAACATATACATCATGCAGAGTGCCACATAGTATTTCACAGATGATTTTTGTCTTATGAAGAACAGACTAATTCATTGAATGTTCCAGTAAATTCACAGTTCTATATGCATTTGAGATCATTGATGATTTGGAAGCACTACCTGCAGAGTCTCTCAACCTTTTTTGCTGGTAGATAAGGCAGTGCTCTGGTCAGTCAATGAAGACTTAAATTATGGTCTTCATTTACCTCCTGAATACTTTAAAATGCATTTCAATCCTCCTCTTCAGGAAGTCCATAAAGTCTGATGAAAGCTGATTATTCAAATATGGCCTATTCCTCTCTTGTCACCCAAGTAGATGCTTTTATCTCCAATATTCTAGACGTGGCTATTTGGAGTACTCAATACGTTATTTCAGTTAAATGTTACATGTTACAAAATTAACACTTAAAAAGTTATAATATAGCCGGGTGGTGGTAGTGCATGCCTTTAATCCCAGCACTTGGGAGGCAGAGGCAGGTGGATTTCTGAGTCCTAGGCCAGCCTGGTTTACAGAGTGAGTTCCAGGACAGCCAGGGTTACACAGAGAAACGCTGTCTGGAAAAACCAAAACCAAAAAAAAAAAAAAGATAAGAAAAAAAGTTTTAATATTCTGTTTTCCTGGTAAAATAAACAAGGACCATCCTCTACATGATAATTATATGAACTTGAATGGGTATTCTTATCTCTTAATTGCAGATTTACATGAACAGATTTTACTTTAACATTTTCATGAAGATAATGCAAAACCATAGCTTTGTCACTGAGTTCATTCTCCTTGGACTTTCACAGAACCCAAATGTTGAGAACATATTGTGTGTTGTATTTTTGTTTATTTACCTTGCAACTGTTGGGGGTAATATGATAATTGTGGTGACCATCATCTACAGCCCTTCGCTGCTGGGCTCCCCCATGTACTTCTTCTTGATATTCCTGTCCTTACTTGATGCATGCACTTCTTCTACTGTCACACCCAAGATGATTGTAGACCTCTTCTATGAGAGGAAGACCATCTCCTTTGAATGTTGCATGACACAACTGTTTGCTATTCACTTTTTCACTGGGATAGAGGTGATTATCTTGTCAGCTATGGCCTATGACCGCTATGTGGCCATTTGCAAACCCCTTCACTACTCCACCATTATGACCAAGAGACTCTGTGGCATTTTGGTGATGGTATCTTGGACAGGAGGATTCTTACATTCTCTCATACAAATTATCTTCACTTTGCAGCTGCCCTTTTGTGGCCCCAATGTCATTGATCATTACCTGTGTGACTTGTTCCCATTACTGAAGCTTGCCTGCACTGACACACACATATTCGTCATTTTGGTGTTTTCTAACAGTGGGTCTATCAGCATCATAATCTTCTCTATTTTGCTTGTCTCCTATGGTGTCATCTTGTTCTCTCTGAGAGCCCACAGCTCTGAAGGAAGACGTAAAGCTCTCTCCACCTGTGGATCCCACATTACAGTAGTTCTTTTGTTCTTTGTCCCATGCTTTTTAATATATGCACGACCTCCTTCAGCCTTCTCGTCTGAAAAAAATGCATTTGTATTTGCCACCATCATAACACCACTTCTGAATCCTATGGTGTACACTTTCAGGAATAAAGAAATGAAGAATGCCATTAGGAAAGTGTGGAAGAGACTGATAGTGGTTTCTTATAACTATTAACATATTACACTTACAATGCTGGGAAATTAGATCAGTAGGTGAGGACATTTATTGTGCAAATATAAGTTATCATTTCTGATTCCCAGCACCCATGACAGAAGTCATTCTTTGTAGCACAGTTTTAATGAAATACTGGGGAACTAAGTTGTTATATAACCCAAGGACTCTTCCCAAAACCAGTTAGGTCAAGGTTCATATGATCCAGCCAGAATGCAGACATTCTGGATTATAGTATGATCTGCCTAGAATATAGACACACCCTTGATACACACCTTTAATCCCCAACAGTGAAGATAATTTTAGCTTGTAGAAGGGAGCATCCATGTTTGAATGTGACATCTAATTGAGGGATAGACAAAGTGATGAATCAGAGAAAGATTTAACAGTATGAATCAGAGATAGGATATACCCATCTCCCAGGAAAACTGCACAGGAAAGAGAATTACAATTTGTTTTAAAACCAGTATATGAACAATGTGTATTAATCTCATCAAAACACTAGATATGCTGTGATACCTCCCCACTCAATTTATGTGTCTGTCTTTCTTATAATAGATGCATCTCTTAATGTCCTTCTTTACCATATGGTTTCTACTTATTTAGTTCATCTGTCCCTACCAATTAGCTTAAGAAATAATGCTCTGATATTAATGTACTAATCCTTTTGATGAATTTAGATGTATTTTGTGGAATACAATGACTGAAATAAAACTATGAAATAAAATACTGAACACGTTAACCAAAACATATTCATTTTGTTTCATTATACATCACAAGCATTATTTTACATTGTATTGAGTACAGTTGTATAGGTGTGGATTCTAGTAATGCTATGCTATAAGAAAAGAAGTTACAGATTTTAGCTGTGAAATAAAAACTAGATGCTATTTAACCTCTTTTTATTTTTACAAAGATAAAAATTAGAAACTGATAATCTTCTCTTATACTTTATTGATAAACATGTGAACTCACATACACAATAAGACCCTCAACTGAAAATGAAAGTCATAGTCCTAACCAAGAAGCTGCTTGGAGCTGATTGCCTGCTGGGAAGAAAAGGCATTTTCTTCAATGGAGTGTCACTGGTTTTGCAACCCATACTCCAAGGCAGCACCCATGCCTATGAGTAGTTTGC
>NW_022196897.1:75416432-75429659 GCF_008632895.1 Mastomys coucha | reverse complement strand
AAAAAAAAAAAAATAGAAATCAATCAAGTGTTTGGTAGATCATTTGTTTTGTTTTGGTATTTTCTTTTTCTTTTTTCTTTCCTTTCTACATCCGAGAATGTAGAATGTTTCTACAATGTTCTTTCAAAATCATGGGCTCTTTTTTCATTGATTATTGTTACATATTTATACATACATATTTCTAAATATAACATTCTCAGTTTTTATAATGCTGCTTGTATATATGTTTACAAGGCTCAATATTTGGTATTAGGTAACCAGATTACTTCCTGGGAAAGATAATTTCTTGTATTCTTAGTATTCCATAATTGCCCAGTTATTTGTGTAGTGCTAAGGCCCCATAGTCTTTCCCCCTATTCCCTTTGGCATACACATTGTTGTATCCCTTTTAGCAATCACTTTAGTACAATTTTAAGGGTGTATGTTCTGACATTATTACAACTCACACTCTCATAGCAAACTCCCTGTTCCTCTAGCTCTTACAATTTTTTGTCCCCTCTTTTCATGAACTGTTAAGTATAAGAAATTGCTTTGTAAATGTGTCTATTGGACTGGGTTCACAACTATGCATTTTGATTGGGTTTAGTTTTCTATAATGATCTCCACATGTTGCAAAGAGAGGAGTTTCTTGTGAGGAGTCAGGGATAATCTTATCTGTGAGTACATCCACAAACATGGTGTAGTTAGAGATTATGCTGGTTTTCATAAAGATGCTTTGTAGGTTCTCTTTCCATAATAATGACCTCAGTAGCCATGGTTATTTGGGTAGGTTTCTCGTATTTGGCATGATTATCTCTTGTTGAGCAGGTCTTCCATCTGATTAGAGATTTTTAGTTTACTGCAAATGTGTTCACAGCACTACTATACCCTTACACTTATATTGTCATTCTGGTAACTGTGGTTCATAGGCTTTATAGTTATGAACTATAGGCATTCTAGATTTTTGGTTGTATCCCTCTTTTGTATGCTTGTTTGGTGCCTTCTGGTACCATTAAAGTTAGTCTTAAGTGAGGAAGCATACAGAGAGTTCTCTTTAGTGGTCTCTGAGCAGTATGTCTGAAGTTCAAGATATTTTCAGCAATAGTGACTTACGTTACACCAATGGGGGCAAACAAGGACAACAACAATATACTAGATGGTGAGAAGTTTCTTGAACAATTCTGACCAATGACCCAAAATCGGACTTCCCATGCTTGATGTTGGGGATTTGTTTGGTGTTCTTTGGCTATAGGAGAAGACATTGTTAGCTCAAGTATGAAATTTCATTTAAACTGCATATATTTAAATACAGATGTATATGTATTGTATTTTTAGATAAATAATTAATAGCATGATACCCTGTAGGGTTTTTTAAGCATCCTTATTGTCATTTAACTCTCTTCGTCTTTATTCTGTATTTATCTCCTTGTTTGATCCCTATATTTGATCTCTCGTTATTCATTCCCTCATCAGTTCATTTGTATTCTGCTTCTCCCCTTGCTATTTTCCCGCTACCACAACACCAGTGGTTCCATTTTGCCTTCCTTCTTTCTGAAGGTATTCCAGGATATTTCTTCAAATTTGAAAATCTGAAGCTAGAATCTTCCAATTACATTTGTCTTTGTGGGACTAGGCTAACTAACTCACTTTTGTAGTTCTGCCTAATTACCTGCAAAGTCCACGACATTATTTTTCTCTATAGCTGAATCACTATATATGTACTACATAGTCTATATGTACCTCATTTTCATTATCTGTTTGGACTCAGGTTATTTTTATTTCCTAGTTATTGTTATTTTAATTTAATAGTTATTGTGAATAGAGCAATAAAAACCAAGACTGAGCAGGAATCTGGAATCTGTAAAGTGTTGAGACACTGTGACAAATAACAAGCCGTGGTAGAGCTGGATCGTAGAATAGAATTATTTTTAGTCTTTTGAAAATTCTCCAGACAATTTCTTACTGGTATAATGACTTTGCAATCTTATCAATGAGATTTTATTTTATTTTATTCTTTTTATGTTATTATCGAGACAGGGTTTCTCTTTGTGTATTACTGGCTTTCCTGGAACCTACAGTTCTGGGATTGAAGGGGTATGAAGGGGTGTGCCACCACTGTTCAGCAAACAATGATATTTTTGTCTTAACTCCAGGATTTGTCTTCTGTTGTCTTGTTGATCTTTGCATTTTGACTGAGGCAATATTTTTTAATTTGAAATTAAAATATTTTTTAATTTCACATTGTATTTTGTAAATTACTAGAGATAATGAAACATTTCAACATAAATATGCAGAGGATTTGTTTAAAAGCTTACTGTAGGGAAGGTAACTAGGTTTACAAAAATATGGACTAGTCAGAATTATAATGACAATATTATGAATGACATTTTAGCATAGTTCAATTTAACTGTCCATATAATACTTAGATATGAGAAGATAAGCTCCTTGTGAACATGTATTATAGTAAATTTATATCAATATAAAGCCATGTCTGTGGTAGAAATATAAACCACTAACCAAAGAGTACACATGGTAGGACTCATGGCTCCAGCTGCATATGTAGCAGAGGATGACCTAGTCAGTCATCAGTGGGAGGAGAGACCCTTGGTCCTGTGAAGGTTCCATGCCCCAGTGTAGGGGAATACTAGGACCAGGAAGCAGGAGAAAGTGGGTTGGTGAGCAGGTGGATGGGGACAGAATAGTTTTTTTTTTTCCGGAGGGGAAAGTGGGAAGGGGGATATCATTTGAAATGTAAATAAAGAAAATATCTAATTAAAAAAAAGAAAAAAGAAAGAAATGTATTTCCTCAAAATTGCATTGTAAAAATCATTTAAAAATACTTAAGTCTCAAGGCTAAATTATATTAGACCAGTTACTCCTTTTTTCTTTGTAAATATTCTATGAGATTTTCATACAATATATTTATTAAAATTTTCCTGTCTTCCTATTTTTTCTCTTCTTTATCTGTATAGTTTTTACATATAAATTATTGGTTTCTCATGCTTTTATTCTCATCATTTAATAGTACCTTTATCAAGATTCCTCATTCACACCAGGACAAAGGAAAATGATTCTTCAAAATACATTTTTGCAGAATCATGCAAAGCTAGAGCTTTGTCACTAAGTTTCTGCTGTGAGGCTTTCAAAGAACCCAGAAGCTGTGACCTTTTTATACTTTTAAAGGTCTACATTGTAAGTATTAGGGACACCATGCATACACACACACACACACACACACAGACACACACACACAGAGACACACCCACACAGACACACGCACACACACAGACACACCCACAGACACACACACACAGACACAGACACACACACACCCATACACACATACACCCATATACACACACACATATATATACACACACATATATACACACACACAGACACACACACTCACCCATACATACATACACACATGCACACACACAGACACACACTCATACACATACACACAGACACAGACACACACAGACACAGACACACACACCCATACACACACACAGACATACACACACATATATACATACACACAGACACACACCCATACACACACCCATACACACACACAGAGACACACACACACATACACACATACACCCATACACATACACATATATACACACACACATACACACACACACAGACACAAACCCATATACACACACAGACACAGACACACACACACATACACACACATACATACACACACACACCCATACACACACACACAGACACACACACACATACACACACACAGACACACATACACATGCATACACACACACAGACACACATACCCACGGGTCACGGGGAGTCAGTCTTGTACTGCTGGGCTTTCCCATGTAATTCTTGTCCCTCCGGGATGGATGTATCTTTTCTGTTATTATACCAGAGATGCTTATAGAGTTCTTCTATGAGAGAAAGACCATCTCTTTTCAATAATGAACAACATAATTATTGTTACATACTCCTTTGCTGTGTTAGAGGTAAGTGTCTCAACAGTCATAGCATAGGACCTCTGAGTGGCCATTTGAAAGTCCTAGAATTACTGTTCTATCAGGAGCCAAAGGTTCTTTTAATTCCTGGTAGGCGTCTTGGACAGGCATCTTCTTGTATTCTATCATACAGGTTAACTTGTCTCTGCTCTTATTTGGACTTAGTACGTGCAATTATTACATGTGTGATTTGTTACCATTACTGAATATATCCTGCACTGAAATATACATTTTTTTTGTCATTTTGGTTAATGCCACCAGGAGTTTTATCTGTATTTTAATCTTCTTCTTGTTTTCTGTCATGTTATTCTGTTCAGAAGGGAGATGTAAAGTTCTTTCCACTTGTAGTCCCCACAATACTGTTGTAGTTTTCTTTTGCGTTTTGTTTCTTCTGTACTAATATATGATATATCTATATCCTCATTCTCTTTGAGAAAATATGTTTATTTATGTTGCTCAGTCCTATGGTTTACAATTTTAGAAATAAAGACATAAAGAATGCCATAGGAGAATGTGGAAGATATTAATAATGGTTTCTGATAAATATTAAAATGCTACACATAGAGAGCTGATGAGGTGTCTCAGAAGGTAAGAGCACATGTTGCACTAGTATTTGGGATTTAACTTTGAAACCTTAAATCCAAGTCAAAAACAGACATGGCAGCATATCGTTAATGTAAGACTATATTCAGGAGCTCACTGATCAGCTAATTTGTTAGGACCAAAACAAGCTCAAGGTTCATACAGACAGCTTGTCTCAGGAAAATATTGCCCATGTGAACATATATAATGTGAACAGATGAACACAGTAAATGCCCTTATCTGGACTTTGCTGGATTGTGCCTGTACATACAGACCAATTTTCAAATACACACACACACACACACACACACACACACACACACACACACACTTACAATCCTTACTGTCAAGAATAAAAAGTCACTATCTATTTAGAAAAGCATTGCATGCTTTGCTCATTATTTAGAAACTGTATATTATTCTACAAAAAACTTATATTGGAAGTTATTAGAATCAAATTGCAAATACAGACATAAATTCATATACCTATAGACCCTTAATTTTTGCTAATAAGCCAGAAACACACACTGGAAAGAAGATAGCATCTTCAGAAAATTGTGCTGGTCAAACTATATGGCTGTATATAGACAAATGCAAATAGACTTATGCTTATCACTCTTCACACACACACACAAAACCAAGTCTAAATATGCTGAGAATATCTTATGTTTGTATGAACGTGTCAACTGTCAATTATAAATCTGATGACCTATGGCTTAGGCAAGAACTGGGAGATAAAACATCTGGTAGGTGGAAAGAATTCTGGGGTAGAGCCAGGCACAGGAGATTTACCTGGGGAAGATGGAATGAGATGAGCACATGGTTTCTAAGCATAGGTAACCAGCCATGTGGAAGAATGTAGGTTAAAGTAAATTGGTTATCTTGATCTAGTCAGAGAAGATGCTAGCTATAGGGCCAAGGTATTGTAAATATATTTTGAGTCTGAGTCTTATTTCTGGGAGCATGGGACTGGAAGAAAGAACCAGGAGTAAACTTCTACAAATGGCACCTCATGTTGAACACCATATGTAAAAGAATTATCTTTATTACAAATGTAAGCAGTGAATTAATCAGGTGACTATTTACCTTATGCTAGCCTCCAATAACCACATAGAAAAAACAAGATTTATTTAAAACCGCACCTCAATAGCTGAGCAATTTAGTGATCTACCTTAACTTCCTATGCCAATCTGGCTACCTCCCAGCTCCATCCTATGATACTTGCATATTATTATTGATGTTGCTCTTTGGACTTCAGGTGTGTTTTTAGAATCTCTGTCTAAACCACTTCCTCATTTTTCCAATTCCTCTATCCTCACAGCTAATCTGAAACTTCCTCTCCTGCTCTGTCCCTCTCTCCAACTCTCTTTCCTCTGGTTGGCAGACATTCAACCTTAATTCTATTGTGTATCCATTTTTCTGTTGAGGGACATCTGGGTTGTTTCCAGTTTCTGACTATTATAAATAAGGCTGCTATGAACAGAGTGGAGCACGTGTCCTTATCACATGTTGGAGCATCTTCTGGGTATATGCCCAGGAGTAGTATAGCTGGGTCTTCTGGTAGTACTATGTCCAATTTCCGGAGGAAACACCAAACTGATTTCCAGAATAGTTGTACCAGCTTGTAATCCCACCAGCAATGAAGGAGTGTCCTCTTTCTCCACAACCTCTCCAGCATCTGCTGTCACCTGAGTTTTTTATCCTAGCCATTCTGACTGGTGTGAGGTGGAATCTCAGGGTTGTTTTGATTTGCATTTCCCTGATAACTAAGGATGTTGAACATTTTTTTAGGTGCTTCTCAGCCATTTGGCATTCGTCAGTTGAGAATTCTTTGTTTACCTCTGTACCCCATTTTTAATAGGGTTATTTGTTTCTCTGTAGTCTAACTTCTTGAGTTCTTTGTATACCTTGGATATCAGCCCTCTATCAGATATAGGATTGGTAAAGGTCTTTTCCCAATTTGTTGGTTGCCATTTTGTCCTATTGACAGTGTCTTTCGCTTTACAGAAGCTTTATAACTTTGTGAGGTCCCATTTCTCAACTCTTGATCTTAGAGTATGAGCTATTGTTGTTCTGTTCAGGAATTTTTCCCCTGTGCCTATGTCCTTGAGGTTCTTCCCCACTTTCTTTTCTATTAGTTTCAGTGTATCTGGTTTGTTGTGGAGGTCCTTGATCTACTTGGACTTGAGCTTTGTACAAGGAGAAGGAAAAGGATGGATTTGCATTCATTCTTCTACATGCTAACCGTCAGTTGAGCCAGCACCATTTGTTGAAAATGCTGTCTTTTTTCCACTGGATCGTTTTAACTCCTTTGTCAAAGGTCAAGTGACCATAGGTATATGGGTTCATTTCTGGATCTTTAATTCTATTCTATTGATCTACCTGCCTGTCACTGTTCCAATACCATGCAGTTTTTATCACAAATGCTCTGTAGTACAGCTTAAGGTCCGGGATGGTGATTCCACCAGAGTTCCTGTATTGTTGAGATTAGTTTTCACTATCCTAGATTTTTTGTTATTCCAGATGAATTTGCAAATTGCTCTTTCTGAGTCTGTGAAGAATTGAGTTAGGATTTTGATGGGGATTGCATTGAATCTGTAGATTACCTTTGGCAAAGTGGCCATTTTTACTATATTAATCCTGCCAATCCACGAGCATGGGAGATCCTTCCATTTCTGAGATCTTCTTCAATTTCCTTCTTCAGAGACTTGAAGTTCTTGTCATACAGATCTTTTACTTGCTTAGAGTCACACCAAGGTATTTTATATTATTTGTTGTTATTGTGAAGGGTGTTGTTTCCCTAATTTCTTTCTCAGCCTGTTGACCCTTTGTGTAGAGGAAGGCCACTGAGTTGCTTGAGTTAATTTAAATCCAGCTACTTTGCTGAAGTTGTTTATCAGGTTTAGGAGCTCTTTGGTGGAATTTTTGGGATCACTTAAGTATACTATCATATCATCAGCAAATAGTGATAATTTGACTTCTTCCTTTCCAGTTCATATCCCTTTGATCTCCTTTTGTTGTCTAATTGCTCTGGCTGGGACTTCAAGTACAATATTATATAGGTAGGGAGAGAGTGGGCAGCCTTGTCTAGTCCCTGATTTCAGAGGGATTGCTTCAAATTTCTCTCCATTTAATTTGATGTTGGCTACTGGTTTGCTGTATATTGCTTTTACTATGTTTAAGTATGGACCTTGAATTCCTGATCTTTCCAAGACTTTTATCATGAAGGAATGTTGGATTTTGTCAAATGCTGCCTCAGCATCTAATGAGATGATCATATGGGTTTTTTCTTTGAGTTTGTTTATGTAGTGAATTACGTTGATTGATTTCTGTATATTGAACCATCCCTGTATCCTTGGGATAAAGCCTACTTGATCATGGTGGATGATTGTTTTGATATGTTCTTTGATTTGTTTGCAAGAATTTTATTGAATATTTTTGTATCGATATTCATAAGGGATGTTGGTCTGAAGTTTTCTTTTTTTGTTAGGTCTTTGTGTGGTTTAGGTATAAGAGTAATTGTGGCTTCATAGAATGATTTGGGTAGAGTACCTTCTGTTTCTATTTTGTGGAATAGTTTTAGGAGTATTGATACTAGCTCTTCTTTGAAAGTCTGATAAAACTCTGCATTAAACCCATCTGGTCCTGGGCTTTTTTTGGTTGGGAGACTATTTATGACTGTTTCTATTTCCTTAGCAGATATGGGACTGTTTAGATCATTGATCTGATCTTGATTTAACTTTGGTACCTGGTATCTGTCTAGAAAATTATCCATTTCATCCAGATTTTCCAGTTTTGTTGAGTATAGGCTTTTATAGTATGCTCTCATGATTTTTTGGATTTCCTCAGTGTCTGTTGTTATGTCTCCATTTTCATTTCTGTTTCTTGTTTATTAGGATTATGTCTCTGTGCCCTCTTGTTAGTCTGGCTAAGGGTTTATGTATTTTGTTGATTTTCTCAAAGAACCAATTCCTAGTTTGATTGATTCTTTGTATAGTTCTTTTTGTTTGTATTTGGTTGATTTCAGCCCTGAGTTTGATTATTTCCTGTCTTCGACTCCTCTTGGGTGAATTTGCTTCTTTTTGTTCTAGAGCTTTCAGATGTGTTGTGAAATTACTGGTGTATGCTCTCTCCAGTTTCTTTTTGGAGGCACTTAAAGCTATGAGTTCTCTTCTTGGGACTGCTTTCATTGTGCCCCATAAGTTTGGATATGTTGTGGCGTCATTTTCATTAAACTCTAGAAAGTCTTTAATTTCTTTCTTTCTTTATTCATTGACCAAGTTATCATTGAGTAGAGTGTTGTTAAGCTTCCACGTGTATGTGGGCATTCTATTGTTTTTGTTGTTATTGAGGAGCAGCCTTAGTCCATGGTGATTTGATAGGATGCAAGGAATTATTTCAATCTTCTTGTATCTGTTGAGGCGGTTATGGAGGAGTCAGAACTGGGAAGAGTCGAGAGAGGAAAAATTGTAATCAAGACATATTATATTAGTAATGAATATTCATTAGAAGTAAAAACAAGAAACTTATTTTCCAAATCACCCTTCCACTAAGAATTGATTATTTAGTATTGTAATATGTGGGGTTGGATCAGTATGGATGTAGAGAGGGTCTGGTAGCAGATGAAGTATAGTCAGAATGAAAAATTTATGAGTATTTACTGAATTATGTTGCCTCTGAGTATTTCCTTCTCTCATTTCCTATTTCTACATTTTATACTATATAATTTTACAAAATCATTTTCAGAAGTTGTTGTCAATAATTAAGCCTCATCTTTAGAAAGTATTATTGTATATTAAATTTAATACAGGAATCTTGTATTATAAATGAATAGAAACTTGTGGAATATAAGATGACTTCTACAGATCTAATTGCTATCTCAAGTCTATATTATTTGTATTTTCATGCTTGCAACTCCACATTTTATTCTACATTTAATTATTAGATTTTTAAAATTCTCTATGTATAAATGTTTTGACTGCATGTGTATATGTACATCATGTGTGTGCCTGGTGCAGGCTGAGATCAAAATACATTGGATACCCTCAAACTGTAATTGCAGGTGGTTGTGAGCTACCACATGTGTGTTGAAAATCACACATACCTTCTTGAAAAAAGCCACAGTGCTCTTAAGTGCCGAGACATTTCTTCAGTCTTCTCTCTTCTTTATAGTTTTATGGTTTGAACTTAAAACCATATCATTTCTACAATATGTACCAATGTTAAACATTTATATGTAAAATAATTTTTCTATTGTCTTCTCTAATGTGCTTTTGAAAAATTATTTTCATTTTTACACTCTGATTTTCTTACAAAAATAGGGAACAAAGAAATAAGTAAAACCATGGGGAATGAAATAAAGGGGTCAGGATCAAGATGTAGAGAAAGACAGGAGAGATGTCTAGATGGCTGTGAAAATGAATGGAAATTTACACCTAACATGTGTGAGGAGATAGGAATAATCTCCAGGACTAGACAGAGACCTAGGATGAGGGAGATACCTAAGAATCAATGGAGGTGACCTTAGTTGTGACTCACATACACTGGGGATGTGGAACCTGAAAAGTCCACCTCCTGTTGACAGGCAAAACTCCAGTGGAGTGATAGGGACATCAATTCACCCACAAAACTTTCAAGCCAAAATTTATCCTGGCTATAAAATCACAGGCACAGGAGCAGACTGAGGGAATGGACAACCAATAACTGGTCCAAATGAGACCCATCTCATAGGCAAGCACCGATCCCTGACACTAATAATGATACTCTATTATGCTTGTAGTCAGGAACATATTGTTTTCTGAGACGCTCTACCCAGCTTCTGACTTAAACAGTGGATGGAGATTGTGGACTCTTACAGAAGAATAAGCGCAAGGATTTGGGGTCATGAAATGGTTAGGAACTCCACAGGAAGACCAACAGAGTAAACTAACCTGGACTTTTGGGGCTCTTAGAGACCGAATTACCAACTAAAGAGCATACATAGGTTGGGCTTAGGCCTCCCTACACACATGTAACAGATGTGGAGCTTAGTCTTCATGTGGGTCCTGACAACTGCCATGAGGGATATCCCAAAAGCTATTACCTGAAGGTAGGATATGTTCTTCTAGCTAGGCAGTCTTGTCTGGCTTCAGTGGGAGAGGAAGCACCTAGCCAAGAGGAGACTTGAAGTGCCAGGGTAGGGGTGTACTCAGGGAGTCTCCACCTGCTCAGAGGAGAAGGGGAGAGGGGATGTGAGATGGATTGTGGGAAGGGGTAACCAGGAAGTAGGCAATGAGTGGGATATAAAGTGAATAAGAAAAAAAATACATTAAATTAAATTTTAAAAAAGCTTCAGTCATCAAAAAAAATAAGTTAAGTAGGAAAAAGTTAATAAGATTGTATTAACTCTTTGTTAGTAAATTGCTAGAATTTTAAATTGAGCAGGATACAGTAATTGTTAATCTCTGAGTGCTGACCATTGCAGATCACATGTCATCATCTACTGTAAGATATAATTCATGTCAGGTGATTATTCTGTGTTGGGACACAGATATTAAAGGGAAATAATCAATTCATGCTAAGTTCATAGACTATCATACTGGTGTTGCTTCTGGGTTCCATTATTCACAATTTTCTCATAATTTCTCCTCTTTAACATTAAGTGTAAATCGATGCAATTGGGTAGGAATCAAATGCCCAAGGGCCTTACAATTCAGCAGATTATTTGGTTTCTTCCATCTCTGAAATGGTCTAAAGTACAACCTTTAAGTTTTCTCTCAAGCAGCAATGTCAAGACTGAATCCCCTACGTTAATATACCTTTAAATATGATTTTTCATAAAATATTTTGCTTTGAGAAATAGTCTTTGCTATTTTATTTCTCAATAATACACATTTCATGTAGGAATTAGTGTAAGATTCCTTATTTAAGAAGCTAGCTAATATGTTTGGCTGATACCCATGCATTTTGCCTACATTCATGAGAGACGCATCATATTCCATCCATTTTACAGCACTGTTCTCTTCCTAAATACAGTGCTACATAAAATCATTATCAGATAGGAACCAGATAAATATGTCAAAAAAGTAGCAACAAGGGGCACATAAAAGTCTTAATTTTTTTTAATGTTGAGTATAAAAGACAAAAAAAAAAAAAGTAAAAGTCACTCCAGTGCCAGAATTAAATAAACATTTCAGATAAAACATAGAAAGAACTTCATTTTATAAAAATTAAAATGTTTCTAACCACACTGATAAAACTGCTCTAAACACTCAAGAAAATGTAAAGGTGCAAACATGGCATAACAGTGTCATGCAGAAAGAAATCGCAAAATCCCAGGGGTATAAGAATCGGTCTCTCAGGCTGGTGACATCTCAGGGATACCTCTATAAACTCCAGTGATGAGAGAGAAGGAAGCTTTGGCTTCTTTGTTCTTGCATCCTGAGACGAAGCTGATGGCTGGACCAGAGGGGGAATGCTAACATGCTTTGCCCCAATGTCCAGAACCACTGTTCTCTCTCTCAGATGTGGACTGGAGTTGTATACAAGCAGAAGTGTGGTCACCATGAATTGGTTGCTCCATAAAGAACAGGAGATGCCTATTTTTAGACTTTTCACAGAAGCAATTAATGGCGATCTATTTAAGGTACATTTCAACATTTTCATAGATGATTTTGAATTATAACTGAGTAATTTATATGTGGATGCTGTTTGTCAGGCTACTGAGTTTAAAGCCAACATTGAATATCAGTGCATAGCTGTGTTCACAGAGTTTCATATACTTGGTTCTCAGACTCCTCATCATTAGTGTGGATACTATGATTAATGGGTAATCTGGGCTTAAAATGATGCATTCAGAGCTCAGAGATCTGCACTTGCCAACTAGTAATTGCTCAGTGCCCCCCAAATCAGTTGTTTAGTTGGAACTTTTTCCTTCCTTCCTTTCTTCTTTCCTCCTTCCTCCCCTTTGAACAGTTGCTTCTTTAAGTCTAATAAAATTAAACATATTTTTAATTTGTCATCTTGAAGTTTAAAGCAAATAACAGAGAAATGGCACAACTGCTAATTTTCTATTATCTCTCCACCAGCAGTTTATTTGTTCTTTGTAAAAGTGGGTAACACTAGAGTTCTTACTATTATGATATTATGGATTAGACAGTAATTTTATTTTGCAACTGTGTAAGTAACACCAGAGACTAGTTGGTTGCTATGCTGTCTATACTGCATAGCTATTGATAATGAATATAAAATGTCCTTTTCCCATAACTGGACACTAGGCATGATGCATAGGACATTAAATTAGGAAGAGTAGTTAAGTCAAAGCGCAGTCTCCTGGTTTAAGTATGTCCACCTAATTTTCTGTAGGTGGCAGAGACTGCCTCTGAACTTTTCAGGAAATTCAATTAGTTCAACATCTGAACTGCTTCAGTACTTGTGGTTGTGATTTGGTCTTTCTTAAAATTAACACAATCACTCAGACACCAAAAGAGAAGTTTCCAAAATATATTAGCAAGGCAATGAGACAGAACAGTAAAAGTCATTTTCTACATGTCATTAAGACAAGCAAAGCTGCCTTCTTCTTGAGTTCCTTGTGGAATGTGGGTTGTTCTTGTATTCCAAACTTCTGGGCTAATAACCACTTATCAGAGAGTACATACCATGTTTGTTCTTTTGTGAT
>NW_022196897.1:75408047-75415734 GCF_008632895.1 Mastomys coucha | reverse complement strand
TTTTTGGAGGGGAAACTGGGAATGGAGAAATTTACATGTAAATAAAGAAAATATCTTAAAAAAAAAGACAAGCAAAGCTGAGGCATTTGGGGAAAGTGGCAGAGACAGCAGGGTTACTAATCTGAACAGAACACGTTTTCCACAGAGTGACAGAGAGGAGCTCAGCTACACATTGGGATGTTTTTACTTCTAGACAACAATTTTAGGTGAAAAATATGTTGGATTTGTGGAAATTTAACATGAAATACAATTTCAAGGAAGTTTTAAATTTATGATTATTATTGGTAATAATAATAGTTTTTTTCATTTGAAATCTATTTAAAAGCAACTACTTAAGATGTTAACATTTCTACTAATTCCTCTGATAGTTCTGAGTATTTTAATTACTCTAGTTAACAAAGACATTCAATTATTTTAAACTATATTATTGCAAGCAAAACCTCTGTCGCTAAAACAATGGGAAGGAAATAATGACTCAGTGACTACAGTTATGCAGTGCAGAACCCTGAGCAAGACCAGCAATAAAACCTAGATGCTGACAGTGCATGCTTGTTAAAGACAAAACAGAAATAGAATGTTTGGGGAGAAATATAGAGAAAATGAGTTGATTCCCATATCAGAATATGGAACTGAAATCAGTGAGTAAAGGAAAATATAAGAAGGTTGAATTTGTGATAATGACATCTGTAAAAGAATGTAATATTGATAGTCAGAGCTATACAGAGAAACCCTGTCTCGAAAACAAAACAAAACAAAACAAAAAAAGAATGTAATATTATAAAAACACAAGTAACATACATATAGAGCAGGTTATATTTAGGACTATAATATATACATATATGTATATATATTACATACATACATATATACATATGTATGTAACAACAATTAATAAAAAGAAAGGCCATGAATTTGAAAAAGAATAAGGATGGTTATATGAGTACAGAGGGAAGAACATGGGGAGAGGAAATGATATGATTTTTGTGTAATCTCAAACTTAAAATGTAATTTTTAAAAGGGAAAACTATTGCGAGGTGCTGTGTTGTTAGCCTGTTGTTTTCCCGCTTGCTAAGGAAAGCTCAGCTAGCCTCAGAGCTTGTCATAGAATTTATAGAAAAATAGATTTTGTAACTTTTAATTTTAATGTTTAATTTTAAGTATTTGTTTCACAATAGCAAAATCCATGTGATCAATAAAGTATCATTTTATGTTCCCCTTTACAATATTAAATACATTTAAATATTCAATTGTGGATATTTAATTATAAATATCCTGATTTTCCACTTAATTTACTATTACAAAGCTTAAGATTTTCATACTATTAATACTTTATTAAATGTGTTCTCTGCAGTTTCATAATTTTTTTAGCTTATACTAGACTTACATAGGCACCTTGTTTTGACTAGTTTAGATATTTTTCTATCTTCAATATGTTGGAAAATGCATTACATTCTAATGTAAACTTTTTCTTCTCATTTTGTTTTAGAATATAATTTATGGCTGGGATTCCTAACACAAAACATACACACAAGTTTGTGCCTCTTAATTTGTTTACTGATTCATTTCCCTAATTATTATTTAAGTGGATCAATTTTATAAAAATTGGTATTTATATTTATATTTTTTATTTTTGTGGATATGTATGTGTATCTATTTGATATATGTCATTTTTGTTTCAGGAGTCCACAACAGCTAGAGGAAGAAATTAAACCCCTGAATCTGGAATTACAGAGGGCTGTAAACACTCTACTTGGGTGCTGGGAATAAACTTCATGTCTCCTGAAAGAACAATAAGTTTTCATTGAGCCGTCTCTCTAGAAAAATATAATTTTCTAAACTGATTTTTTTGCTTGATTCAATTTTCATAAACAGATGTATACAGACCCTCTTTAAGTATTCAACATTCTATATTCAAAATATTTTCTGCATTTCAGAATGTGTTGGAAAAAAAACAAAGAAAGGAGTATGGATTTGGCTTGGTGTGGTGACACCAACTTGCAACACCAGCATATGGAGATAGAGGAGAAAAGATCTGAAACTTAAAGTCATCTCAGGCTAAGTGGTGTGTTTCAGTCCTGCCTCACTACATCAGACCTTGGTATCCTTCCTCTACTGCCTGCCCAGACCATAAAAACAGAATCTACTGGTTTGTTTTTCATAGACCCAAAACCTTGAAGTCTGTTAGATCAATAAATAGTGTATGACTATTTTACGGACAGAATGTCTCCCGCTTGTTTAATAACAAAATGAGCAGTTTCTCTTGCTACTTAACATTTTATTTCACCTAATTTTAACCTAGCACATGACAGTATATAAAGTTACAGGTTGTAACTCACACCATTTCACTTAATTCAACCACTCTGCTTTATCTGAATACTCTTGTCAGGAATATTAAATATGCATGGACCCATAAGACTTAATGAAACATTATTTATATTGGCTTAATTTCCAGCTGTAACCCCTTTTATATTGTAGGATTAAACCTATGCTATACCTTGTGTTCTACTTGTTTTAGACGTACATCATTGAAACACTTCATTTTCTTCTCAGAACACCTTATTCTTATATACATATATATTTGTAACTGTAGGCATTTATGCACACAAATATATAAAATGAATATGTATATGCATGTATATGTTTACTCATAAAAATATTTTACAGGAAAAGATAAAGAAACATTTTAGATTGTGACTGCCTAAGGAAAATGAATCTGAAAGCTAGAATATTTACACATATTTGTAGAAGTATATTCTGTGGATAGACAGTAGAATTTTCTTTTAAATTAATTACACGTAGAATTGAAAATGAATACTACCACAAGTGACATTTTGATATTTTTAAATATGACCATATAGCTACTAGGGATGAGCAGGTAAGATGCTATAGTTTTAGAGTGAATTTCTATAAATTTCAAAGCGAGCAGCTTGGCAAGTAAGTAAATTGTATTTGAGAGGAAGTTTCACTTTTTCAGCTTTGTGTTGTCATGGATTTTCATTTGTACGTGACTGGTCCATAGCGTCCGATTCTTCATCATTGACTCTATTGCCTTTATAAGGATATCTTATTTGTATAAGGACAAAGGAAGAAGATGCTTTAAGCTTTTTATTTTATCTTAAATTTGATAGAGTAAAAGAGTATTTCATAGAGTAAAATAGACTACAAAAAATTCTTTCTCAGAAGTTTTTACAAGGGAAAAAAAAACCCCAAAAAACAAAAAACCTTACTCCTCACCTTGTTAACTGAGTGGGGAGATCATGGATGTCATAGCTTGTGTCTCTAAGGTTCTAAGTCGAGCTTCTTTTGTTTGATTATGAAAGTTTTGATGTTGACTTTTGCAGAAATAAAATACAGAAACCCCTGCTGACTAAGATTAGGACTTTAAGTCTGGAACTATTGCTTTTTGCTTTGGTTAGAATTTTGGTTTTTGTTTGTTTGTTTGTTTGTTTTTGTAGCATTTCACTTATCCATCATGAAAGCAAGATAAGTTTTACAAAGTTCCCATTATGTCATAAAATGATGAATTGAGAGAAATTTCCATGCTTTTAACATATGCATCATGAGGAATGCTATAGAGTTTACTGCAGACTTTTTTCTTTTATGAAGAATAGATTAATTCAATGGAAATTCAAATAAAATTCTTATTGTTATAAATTTAATATAAATCCATGATTTTAAAGTGTGACCTAAGGTACCTCTTGGTTCTTATTTCAGTAGATAAGGCAGTGTTCTGATCAGTCAATGAAGACTGATCATCATTTACATGTAGAACAGTTTAAAATGAATTTTAATATTCTGCTTCGGGAAGCCTACAAAGACTGATGAAAGCTGGCCAATAAAAACCAGGCTTTTACTCTCCTATCAAGTACATGTTTTGTTTCCAATATGTTAAGTGTAGATATTTAAAATATTCAATAATTTCTATCAGGTTCAACATGTGTTATATAACTATATGTTTAAAATATTATAGTATTATTTTTAAAATAGAAAAATAATAAAAAGGACCAACTTGTACATGATAATTATATAAACTTGAATGACAAATACTTTTCTCATAATTTCAGATTTACATGAACAGATTTCACTTTGCCATTTTCTTAAGAATCATGCTAAACCAGAGCTATGTCACTGAGTTTATTCTCCTTGGACTTTCACAGAACTCAAAAGTTGAGAAAATATTGTTTGTTATATTTTTGTTGATCTATCTTGCAACTATTGGGGGCAACATGATAATTGTGGTGACCATTGTCTACAGCCCTGCACTGCTGGGCTCCCCCATGTACTTCTTCTTGATATTCCTGTCCTTCCTGGATGCGTGCACTTCTTCTACTGTCACACCCAAGATGATTGTTGACTTCTTCTATGAGAGGAAGGCCATCTCCTTTGAATTTTGCATGACACAACTGTTTGCTGTCCACTTCTTCACTGGGATGGAGGTAATTGTCCTGTCAGCCATGGCCTATGACCGCTATGTAGCCATTTGCAAGCCTCTTCACTATTCCTCCATCATGACCCGGAGGCTCTGTGGCATTTTGGTGATGGTATCTTGGACAGGAGGATTCTTACATTCTCTCATACAAATTATCTTCACTTTGCAGCTGCCCTTTTGTGGACCCAGTGTCATTGATCATTACATGTGTGACTTGTTTCCATTATTGAAGCTTGCCTGCACTGACACACACATATTCGTCATTTTGGTGTTTGCCAACAGTGGGTCTATCTGCATCATAATCTTCTCTATTTTGCTTGTCTCCTATGGTGTCATCTTGTTTTCTCTTCGAGCACACAGTTCTGAAGGGCGACGAAAAGCTCTCTCCACCTGTGGATCCCACATTACAGTTGTGCTTTTGTTTTTTGTGTCATGCATATTAATATACGCTCGACCTACTGCCTTCTCTTCTGAAAAAAATGCTCTTGTATTTGCCACGATCATAACACCACTTCTGAATCCTATTGTGTATACTTTTAGGAATAAGGAAATGAAGAATGCTATCGGGAAACTGTGGAAGAAATGGATAGTGGTTTCTGATGACTATTAAAATATTACATTTACAATACTTTGGAGGTAGACCAGTGGTTAAGAGCATTTTGTAGTGCAAACATAAGCTATATTTCTGATTCACGGCACCCATGGCAGAAGTCAGTCATGGTGGCACAGTTTAACGGAATACTGGTAAAGTCAAAGCTTTAGAGCCCACAGGCTCTTCCCAAGCCCAGTATGGTCAAAGTTCATTGGAGACCTTGTTTTAAGAAAATTAAGCACCAAGAAATAAATGGACATAGTATCTTTTCATGCATTATCCACCTCTCATGTGTACACAGATGCATAGACTATTCACTCACATACACACCAACACATATAGATAAACACACAAACAAAGAATCAATAATTACATTTCTAAACTAATATGAGAACTCAATAGGGCATTTTTTACTAGAACACTTATTTTTTTAATTAGCCATTACTTTGAAAAGGATAGCATCATTTTCTTTAGGATACATTTACATTGGGGGTATCAAAACTGCTTCTCAGATTCACTATGAATTGATTAACTAACATTAGCATATGAAAATTAAAGCCAGTATAATTCTGTTCTTGCAAAAATCTAGTGATTTCTGAAACTATTAATTATAGTAACATTGGCTGACGAAATAAATTAGCATTTGAAATATGAAAAAACAAAAGTGAAAATGTTCAAAGAGCATGATATTGTGAGACCACAGAACCTAAAAATGTATAGAAGCATATGTAAATCCTGAAGTATAAGTGTTGCTGGATCCTGTATCTTATGCTAACATCCACTTGTAAGTGAGTACATACCATGCATGCATGTCCTTTTGGAGCTGGACTACCTCACTCAGGATGAGATTCTCAAGATACAACCATTTGCTTGCAAAATTCATGATTTTTTGTTTATAATAATTGAATAATATTCTACTGTGTAGATGTATCACCTATTCTTTATCCACTTTTCAGTTGAGAGATATCTATATTGTTTCCAGTTTATGTCTATTACAAATAAAACTGCTATGAACAAGAAGAAAGGCACATGCGAGAATGCTTGTATCTCACTTAGGGGGAATAAAATAGTCATAAGAGACAGATGGAGCGGGGAACTGAAAGGGAGAGGGGCTGGGGAGGGGAATGTATGGGTTCAGGATCAGGTGTGGGGAGTGATAAGAGTGATGGCCAGATGGCCATGAGAATGAATGGAAATCTGCAACATACATATTCCTTCCTAAACATAACATTCTCAGTTCATATGATGTCATTCTATATTTGTTTTCAAGGATCAGCATCGTGTATTAGATAACCAGTTGCTTAAATATTATCTTCCTGGGGAAGACCATTTCTCCTACTCTCAGTATTTCTTAATTGCCTGGTTCCTTGTGTTGGATTGAGGCCTGATGGTCTTTCCCCCATCTACTTTGGCATATCTATTATTTCCTTGTTTAGCTCATGTTTTGGGAGTCATGTTGATGTGGTTTTTATGGACATATTTTAGGGTATTACTCTAATTATTGTGGACTCAAAGTCTCACAGTAAACTACCTATTCCTTTGGTTCTTACCAATCTTTCTGTCCCCTCTTTTATATTGTTCCCTGTACCCTAGTGATAGAAAATTGTTTGTAGATAAATCTATTTGGACTGAGTTCCACAATTGTACATTATGATTGGCTTTGATTTTCTGTAATGATCGTCATGTGTTGCAAAGAGAAGTCTCCTTTATTAGGAGTAGGAATATTCTTAAGTGTGAATATAATAACAAATATTTAGAGTGTAGTTAGAGGCTATGCTGCTTTTCATAAAGTGGAGTTGGAGGTTTTCCTTCTAGGTGAATAAATTCAGGAGCCATAGGTGTTTGGTTAAGTGTCTGGTACCAGGCATGATTTATCTCTTGTTGAACAGGCCTTAAATTCAATTAGAAATGTGTAGGTTACTGCAAAGTTATGTGTTCTACCACTGTATCCTTAGTTTTATGGTGCCATCATGGTCATTTTTGGTCCATAGCTTTATAGCTGGGTAGGACAACTGGTTGAATCCCTCTTTTTGAAGCTTGCATGTTCCTTCTGGTACCATTAATGTTAATCCTCAGAAAGGAGACGTTCAAGTCACTTGCGGCTCAGGGGACTCTGTGGCCTATGTCTGAAAGGTGTATTATCTTCACCAATAGCATCTTACCTCCCACCTCTGGGGTCAAACATGGACAACAGCAATATACTATATATTTTGGCAACATCTTGGACAGCTCTGTTTCACAATTCAAAATAGAGCTCACATGCCTGCTTTTTGGATTTCTGTTAAGTGGTATTTGACTCTTAGAGAGAGCAGTGTCAGTTCAAGCCAGGAATTTTCATTTAAAGTATATATGTATGTATGTATGTATGTATGTATGTATGTATATATGTATGTATGTGTATATGTATATATATATACTTATATATATTAATTTTAGATAAATAATTACTAGCATAAACCATTGTGATTTTTTTCCAGCCACCCTTATTTTTATTTTACCCTCTCTATCCTTAGTCTGTATTTACTTCCTTTCCCTAATTTGAACCCCCATTGCCCAATTCCCCATCAGTTCATTTGTATTTGGCTATTCTGCTTGCTATTGTCCTACTACCACAACACCATTGGTTACTTTCTCCCTTTCTTTCTTTCTTTCTTTCTTTCTTTCTT
>NW_022196897.1:75342552-75407892 GCF_008632895.1 Mastomys coucha | reverse complement strand
CAGGACCAAGGACCTCTTCTCCCATTGATGATTGATTTTGCAATCCTCTACTATACACATGCTGCCAGTACAATCAGCCCTACCATGTATACTCCTTGGTTGGTGGTTGAGTCCCTAGGAGCTCTGAAGGTACTAGGTAGTTCATATTGTTGTTCATCCTAGGTGGTTGCAAAACCTTCAGCTCTATTGGTCCTTTCTCTAGTACCTTCATTGGGGACCCTGTACTCAGTTCAATGGATGGCTGTGAGCCTCTACATCTGTATTAGTCAGGTACTATCAGAGCCTCTCAGGAGATAACTATATCAGGCTGGCTTGTCCTTCCTTCAGTCTCTACTCCATAGTTTGTCTCTGCAACTCCTTCCGTGGGTATTTTGTTCCCCCTTTTAAGAAGGAATGAAATGTCCACCTTTTGGTTTTCCTTTTTCTTGAGTTTCTTGTGGTTTGTGGGTTCAGGTAACAGCAGATGCTGGAGAGGTTATGGAGAAAGAGGAACACTATTTCATTGCTTATGGGATTGCAAGCTGGTACAACCACTCTGGAAATCAGTTTGGCGGTTCCTCTGGAAATTGGGCATAGTTCTACTGGAGGACCCTGCTATACCACTCCTGGGCATATACCCAGAAGATGTTCCAACGTGTAATAAGGACACATGCTCCACAATGTTCATAGCAGCTTTATTTATAATAGCCAGAAACTGGAAACAACCCAGATGTCCCTCAACAGAGGGATGGATACAGAAATTGTGGTACATCTATACAATGGAGTACTACTCAGCTATTAAAAACAATGAATTTATGAAATTCTTAGGGAAATGGATGGATCTGGAGAATATCATCCTGAGTGAGGTAACCCAATCACAAAAGAACACACATGGTATGCACTCTCTGATAAGTGGTTATTATCCCAGAAGTTCAGAATACAGGAAGAATAACCCTTTCTTTTTTTCTGATGGTATTCTAGCATTACATTCAAACCTGAAGAGAAGAAGCTAGAAGCCTCCAATTATTTTTGTCTTTGTGGGACTCTTTTTGTAGTTTATCTAATTACCTTCAAAGCTCTTGATATGATTGTGGTTTTTTTTTTTTATAGCTGAATACTCTTCTGTAGTGTATATGCACCACATTTTCATTATCCATTTGGACTTTTAGGCTGTGTCTCTTTCCTACTTATCCTTAATAAAGCAGCAGTGAACATGGTTGAGCAAGTATGTGTAGAGTAGGAAGCTGAGGCCTTTGAGCATATAACAAGCAATGGTAGAACTAGATCATAGGATCTATTTTCAGAGGTTCCCCACACTGATTTGCATACTGGTTGCACCTGGTTGAAGTCACAGCAACAGTGTGGTTGTTATCCTAACCCCCACATTCCTTTTCAGTTGTTTTGTTGATCTTTGCCATTCTGACTGGAATAGGATGAAATCAAAACAGTTGATTTGCTTTGCATTTTCCAAATTGCCATGGATGATGAAAATGTTTTCAATATATTTCTTAGGTACATTTCATTTTGCTTTTCTTGTAGTATTTTTGTTTGATCATTTTTAGTTTCTGTCTTTATTTTTTGAAGGAGAGATAGAACATGAAGTTAGGTGAGTAGGAAGGTGGGCAGAATCTGGGAGGAGTTGAAGGAGGGAAAATTATGATAAAACCTGTTGTATAAGAAACATTTTAATAAAATTTAAAAGCATTTTTGCTTTTTCAACCTTTTTCCTATTGGTTTTGTTTAGGATTAATCATATTTCTTTAGGATTGGTCATGGTATTTCATCTTGACTAATCTTAGCTAAAATAGACTTTGTGTGTGTGTGATGAAGATTCATTATATACCTGTCTTTGCTACTTTTAGGTCAACTTGACACAGAGTAAAGTCACCTGTGTTAGTATTCCTTCTAGGCTCCACACAACAGTTACCTGGCAATAGTCCTGGCTTGTTATAAAAGGAGCTGTTTGGCCAATCCCCTCTCTTTTACTCTCTCTGCCCCTTCTCTCTCTCTGACTCTATTACACTTTTCTCCCTCTCTCTCCTTCCCCCATCCCCTACTCCATGTTTTCTGGATGGCCTCTCCTCTTTTCTTTCTCTCCTCTCCTCTCCTCTCCTCTCCTCCTCCTCCTCCCCTCCCCTCCTCCTTCCCCTCCTCCTCTTCCTTCTTCTTCTTCTTCTTCTTCTTCTTCTTCTTCTTCTTCTTCTTCTTCTTCTTCTTCTTCTTCTTCTTCTTCTTCTTCTTCTTCTTCTTCTTCTTCTTCTTCTTCTTCCTTCTCTCTCTCTCTCTCTCTCTCTCTCTCTCTCTCTCTCTGTCTTTTTCTGCCTCTACTCCCCTCTCAACTCTCCTTCCCAAGACCATAACTAAACTCTATTCTATATAATTTCTGTCATATGGCTGGTATCTCAGGGAGAAGAGATGTCTCAGCATGGGACCACAAAGGCACCCCTACTACCTCATCATACCTGGCTCTACAAAGCATATCTGGCACATTATTTTTTTTTTATAATACAACAACCTGAAAGAAAGAACCCCCAACTAAGAAATATGTTATGTAGAACATTTTGTAAATTTAGTGATTGAGGGCCCAGCCCATAATGGGTGGTGCTATCTCTGCGTTGGTGGTCTTAGGTTATACTAGAAAGTGGGTTGAGCAAATAATGGGAACTAAGCCAATAACATTACCTCTCCATGGTATCTGCATCAGCTCCTGCCTCTAGATCCCTACCCTATTTCAGTTTCTGTACTGGCTCCCTTCAACAATAGACTATAGATAATGTAGAAGTGTAGGCCAAGTAAGCCCTTTCTTCCCCAACTTGCTTTGTGGTTATAGTATTTCAACATCACAACTGAAACCTTAACCAATATAGTTCCAGAAAAGCTGCCTGGCCATGAACTCAGAAAGATGTACCTTTGTGTGTCTTTTGGGTGTTGAGGTTAAATACAGAAACCGATGCATCTCATGCAGTACCAGCCTCATCCTGTAGACACAATGGTGAAGGTCAGGGTGAACTGAGTTGACTATATTGGGCCACCTGGTTACCAGGGCTGCCTTCTGCTCTGCACTAGGTAAACTTGAGATTATTGCCATCAACAACCCATTCATTGACCTCAACTACATGGTCTACATGTTCCAGTATTACTCTACTCATGGCAAATTCAACTGCACAGTCAAGGCTGAGAATGGGAAACTTGTCATCAATGGGAAGCCCATCACCATCTTCCAGGAGCAAGATCCCGCTAACATCAAATGGGGTGATGCTGGTGCTGAGTATGTTGTGGAATCTACTGGCATCTTCACCACCATGGAGAAGGCTGGGGCCCACCTGAAAGGTGAGGCTGAAATGGTCATCATCTCTGCCCATTCTGTTGATGCCCCTATATTTGTGATGGGTGTGAACCACGAGAAATATGACAACTCATTCAAGATTGTCAGCAATGCATTCTGCACCACCAACTGCTTATCCCCTGACCTAGGTCATCCATGACAGCTTTGGCATTGTAGAAGGATTCATGACCACAATCAATGTCATCACTGCCACTAAGAAGACTGTGGGTGGCCCTTCTGGAAAGCTGTGGCATGATAGGTGTGGGACTGTCGAGAAAATCATCCCTGCACCCACTGGTACTGCCAAGGCAGCAGGCAAGCTCATTCCAGAGCTGAACAGGAAGCTCACTGCCATGGACTTCTGTGTTCCTACACCAAAAATATTTGTCGTGGATCTGACAGGGCACCTGTAGAAATCTGCCAAGTATGATGACATCAAGAACGTGGTGAAACAGGCATATAAGGGCCCACTAAAGGGCATTTCAGAATGCACTGAGTACCAGGTTGTCTCCATGAATTCAACAGAAACTCCCACTCATCCACCTTTGATGCTTAGGCTGGCATTGTTCTTCACGACAACTTTGTAAAGCTCATTTCATGGTATGAAAATAAATATACCTACAGCAACAGGTTGGCGGACTTCTTAGCCTACATGGCCTCCGAGGAGTAAGAAAGCCTGGACTACTCACCCCAGAAAGGATATTGAGAGCAAGAGAGAGGCCGTTGATTGCTGTGGAGTCTCTGTCTCAACTCAACCGACAACACTGAAAATCTCTTTCACAGTTTCCATCCTAGACTCCTGTAATAACAGGAATGGCCTAGGAAGCCCTGCACTCTTGAATAACATCAATAAAGTTTGTTGAACCCCCCAAATTAGAATTATAGCATACATTGATATCTAAAGCCTTCAGTACAGAATAAAATGGTTGAGGAAAAGTCTTAAAAGTATAAATGAAATAAAAGCACTGTTTTTCTCAAAATATTTTGATGGTTCTTTCTTCTAAAATATTGTTGTTTTACCATGCATGTGTCATGAATCATCTTTACACACTCATAATCTCTCTCATTTCCTAAATATTCTTTCATCTCTGCCTTTTAGCTAAATTTCCATGATTTCCTTCATATTCATTCTTCAGTAGATGTAAAAACCTATGGAAATGACAACACCACATATTCCCTTAAATATATATACAATGAAATAGAATTTGGAACTGAGAGATGACTCCGTTGCTGAAGTGCTTGCTGCAAAGTATGGGAATCTGAGTTCTGACCCTTAACATTGGTGCAAAAAGCTAGTATTGACTGGGGATGTCTACAACTCTAGTGCTGGGACATGGAGACGTGAAAATTTAAGTTCCATGAGGAGATAGAGGAATTTATTAAGTCTATCTGAATTGTTGGGGTTCAGGATTAGGAAAACAAACTAAGTCAGAGAATAAGGAGGAAAGGTACAGATGAAAACACACTAACTAGTGTTGATTTCTAAGTTTTCAGTGCACATACATGTTCATAAAATAGAAATACAGACATATTATAAATAATATATATAATGCATATATAAAATAAATAGATTAATGAATGAGTGAGTGAAACAAATGCTGGGATCCATGATATAAAGAAAGTGGAAACAGATAGACTTTAATAATAAGAAATGGATTAAAGATGTGAAAATGAGAAGTATGATCATATTTGTGATGAAAACATTAACTCAATTTTTAATGAAAAGTCAAAAGTGGTGTTTTAATATGATGAACTTAAATTCACTATTCAGGCTTCAATTCAGCAAAGGGTGTTGTGCTTTATTTAGAAAAAAAAAGAGGAGCCAGGATATGTTTTGTACATGGTATAGTGAGGTGGGAGGTGTGCTTTGGTGGGCCTATGCTGAGGCATCCCTTCCTCCTGAGGTATCAGCCATACAACTGCAAGGGAAGGGGAGTTGAGAGGGAGTAGACACAGAGAAGGACAGAGAAAGAGAGAGGGAGAGGCAGAGGCAGGGGCAGGCCAGAAACACCTGGGGAGGGGGGCAAGTGAAGAGAGGGAAAAAGAGGTGAAGGAGAGAAAAGAGTCAGAGACAAAAGGGGCAGATTGAGCAAGGAGGGGCCAAACAGCCCTCTTATAGCAAGCCAGGACTACCTGGCTGTTGCTAGGTAACTGCTGAGCAGAGCCTAGAAGGAATGCTAATAAGGGGATCTTGGAAAGTTTTTCTCCTGGCTGATGGTTGTGAAAACAAGATTTTAAATTTAGAAATTTTCATTTGGAAAACTGTAAAACTTGAAGGTATAACATCAACACATCAAATTGAAAAATATGGTTTATCATTTTAGAACAAAAGACACTCAGAACAATATAAGAAAATTTATCAATGTTCTAGTTTCATTCTGTTGCTGTAACTTAGGGAGGAGAGTTCATCTGGCTTAAGCTTCTAGTGTATAAACTATTACTATGAGAAGGCAGGACGGGAACTCAGACCAAAACCACGGAGGTTGCTTGCTTGCCATTTGTTTGACTTTCTCTGTGGTTTGTGCTCAGTTAGCCTCTTAAAAACAAACAAACAAACAAACAACAGCAACAGCAAAAGCAATTAAAAACAGAATTTTCTGCCCACAGTGAACAGGGGCTTTTCTCCTTTAAGATACTCCACCAAAACAACTAAAGGCCAGTCTTCAGGTATACTTTCATCTGAGATCTTTCAGTCTAAAGATTGTGGGTGTGAAGTTGAGAATTGAAGCTAAGGAGTGTAGGGATAATATCTTCTGCACTATGTGGGAGCATCATCTGTCAATAAAGAGCAGAAAGGCATATAGCAAGACAGACAAAGCAGACAGGACGTCTTCAGAGTTAGGAACTCTGGGAAAGAGACAGACACCCAAACAATTACAAATAGCATCCCATGCTCCCAAATAGTGACATGGAGGCTTATTCATTTATGAGTCAAAGCCAAGGATTGTTCTTCAGCTAGCTCATAACTCAATTAACATGTTCATACCAGTCTATAACTGCAATGTTGTTGATTACCTCTCCTCAGTTTCCTATGTCTGACTTCCGTTGCATCTTGATGGGCCTGACTTCTTCTGAGAATTCCTATCTCTTCTTAAAAGTTCTGCGTATTTCTCTCCTGCCTTGCTGTACATCATTCAGCTATTTATTGACAGGCAATGATTTTACACAGTGCACAAGTGCACAAGAGTGAGATTATCCCAACAAAGAAAGACACCTACCTTTTCATAATGTATATCTCATATCAATGTTTTTTTAACTTATCATAAGAGCTCATCTCCTTCAGGATGTCAGTGACTTAATGTAAAATGTCTGATTCTGCTCCTATCACATAGCAATTCCACAAAATATACAAAAGTGGACTCATCATGGCTTTGATTATATCTGGCTTCAAACATGCCAATTTGATTTTTATTGTTTCTTATCTTTGTTGATTTACGACAAAGTCTCTTCACGTGCAGCATGTGTTAATTTTGAAGTCACCGTTGTCTTTGGCCTTCTGTGTGTTAAGACTATAGGCATGTGGCAACATAAATAGATATCCACTTATCTCTTATAGAAACTTAGAAAGGCTTGCTTTCAACTGTTATTTGTGGGATATATAAAAATTAAGTGTCTTTCTGCATTTTCAAAATGTCCATTTTAGATGACAAAATTGGAAATGAATTTTATATATATTTAGTATTCAAATATTAATTAAATGTTTTATAATTTATTGTGGCTAAAAATAATAAAATTTGATTGGAATATGTATTGTTTTCATTGTGAAAATTATTGCATTAGATAAACTAAAAATTCAGGATGAGATTTCATAAATGCAAATATTATCAATTACAAATTCTAGAACCTTATAAAAAAAGTTTCAAAAGACATTATAGAGTTCACACTTATACACAAGAATGACCCAAAGACAGATGAATTCTTTTCTTATTTTCTAACTTCCAAACTTCAATTTATTTATTTATTTATTTATTTATTTATTTATTTATTTATTTGTGGGGCCTGTGTCTCTCTCCTGCTGCTAATGGCTGAGGCTCTCTGTTGCTGAAGGATCTGGAGCTCTCTCTCTGATGATGCCTGTGGTTGCACCGCACATTAGTTAAAAAGGAGGCAATGCATAAATGAGATATTTTATTATAGAAAATAGAAAATAGGCTGACCATATAGAGAGAAAGGAGAAGAAGGAGAGGAGAAGAGAGAGAGTGTGTGTGAGAAAGAAGAGGAAGAAAGCAAGAGAGCAAGAGAAGAGAACAAGAGAGAGAACAAAGAACAAGAGAGGAAGAAAGGAAACAAGAGAGATGGGAGGGGGCAAACCACCTTTTATACTGTGTGAGGTGTGGCTATCCATGGGGCGAGGCTGCCTACCTGTGGTCAGCTGACTGGGGGTAGGGTCCAGCTAGAATGCTGGGAGCTTGGGGCATTGTCTTAAAGCACACATCTCCTGCAGGGGCAGCAGTGAAAGGTTGTGACTGAAACAGGGGCCAAAGACTCAGGAGTTCTGGCCAAAAACCTACCGTCCCTTGTGAACAGAAATTGCCCACTGGGTACTCTGGGGTTCTAGGTCTATTACTCGACTGGGCCTACGTTGCCTGAACAGACATTGCCCTACATTTATTTATTTATTTATTTATTTATTGCTTTTTCCTATTATTGAAGAGAAAAGTTGTGCATATAAAAATTGGTAGTTCAGCTTCGAAAAAAGTGACAACTATGGTTCATTAGTACATTCATTGAAGCATGCTATCTTTGATCATTTTCTCTGTTTTCTTTTTAAAAAATATTATTTAATTTTACAATATAATTATTCTAAAAACATTGTCAAGATCTAGAATTGAATGAAAATAAAACCACAGCAAAATGAGCCACAATGAAAAATAATGGTCAGAGGAAAACTTGTAGCACTGAGCACTGATATGGAAAAGGTTTGAAGCTCTCATTGATGCAATAATGTCATCTGTGCCATAGGTAATAGCCAACTTCTTTCTAAGTGGATTCAAAACTGGCTCCACTAGTTAAACCCACATCTTTCTTCTCCATTGTCAGAACAAAGAACATATGATTTTGGTTTTTACAACCTTGCACAACTGGATAGTTTTGTAGACATTAAAACTAGGGGACTATGAAATCTTGTTCTATAGTATCCAAGAGATACTAAAACATGAGGTGAGTAAAAGGATTGAGGCTCCTACAAGAAGTGCCTTAGTTTCTGAAAGTAAAATCTTGGTGGCAATGGTGACATTAAGCTTCTGAAGATGGCAGGTAGTACAACACAGCAAATTAAGTTTCTATGTATGGAATGGAGCTGGGACATGAGAAAGGTTGCTTTTATTATAAAATAGCAGTGCTGGAGTGGTGGGACTAAGTAACAACTTTAGATCTCAGATACATATTAGAAGTCCAGGAAATCAGAGTACTTGGAGCTGAACAATGTAAAGTCCATTCTTTTGACTTTTACTATGTCAAAAGAATGGACTTTACATTGCTTTAAGCAATTATTCCTTGCTATAAGCTAATTATTTCCTTTTAGAATGAAGCATTTACTTGTGCAAATAGATATAGAACACCCGTATTTGTTTTTAACTTCATTAGCACTTATGGAAAGATAGTTTAGCAGTTAAGAGCACTGGATGTTCTTTCAGAGGACCAAAGTTTAGTTCTCAGCATCCACATGACATCTCACAACTGTCTTTACCTCATTCTAGGGAATCTGACACCTTGACAGAGACATACATTCAGGCAAAACACCAATGTACATAAAGTAAAAAAAATAAAGGATTACTTACTATATTTATCTCTAATGGACAGTGTTCATAGTTCTAGATGGTTCTATACAGTCTGTTAGTGAAGAAAATTCATTAAATTTTTTTTTTCTTAACAAGTCAATGGCACAGCATGCAGGAATATTGACCAATTAAGTCAAATACATTCACTGGTGAAGAAGGGTTATGATTGTTTTGGGTATAATAATTTCAAATTAAACATGAAGTATAATCAATAGGAGTGAACACATACCTTGTACTGCAAATATGGTCAAAAGCCTATGAAAAAGGAGGTCACAGGTTCTAGGGATGAACTATTACTGTTGTTTTGATAAAGAGACATTGTGTCAACTTTCTAAATTTTCATGTTTATATATGTAGAGTAGTGTACTTCTTAGCCTATAACATTGCATAACAAACTTCTTTTATGAAACTATTTTTTATGCTTTGACATTATAAAATAATTTATATTATTTTCACCTTCCCTTTCCTCCACCTGAAAGAACTGGAGCCAACTAAGAAATACTGAGAATAGAAGGGAATTTTTTCTTCAGGAATAACCAATTGTTTCTTCAATATTCATTCAATATGTTTCTTGACTATCCATTTAATGCATAGACACCACATAATTTTTCATAATAAGTAGCTGTTCAAAGCTCAGTCCTAAGTGGCACAGCTATAATTAACCCCCACCATACACACACATACACCTGAAAGATTTAGAAATGATTTTTAAAAATAAGAAAGGAAGAAATTGAAAGTGAGAGGATTCATTGAAATCACATGTTCTGGGTATGATAGTGAAATTGGAATCACAAATAAGTACATATTGATACCTGAACAATACTGGCACATGAACCACTCCTATAATATTGCATCATGGTTAGGGGATGGACGCATGAGTTCTTTCCTCCCATTGAGGAGATATTGACAGTTAAAGATTGCTTGAGAAGCGGTATCATTTTCTTTACGTATGTAGCTACAGTGAAGCTGAATAAGCTCCAGTCAATAACTTCCCATATTCATCCAAGCAACCTTATAGCCAGGGTCAGATATAGATTCAGGTAAGAGAAAAGGGTCGGGGGGTCATCAGGATTGGAAGGTGGGCAAGGGAATATAATAGGTAGTCAGTATGGATCATAAAATATCATATATGTTTGTGAAATTGCCAAAAAGTAAAAGTATTTTTAGAGGAAATTAATATATCTATTAATGAATATAGTACATGATAGTATTTTCCTAAAACCATTCAAATTTTTCTTATATAATTGTTAGTCGAGTTCCTCATGACAAAATCAGCTTTATTTATCAACTTTTATAAGCATTAGACTTAAAATCTGCATGGAAATACTGCAGCCCATCCATTATATGTATTTTATTCCTAAGAGTGACACCACATTAAAAATCATCAAATAGAAACATTTCCACCCCAATATTTCAAACTTAACTTTGGATGAGAATGGAAGTGTTACAACATGTAGTCAAGTGAAAAAGTACATAAGATTATACTTTGGATACTCCTGGGGCCATAAGTCATGCAATCCCTCTGGGAGCAAAGAATAGGTCTCACAAGTGGATCACCTCTGGAGAAACCCACATTAAATTGCATTCATTATTAAACTTTTTTGTTTTGCTTTTATGTTTAAAACATGATGTGATGGAGACAATTTGAGAGAAGCATTTGTAACATTCTTCTAGTTTGGGAGACTTACTCTTCTCTATTACAAGTGGAAGAAGCACTGTATACAGTTTTTGTTCACCAGGGAACAGACTGTACTCCTCAGAAAATAGAGCATGGCTGTATTCAGATTTTACAAACAACCAACTTATGGTTAGACATATAAGGTACATTTTTACATTTTCAGAGATTATTTAAACTGTGAAAATTTATAGTTTTGGTGTTGTGATCAAGGTACTGTGCGCTTCATTCAAACACTGATATTGCAGTTTATAAGCATGGTTTGAGAGATTTGTATGAATTCTAATGATCAGATTCCTTATCTTAAATGGGGAATGTTGTTATGAAAATCAGAGTTCGTAGAACTCTTTATATAGAGCATATAAAATGATATCTGTGGAGCCCAGAAAATAGCACTTAAAAGTAATAACTGCTCAAATGACAATAAAAGTTCTCAGACTGAAATTTCTTTCCTTCCCTCATTCCACCCTTAGCATCCTACCTTCATCACTTTCCTCCCCCTTCTCCCCATCTTCCCCTTCCTCTCCCTCCTCCCTGTCTCACCCTCCTCTTCCTCCTGCTTCTTCTCCTCCTCCTATCCACCTCTGGACATTTCCTAGTCTCTTCCTTTCCTGTCCTCTGATGAGCATTCATTTCTTCAAATTTAATGTAAGCAATCATTACTTCACATTTTCTCCCTTTGTACTGAAACTAAGCACTGAATAAAAAGAACAGATTTTGTGTTTCCTAGTATGCCTACAATAATATTTTTTTCTAAATACATGATTATTTATGTATGAAGATAGTCACCATTCAGGTGTCAAAGTTTTATGAAGAATACTGATTTAGAGTTATGGGAGACTGAATTGCTGTAAATCTGTGTATAACATTGAAAATGAATATTAAAACTGTATATGATATATCCACAACTTAACACTAAAATATCACACAAGGAAGGAAGTTATGCGCAAAGTCACCTATGCTACAGAATGAAGAGACTTCTGATTTATGTCTACTAAATTATGTCCTCTAAGTGTTAGGTTTTTGCCTCAGAACCTATCCTGAAAATCTAAATTGACCTTTAAACTGTTTCAGTATTGGTAGTCCTGGCTTGATTGCTCTCCCAAAATGAGTTGATTCACCAACTCATCAAAGAGGAGCTTCTGAAATCAATTAGGAAGGAGATGAGATGGAACAGAGAAAAATGCTTTCTCCAACATTTCAAAAATAGTAAGATAGGGAAGTTGAGACATTAAGGGGCATAAGAAGGTCAATACTGAGTGGGGAAAAGTTGATTTAGTCATCTTTGGAGAGCATATATCCATCCCAAAGCGCTATAGCAAAAACTTTATATTGAGACACAGAAAGACATGTATCTTTTATGGGTAGCTAGAAATCTTAAATTAAAAGATGACCTTTTTTAAAAATTGGACTTTAACAAAAGCAATTTCAAATAAGAATTTAATTGATGGTCATAATTTGCAATACCAGTATTCATTTTTGCAATACATTTCAAAATAACACCTAGATTAACAACCTTTTTGCTTCTCTCCCTCTCTCCCCCTCTCTCTCTCTCTGTATATGTATATATACATATATGTATATGCATATATGTATATATACATGTACATATATATATACATATATATATCTTTTTGAAAGTATAGAGAAAATAAGTTGGTTCCTATAAGATAATATGAATTTGAAACCAAGAGAATTGGATGTATATAATTGTTGAGCTCGGTGAAGGGTCATTTATGGAAAGATAATAACACATCAAAGTGGTCAATGTGAAGTATTTTGTTAAGTGAGCTCCTTGGTTCCACTTTGTTATTCTGGTCAATGGTCTGCAGACCTTCGGTTGTTTTCAGGAACTTAAAAATAATTGATTTTGTGGGTTTTGAGCTTGACTTTTAAATTTAAATAATTTGATAGTGACAGCTTAGTTATTCCAAATAAAGTCTATAAATCTTATGCTTCTTTCTATATTACAGCATATATTTACAGTGTCTATAAATGGATATTTAAAATGTCTATAAATGAATATTTAATTTCCTGTGCTATTCTGACTTTCTAGTTAAAAGCTTTACCTCTGACATATGCATATTATTAGTATTGTATTTATAGAATCATTTGTTAGTAATTCTAAGTAATCTTGCTTATATATCATAAATGTTTCCTCCTCTTTCAGTACTTTGACACTATAATACATCCTATTACAAAATTTCCTCATCTCATTTTATTTTTAAATTAGTATTTGGGAACTTGAGTGCTATTTCAAAGATATAAACATACTTAAGATTCTGCAATTAGTTTCTAATATTTATTTTTTAAAAGTCATATGAATGGCCGGGCGGTGGTGGCGCATGCCTTTAATCCCAGCACTTGGGAGGCAGAGGCAGGTGGATTTCTGAGTTCGAGGCCAACCTGGTCTACAGAATGAGTTCCAGGACAGCCAAAGCTATACAGAGAAACCCTGTCTCCAAACAAAAAAGAAAAAAAAAAAGAAAAAAAAAAAGAAAAAAAATCACATGAATGAAGCAATACTTTTAAAAATGTGACTGTAAAATGATTCCTTTCATGGAACTGATTCTGCTTTCTTCCTCTCTTTCAGGTACACATTGCTTAAATAATGTGGATGTCAGCATTCTTGGATTCCTTTTGTTTTATAGTTTATAGCATACAATGATAAAATTTATGAAGTTAGTTGACTGTGGTGGTACACATTTATATTGCTAGTACTTTGGAGGCAGAGACACGGGATAATGAGTTCATATACATTCAAGGCTACCTGGTGAGTTTGGTACATCCGGGGCTATATAGGACCATGTAAACCCCATTAAAAGAATCAAATAAAATTCCTATCAGTTTGGTTTTTTACATATCAGAGATCTTAAGATGAATAATTTTGGCTATTTGATATCAAGGTGCTTTGTTACCTATTTTCAAAATAAAGTTTTATTTATACTTTGAGAATTTTATACATGTAAACAATATATTGTGATTCTTGCCCATTCCATCATGCTTCCTAGACTCAAATGGCAGAAACTGAACAATTTCTAAATTTCTAGCTTGCTAATTTTAGATTTATGCAAATAAGATAAAATGGAAGGCTTCAAAGTTTCACTAGCATTGATTCACTTGATATGGCCACAGTTTTACCATGTATTCATTTATCAAGATAGAGAAAAAATGCAAAATTTGCCCCATTTAAACAAAATAATTATGTTTAGATTAATTTTGAACTATTATTCTTTGTATGTGCCAAAATTCAATTCACACTAAAACTTAATTCAATACCTTATGTTTACTCTCTCCTACGTGTTATAAAATCATAACCCTCATGATAGCAACTACATAAATACACTGTGGTCTTCATTTTTTTATGTTTTTTTTTTTAAGATTTATTTATTTATTTTATGAATGTGAGTATACTATCGCTCTCTTTAGGCACACCAGAAGAAGGCATCAAATCCCATTACAGATGGTTATGAGCCACCATGTGGTTGCTGGGAATTGAACTCAGGACCTCTGGAAGAGCAGTCAGTGCTCTTAACCACTGAGCCATCTCTCCAGCTCCCATTTTTTATGTTTTTAACACAAGTTATGGAACTTGTTTTATTAGAAAAATGACAATGCCACTTTTGTTGAAACAAATGTGCACCTTATGTAGAATGTAAAAGATGATGCTAATTAAATTACTTAAATTTAAAATTAACATTGTACTTTATCTTGGAACCTATCAGTCAAGGCTTGTCTTTTTTTTTTCTTTTTCTCAGAAGATGGCTTTATATTCTACCATTCTTAAGAACATTAGAAAGTACTTGCATTGAAGCCATTATGTCATGTAGCTACAAAATCAAGTATTTTACCTTGTGAATAGATATGATGAATAGCACTTATCAGTTTTGGCTATGCAAATCAACAGTTATATCTGAAATTAAATTATCTGGTGAATGTCATTGTTTAGGGCAGCTTGTTCTTAGCCCTTCATATCTCTTTCTACATTTTTTGGTAACTAACATTAATATGATCACCAAAAAAACTTTGTTACTATTAAATCTGTTTGTCCAAATGAAACACATGAGACAAGTACCATGAGTGACATTTGACATTTTCTTTTGAGCTTCTGCATCATTGGGGAAGAGCAAGTAGGCTGTTTGTAAACATGTTTTATAATTAATTCAAATACATTTCTTATCATTATATGTTGAAAAGCTACATTTTCTGAAAATGTCGTATTATATTAATAAAAGGCTAAGTCTCAAGAGCCTAAGTTGTCTTCAATGAGTACTCTTTCTTCTTTAGATACATACTGCCACTAGCTTCTATGTCTTGCCAAATGGTACCTGACATTTGATTCTTCACCACATATTCTGTCGCCTTCATCAAGATGCCTTTTCCATATGAATAAGAATCAACATTATTTAACCTGTACACACAGAGAGATGGCAGATAAAAAAATACTACTGAGAAGTCTTTACTGAGAAAAACAACCTTAGTCTTTACCCAGTTGACTCTGTGGAGACCTCCTGGGTATTGGCACCCGAATCTCTTACCAGATTAATCATCTACTCTTTGTTTTATCTTAACAATTTCATTGTAAAATTTGAACAAAGTATAATTAATAAGCTATGCCACATACTTTTGATTAAGAGTGACTCATGAATAGCTTATAGTAGCTTGTAGTCTTACTAATTTCATTTAGCTTTCATTAAAACAATGTGAAATTTTTTTTTATAAAGTTCTGGACACATTTCAAAATGATGAATTAAAAGTTAATTTTCAACATTTTGAAGACAGAAAAAAAGCACGCTTTTTTTTTTAACAGAAAATAGATGATTTTTCAAGATCTTTCATAGTTGTAAACAAATTCATAGTGCAGCAATGTCTTCAAATGAGTGATTTGTCACCTCTCTTCTTTCCAGATAAGGCTGTGTTCTGACTCGTCACTGAAGATTATTCATCTTGGACTAATGCATGCAATATCTGACAAGATTCCTAAACTGTGACCTGCTGTTTATACCTAGAGTGTTTCTAAATATTTTTTAACATTTCACTTCAAAAGTACAAAGATGATAAAAGATGATTGTTCAAATATATATTATTTCTATTTTCCACTAGAGAGTATATTCTTTCATCCCAGTATTTAAAATGGGCTATTTTTATCTGGTTCAAAACTTTATTCTTACTTTAATTCTAGTTGTTATATATCTGTACACTTTATAAACATTCTAATATTCTGTTTTTAATAATAATAAAATAAATCAAGATAATTTTGCATAAGGGCACACAAATTTGTTCATAGTAATTCTGTAAATTGTATTAAGTAGTTGTTTTTTAATAATTGTAGATTTAGTTGAACACATCTTACTTTCACCATCATTGTAAGAATCATGAAAAATCAGAGCTGTGTCACTGAGTTCATATTCCTGGGGCTTTCACAGAACTCAAAAGTTGAGAAAATACTGTTTATTATATTTTTGTTGATCTACCTTGCAACTATTGGGGGTAACATGATAATTGTGGTGACCATTGTCTACAGCCCTGCACTGCTGGGCTCCCCCATGTACTTCTTCTTGATATTCCTGTCCTTCCTGGATGCGTGCACTTCTTCTACTGTCACACCCAAGATGATTGTTGACTTCTTCTATGACAGGAAGACCATCTCCTTTGAATGTTGCATGACACAACTATTTGCTGTCCACTTCTTCACTGGGATGGAGGTAATTGTCCTGTCAGCCATGGCCTATGACCGCTATGTGGCCATTTGCAAGCCCCTTCACTATTCCTCCATCATGAACCGGAGGCTCTGTGGCAATCTTGTGATAGTGTCCTGGGCAGGAGGCATTTTGCATTCTATCATACAAATTATATTCATGTTGCAGCTGCCCTTCTGTGGACCCAATGTCATTGATCATTACATGTGTGACTTGTTCCCATTACTGAAGCTTGCCTGCACTGACACACACATATTCGTCATTTTGGTGTTTGCCAACAGTGGGTCTATCTGCATCATAATCTTCTCTATTTTGCTTGTCTCCTATGGTATTATCTTGTACTCTCTGAGAGCCCACAGCTCTGAAGGGAAATTTAAAGCTCTCTCCACCTGTGGATCCCATATTACTGTTGTGGTTTTGTTTTTTGTCCCATGCATATTAACATATGCACGACCTTCATCTGCATTTTCCTTTGAGAAAAATGCTGTTGTATTTACCACAGTGTTGACCCCACTGCTCAATCCTGTTGTTTATACTTTCAGGAATAAGGAAATGAAGAGTGCCATCAGGAAAATGTGGAAGAAACTAATTGTAGGTTCTGACACATACTAAAAAATTATCCCATATTATGCTATGCTGTGTAAATGGATTGGTGGGTACTCCATACTATACAAAGAGAAGACATCATTTGTGATTTTGTGATTAAATGCACCCATGTTAGAAACCAGGCATTCCAGGGCTATTTAACCTAGTGTTGGCTCAATGGTGATAACTTAATCACTGAATTGCATATATATCTATATTCTGACCTATATATGCATATATAAATGTATATTCTCACCTATACTTATCTCAGTCTACATAATGTTACTCATATATATGTTTTCATAGCTGAACATTTGCTATTTGATAACCAATTTGAGTGCCTTTTCCTGAATAAGATTAAGTTTCTCACTGTCAGCCAGTTATGGTGACATACACTGCTAGGATATGCTGAAGAAGCCAAGGTAGAAGGATTCTGAGACATCTCTTTTTTGAGATTACATATTTACTATGAAATGACTAGGTTCTATTGTCACATGACAATACCAGTTCATGTAAAATAAAACCACAAGTGTATAGTCTCATAAATCCAATGAAACATTGGAATATATATATATATGTATATATATATATATATATACATATATATACATATATATATATATTCTATTCATGGTTTTGTTACATTATGTGATGATTATCAAATTGAATTTTCAGGAATGTGATTTAATATGCTTTTCTTTTCAATAGCACTGGCAGGACAACTGAATTTTATTGGCAAAATTTCTAAATATTCATAATGTGTTTGTCTTTCCTTAATTTTACACAGCAAAGGTCAACCAAAGTACAAGACCCTGAAGATCCATGACATGGTATCACATTCCTAATGAAAATTTATAAAAATTATAATATGAATCAAACCAATATTTCGAATAAAGTGTGAAGCTCACATCACACAAAATGTTTAAGTTTAGACATTTTAGGTTGATTTGCCTACCCAACCTCTGTGTTTGTCATCAGACTCAAAGGAGATGCATCTTCTTGATGTCCTTGCCCTAAAAATAAAGGATCTTTTCCTTCAAAGTTGTTCATTTGTTCCCAAGAATTAGCTTGTAGAATGAATATCAGACATCAGTGGCTTGATTGATTAATGAAGCTGCTAAACTAATGTTTGGCAGAAAACCAGGAAATAAATTATTTTGACTCTAGTATAGTATCCAAAACAGGTGTATTTTGTTTCATCACAAATCAAAATCAAATTTTATTCTTTATAATTTTAATCCTGAATATTCAGTTGTAGATTCTAGTAACGATGCACCAGGAGAAAAGTATGAGGGTTTGAGCAAATGATCTTTCCTGTAGAATGTGGAAGAATTAAAATGGGAAACTGAGAACTCAAGGACAGAGATCACAAGAAACACAGTGCAAATCAAAGTTCGTTCTTATTGTTACTATTATGTTTCCTTCCCAGATAATAAGTATCTCTGCCAGTGTAATAAGCCAGATCAAACCAAATTAAACAAGTATAAAAGCTGGTTTATTGGGAGCAACCAGGGAGAGTTCACCAGTCTCATTGAAGGAGACCAGAGAAAGTCTGGCACAGAGCTAAGGTAGGGGAGGTTTTATAGTTCTCAGGGAGGATTTATGGTGTCAGTCAGGAGCTGGGATTGAGCCTAGTACTGTTAGATGGTGGGCACCTAGGAGAGTACTTGTGTGGACTGGTCAAATCAGAATGCTATTTGCTTCAGCTGCCAGAAATGTGGAACAGATCTATTAATGCCATTTCTTTGTTTGGAGTTTTTCAGTGTAGTGGGATTGGGAGAAGGAGGGCAGATGGGGTTGCCCAGCTCCTGCAGGTGTGAGAAGCAGGGTTCCAGCTGAACAGTTACAAATCCTTTTGTAACAGTTCCAAGTTCCAAGTTAATAGAGAACTATGAATCAAGTCACTATGTTCAAGGTGATGCAAAACAGCATAGTTTTTCCTTCAGAAGAAAAAATCTGAGGTATATCTTAACTGGTAGGTAGAAATGGAGAAAGGCAGCAGACATTCATATGTTTCTTCCAACAGCTACTGGCAAGTTTACTTTTTGATAAAATACCAATATCAGATGCTTTCACATCTGTGCTGCAGATTCATTATAGTCTCAAAAAACCTTAATTCAAACCCCAACAGAAAAGTAATATTTTTAAGTCAAGAAATAAATACTGAAAACCACTGCTCTGTTTTTATTTACACTGGCCTAACTATTAGAATTTGCAGATTGCCCTAACAGTTTCAGCTTTCCATTTCTGTTTCTGTGTTGAACATTTAGATATGGCAAGATTCATTAATATATTTTTAGTTTCAAGGAATTATAACTTTTGTGCTAGTATTCAATTGGTGTATTTTTACCTACTGAATTTATTTAAGGATTTTTTCCTCCTTTGAGACTAGCTCCCACTATATAAACTCGCTGGTCTGGAACTTGCTGTGTAGAGAAAGATTGGATTTGAACTCAGAGGGATCCAGTTTTTGCCTCTGCAGGGGTGATCACTTGCTCCTCCATAGCTGGCTGCACTCAATACATTTTGGAAATGCATTGTATTAAATGTAAGAATGCAAATGTGTGTATATTTCTAGAAGCAGGCAATAAAGAACTACTTTCCAACAGAAAGAATATAACAGTTCAGAAATAATATTTTCTTAAAATGTAAATGAGATAAAAGTATTGATTATTCCAATCTTAGGATGCTTCTATCTACTTAAACACTGTTATTTTTACCACAGCCTTGAATTATTTTCACAGACTTCTGATTATATTTCTGTCTATCTCTGGGCTAAAATATTTTTCTCTTCATCCTCTAACTTCAATAAACATAATAACCATAAGTAGACTAGTATGAAGCAACATAAATATACAAAATAAATAAAACCTAGCATCTGCAAGATGGCTCAGAGGCTGCTTTACGTGTAATCTGTCAGATTTTTTTACATTCGGATCCCTATAATCGTTTAAACAACCAGGAAGAGAAGCCATGACTGTAATCCTACTTCCGGGGAAGATGGGACTTGAGGATACATGGAAGGACCGCATAGTTGAGGTCCATATTCAGTATACCATTCTGCCATGAAAATTATGGGAGAGAGATAGAAGATACACCAATGATTACCCCTTGCCTCTGCATGTATTTGTGTGCACAAACACACATACATATAAGGTTAAGGAACAGCTGACTCAATTTTTAAACTTAATGTTAGAATTTTATTTATTCCTATATTATTCACTATTATTCATTATGGTGCTTTTCTCTAATCATGGTCCAAGCTATCATCCTAAGTGAGGTAACCCAGACCCAAAAGGACATGCATGGTATGTATTCACTAATAAGTGGATATTAGCTTAAAAAAAAATACAGAATACCCAAGATACAGTCCACAGAACTCAAAAAGATCAACAAGTAGAAGTGCCCAAGTAAGGATACCTCAGTCCCACTTGGAAGAGAGAAGAAAGCAATCACAAGTGGGGAGGGAGGGAGGTTTTTGGGAGGAAAGGTGGACAGGGGGAGTAGTTGAGGGTGGGGAGAGGGAACCTGATATGATGTTGGGTGAAGGAAAAGGACTGAAGCCTGAGGGCCAGCAGAAAGAATGGAAACAGGCAACCTCAGGAGATAGGAGGTTGGGGGACCCTCTAGAATGCACCAGAGACCTGGGAGGTAAGAGACTCTCAGGAATCAAAGGGAAGGACCTTAGATGAAATGCCTGACATTAGGGAGAAGGAACTTATAGAGCCCACCTCCAATAGGAAGACAGAGTATCAAGTGAGGGATGGGGTTGCCATCCTACAGTCACATCTCTGACCCATAATTGTTCTTGTCTGAAAGAATTACAAGGATGGAAATGGAGAAGAGCCTGAGGAAAAGAAGTTCCAGTGACAGAACCAAAGTGGGATCCAGCTCAAGGGGAGGTCCCAAGGCCTGACACTATTACTGAGGCTATGGAGTGCTGACAAGAAGGGGCCTATCATGACTGCCCTTTGAAAGACCCAACAAGCAGCTGAAAGAGTCAGATGCAGATGTTTGCACCCAACCAATGGACAGAAGCAGCTGACCCCTGTTGTCGTTAGGGAAGGCTAAACGAAGGTGAGGAGAAGGGTGATCCTGTAGGAGGACCAGCAGTCTCAATTAATCCGGATCCCCAAGATCTCTCGAACACTGGACCAACAAACAGACAGCACACACCAGCTGATATGAGGCCCCCAACACACATACAGTAGAGGACTTACGGAACTATGTTCATTCAGAGATGATGCACCTAGCCCTAAGAGACTGGAAGCCCCAGGGCATTTAGAGGTCAGGAGGGGTGGGGGATGGGAGCATCCACATGGAGACAGAGTGGAAAGGAGGTGTGGGATGGGGAGCAGTCACAGGGTGGATGGAGGGCATGGAATGGCATATGGAGTGTAAAAAATGAATTAATTTTAAAAAGAAAAAAATAAAGTTCAACTTGTTTTTCTTTTAAGTTGTTCTTCCTTTATAATCTTATTATTTACACATAGTAGTACATTATTTCTATTGTTTCATGTTATGTTCTCAGAACTAAATGACCATAAGCTGACAATATGTATTTTTTCCATGATCATAAAAATAGCTAAGTAGATCCTGCTTTTGAAATCACTTGATATATACCTCAGGCTTGAGCTTGAGTATAAAAAGGCTTCCCTGCTTTTAGTCATGGCTGCTTCTCTCCTACTTCCTAGGAGACTGTGAGTATGTCTGGCCATAAAATACATTTTCACCTTGTAACATGTCAGTTTTTGCTGTTATTTATGACACCATAACAATACAAAACACATAGTTGATTAATTAATTTGATATGATTATTTGGGTCAATGAGGAGAGGAAATAGAAGCAAACTATCTTTAATAACAAAATATCTAGAATGACTAGTATGAAAATGAGAGGTGTACATGACCTTGTTGTTGTGAAATATAATGCAGTAAGGGGGTACCTGGTGGACCCATACCAAGGTGTCTCTTGGGAAATTATTGCCATGCAAGAGATCTGATATAAAGGGGATTTATTAGTGGGAAGGGAGAGGATTGAGGTCCTGGAGAAGGGATAGAGAAAGGGGGACAGAGAAGGACAAAAATGAAGGGAGAGAGAATGGCTAGGAACACATGGGAACAGAGAGAGTGAACTGGGGTGATGAACAATCCATTTATATGATGCCAGCTCCTGGAGGCATTAGGTAATGGTGGCAGGTGATGATGTAAGCCATTACATAGCATTACTAGGTACTTGAGAGTAACTTAGGGGAGTCTAGTCTAAGCTAACATTCCTCCCCCTTTTTCTTAAATTAAAAATGAGAGATTAGGAAAGAGTGATGGTGGGGCAGGAGTGAGGTCGTTGTCTTCTTTAGACTCTGTCCTGCTGAAAAAGGGCAATATCATCTTTTGGGACCTTAAGAAAATTTGAGTGCTGGCCAAATCTTGGGAGAGCTGGCAATTTCACTGATATCCGGGATCTGTGAGCATATCTGTACCTAGGAAAGTGCAGACCCAGTTGAAGAAGTCTATAAGGCTAGAATGGAGTACCTGTGAGTAGTAGCTGTTCTGGATCTGTCCTAGGTATATATCTCAAGGAATCACCTGGACTTGGCAGGATACTAGAACGCATATTCATATTAGAGACAGAAGATAAAGTTAAGTAGGATAGGGACAAAAATAATATTTCATAGGTGTACATTTGAAACTTTTAGTTGAGTGGAGGGCATTTCCAAAACCAGGGAATGGGGGAGGAATTCCACCCTCTGGAATAGGCAATAGATTCTCAGTATGACTACAGACTGAGAAAGAGGGGGTTCTTCCCTCTATCCACATTTATAGATTTAGCACAATGAGAAACACTTTTAAGTCTATACTTAAAATACAACCAAAAGAAATCAAAATTATTGAGCTTGGAACTATAATAGTGCATCATATAATAGAAGGGTTTATCACAATTAAATTAATAACTTATGAATTTCATTGATTAATATTAAAGCTCTGAACTTTTGAAGTACTACTACAATAGCAGCATGGCAAGGGGAGGAAATCTGAAGCTTTCATTACTTTTATATTTCTTAAATCACATTTATTTATTTTTTTTATTTTTATTTTTTATTTTTTTATTAGATATTTTCTTTATTTTCACTTCAAATGATATCCCGTTTCCCAGTTTCCCCTCTGACCCTATTCCTCCTGCTTACCAACTCACCTTCTCCCAATTTCTGGCCCTGGCATTCCTCTACATTGGGTCATATAACCTTCACAGGACCAAGGGCCTCTCTTCCCATTGATGATCAACTAGGCCATCCTCTGCTACATATGTAGTTGAAGTCATGAGTCCCACCATGTGTACTCTTTGGTTGGTGGTTTAGTTCTTGGGAGCTCTGAGGGTACTAGTTAGTTCATATTGTTGTTCATCCTAAGGGGCTGCAAACCCTTCAGCTCCTTAGATCCTTTCTCTAGCTCCTTCATTGGGGACCCTGTGCTCAGTCCAATGGATGGCTGTGAGCCTCTACTTCTGTATTAGTCGGGCACTGACAGAGCCTCTCAGGAGACAGCTATATCCAGGCTCCTGTCAGCTAGAACTTGCTGAAACCCACAATAGTGTCTGGATTTGATGACTGAATATGGAAAGGATTCCCAGGTGGAGCAGTCTCTGGATTGTCCTTCCTTCAGTCTCTGCTCCATAGTTTGTCTCTGCAACTCCTTCCATGGGTATTTGGTCCACCTTTCTAAGAAGGATCAATTTATCCACACTTTGGCCTTCCTTCTTCTTGAGTTTCTCGTGGCTTGTGGATTGTATTTTGGGTATTCTGAGGTTCTTGGTTAATATCCACTTATAAGAGAGTTCATACCACGTGTGTTCTTTTGTGGCTGGGTTACCTCACTCAGGATGATATCCTTCAGATCCATCCATTTCCCTAAGAATTTCATAAATTCATTGTTTTTAATAGCTGAGTAGTACTCCATTGTGTTAATGTACCACATTTTCTGTATCCACTCCTCTGTTGAGGGACATCTGGGTTGTTTCCAGTTTCTGGCTATTATAAATAAGGCTGCTATGAACATAGTGGAGCATGTGTCCTTATTAGATGTTGGAGCATCTTCTCAGTATAAGTCCAGGAGTGGTATAGCTGGGTCCTCTGGTAGTACTATGTCCAATTTTCAGAGTAACTGCCAAACTGATTTCCAGAGTGGTTGTACCAGCTTGTAATCCCACTAGCAATGAAGGAGTGTTCCTCTTTCTGCACAACCTCGCCAGCATCTGCTGTCACCTTAAATCACTTTTTACCACCATTTAAGTATTCACTTCATTTGTCAACCTTAAGACATCTTCTTAGACCCTAAAACACTTTCTTAGATCTTCATTTCTTAAGCTTTCCTATCCCCAGGACTTACATAAACTTTACATATTTTCTATCCAACTATTTACCATGAATGAGACACAGTTGACTGCTCATTAAGTGCCAAGCCAGTTCTTCTAGGTAAAGGAACAGCAAAAAGTCAAATCTGAAAAACTGTTTATCTTTTAACATAAAGCCTGTGAACAAAGCAATCCTGTTTACCTTTTAGTAAGAAATCTGATAGTTTTAACTAACTAATGAATTGATAGCAGAGATGATGACTAGCCATGTGTTGTTTACATTCCAAAGTGGAATGTTACGTGACTTAAAATTATCTGAGCACACACCTTGTATTTCTAACCCCAAGTTATGAGCTTTTAATCATATCTAATAATTTATGAGTCAATAATCTTGTTTTGACCATGAACTTAAAAACATTTCTGGGTCTTAAAAGGTGAGCAATAACCCATTTTCAGACCTAGCTATAAAGTAGGAAGGTATAAAATAGCAGTAGAACAATGTAGAACAACTTCAAAATTATCCATATATAAATAATATTTGAATTCTTATTATAGTAAATCCAGCAGCCAGAAAGCCAAGAGGTAAATAGAGCCTATGCTGGTGTCAGGAGAAACAAGATTCATTTACACATTCAAGACCAGTCAGGAATAAGCGTACAGTGGCCGATTACTAACAAAGATATAAGTAGTTAGACATGCATTTTAAAATAGTTTTGTTAATCTGATAGACTTATATCACCTTGAAGTTTCATCATATAAAGACTATTTTCAACCAGGGTTGAATCATATATATGTGTATCATCAAAATCCATACCACATTACAAGGAGACAAGTTGTTGCATTCTTAGTCTAAAAGAAGACACAATAATAAACAAAGAGTTCATTAAAACTAAGAAGTTTTATAATTGTTGTTTTATACCATGTGGTCATCTTAAGACGGTGAATTCACACATGACCAACATGGTGGCTATTTAAAATTGTTTGTTCTTTTCCTAGTAGATCTATCTAATCTATCTATCTATCTATCTATCTATCTATCTATCTATCTATCTATCTATCTATCTATCTATCTATATTTATATATCTTATATCATGTAATATATAATATATTATATAATTATTCTAATATGTAAATATAAAGATAGTATATGATGTAATATATTATATAATTATTCTAAATATATATATAAATCTATAATTTAGAGAGACATTTTTATAAAATGAAATCAATTTTTTCAAATCCTACTTCTAATGATAATTGTTAAACCCTTTAACCTCCCTTTAGCCCACCACGCATCAGAGAAAAGGATATGGGATAAATGAACCTGTTTAAAAGGTTCTTTGGAGCAACTCCCATCTGTGTTGTCTGGAAATAGGCAGTTCAGATTATAGGTCAGCAGTGGCAGCTTAATCCACTCACACTTCCCAAATACACCAGCCTTCCAGTTTGGTAGAGTTGGGATAGCAACATTGAATCAGTAGCAGCGGGCACTAGCTAGCAGAACAATCAGGCCTTAGCCTCAGCATGAGTCAGCAGAAGGAACCAGGTGGAATGTCAGATGTATTCCATCTATGCCTCTCTCACTGAAGCTACATGAGACACACAAGCATTGCACAGATAGCTCTACAAGCAAGTCAAGCTTAACCTTGGTCACTGTCCATCATTTCCATTTTATACTCCCTCCAAACATCATGTGTCTTCCACAGGTCTTAATTCAGCATGTGTCTTGCCTCAGCATGTTTGTCTGTCTTAGCTGACCATCAGTCTGAGTCAGCAGAAGCGTTAAGAAACTTCAGTATGCCATCAGAAGTTTTTTTGTTTTTTGGTTTTTTGGCATATTTCTCACTATGGAGTCCCCCAAAATGTAGCTCAACTATACAGCATAAGGTAGACCAATACATGCATGTGGTTAGCAAAGAATACTTCATAATACATCCTTTTACAAGCTTGCTTTAGCAGAACAACCTTTCTCCTGTCTCTAATTCAGTGAAACATCCCTTCACGAGTCTGCCTTTGTCTTTCTCCTGTATCCATTTCAGGAAAGTACTCCTTCACATGTTTGCACCAGCAAAACAATTTCCAACTGACTTTCCAGAGAACCCTTAAGTTTCCACTTCAAATGAGAGTTGTATCCAAATCATATGCACATATACACAGAGTTAAGTCCAGGTTGCATACACATAGAGTTGAAGTTGAGTTACATGTACACATATGTATGACCTTATAGGAGCTGAATAAAGTCAAATATTGTTGCAGATTATACAGATTTTAACCCATACTCAATCAGCAATTTATAATTCCTTAGATAAGAGTTTACAATATTATCTTAAGATATTTTCTTTTGAGAGCAAAATTTAAAGAAATCAGAGATAAAAGACTTTTTAAGAGTGGGGAAATAGAACTTTAAGTGTAGAACAGAGCATTTTTACGTATAAGGTATTTGCAAATAATTTGTCTGTTGTGAGATCTGGTAGTCAGGTATGCTACTTTATAATAAAATCTGAATCCATGAAGGAAGAGCACACTCTTAGAGAAGTCCAGCTGCAGGAGTGGGAGAGTCATTCGGGTCCACATGGGGAAGCTGAGAGTCAAGGTCGTGCGGAAGAATTCAACTCTAGCCAGAACTTGGAATCAAACTAACAAACAAATCATTTCCTTAACTCAGGCTTGTTTAGATCAGTGACTTGGTTCAGAACAGCCATCAGTAGGAACAGGTATGTGTGTGCTATAATCCTTGGTCCTACCCCTCTTTGATCTGTTGCAATTTAAAGATAAGACATTTAAAATGTGAATGGAGGTATAACAGACAGAAATAAACAGAATTTGGAGAAAAGAGAATAAGCAACAGGAGATCTCTTCATTTCTTTGATCATTCATAGTATTTGTAAAGGTCTCTGTTAATATTAGGAGTTCCATTGGCAAGGTAAAGGGTTCTTTAGGTTGGGGTTTCAGGCATAGAGGGTCAAAAACAAAAGACTTAATATAGGAGAAGGTACAGATATAGAAAGAATTGGGTCAGTATAATTGAAATGACCACAAGAGAATTTACTATATCATCAATGTGGTCATAGAATATTTTGTACAAGTACATAGAATCTTCTCAAAAATACAAAATAATTACTACAGGAAATGAATATTTTTATTATTGTATATAGCCTTAGATTTTTATGCATGAAATATTTCATTAAAAAACAGTCCTTAATAGTGTTTCCTTGGAACAGTAGATATTAGTTTTACAGATTGATCGATACATTTCTCATGACAGAACTCAGCTTTTATTAGGCTTATTGAGTATGCAAGTCTTTTACATAAATTATGCACAATGACTTTAATCTACTCATAACCTAACACTTTTCTAATCCTGAAAGACCAAATTTTTAAAAACATTGGAGGGAAATGAAATTATTATAAGCTCTCAAGTGAGTGAAAAAGTCCACAAAATTATATCACAGATACTTTTGAATCAGATATTGTCCAAATCCTTGGGGAGCTAAGAGCCTCACAAGTAGATGACCTCTCAGGGAACACCCATTAAACTGCAGCTGTAGTTAGAGAGTAAAGTTGGTTCCTTCGTTTTCCTTTCATGATTAAATCATGTTGAATACAGCATGAAGGAAGCAAATGTGAATCTTCCACCTTCACTCTCAGATCTGGTCTTCTTTTTTATGTTCGGAAGGAATTGTTGACTAAAGCAGCATTTTGGTCACCGTTACATGAACTTAACTCAATAGAAAATAGGAGATGCTTGTCTTCAGGTTTTAAGCACAGTCAACAAAAGGTGAGACTCATAAGGAACATTTATGCACCTTTAGGGTGATATTTTTAAATTGCAACAAAACATTTTAAATTGGGATGATGTGGTCAGGCTACTGTGTGTTTAATGCAACAAATGACATTTCAGTTTGTAACTATGTTCTTGACAATTTTATTATCTGTGATGCTCAGATTCCTTATCTTTAATGAGAATTTTCGTGGTCAAAGTTAGGCCAGATAGATGTGAGGGAAATGATTCCTTAGGCAACCAGAAAATAACACATAAATGAAATGACTGCTAAAGTGCCTAATAAATATGTTGTTACTATGCAAACTCATTTCTCCCCTCCTTTCTTCTTTCTCTCACTCTTTCTGTTCCTTCTTTTCTTCTTGCTTTCTTACTCATAGGACATTTGTTCTCTTCTTTTTATGCATTTATTAAATTTTAATGAAGCTAAAGTTACTTTCAATGTCCAATGGAAGTGATATAAAAGGCACCACTTTTTTTTCTGTACAATGTGTAATAAAACCATTCTTAAATACATTCTCCATGCATTGATATTTGAAAAGAGCACTAATATAGGGTCATGACAAACAAGTTTTTGGTAAGCTCTTTATAACACTGAAAATGTACATACAGATTAAGATATGGCACAGGAGAGAGCATTATGGTCAGAATGAATCATCTCATGAAGTGAAGTGATCTGATTTAAGTGCCTGATGTCCACTTAAGTGTCTTCCAGCATTAGGTGTCGACATCTGAACTGGTAAGGATATTGAGTGATTGATGCTCTGAACTGCTTGAGTGGGGGGAGTCTTGGCCTGGCCTCTGTCCTAAAATGATCTGAATCATTTAGATATTAATTGCTAAGTTTCAAAAATCTATTATAGATGAGGTGGAAGGACACAGAATTTGCCTGTATTGCGGAAATAGTAATACAAGTTGGTTGAATTGTTTAATGAAATCAGCATAGCAACCCTGAGAAGAGAGAAATCGGATTAGGAATCTGAAAAGTATTTACTTCCCTGAAAGCCATATAAATTAGCTACACATACAAAATAATATTTATTTTGAAGATAATTTTTGAATAAAATATAATTGACTTATAGAATTTAACAGAGGTGGTAATTAAAATAATATTTTAACTTCAATTTATTTTTCTTAGAAAAACAATATATCAGTTGTTTGAAATATATTTTAAGGCAACTATATAGAAAACATTTCTGTTTATTTCCTCTGATAGTTTTAGATATAAATGCACTTTGCATTTACAAAAACATGCTGTTATCTGTAGATAGACTGGTGTAGTAGTGATCTTTATTACTAAAATCACTGGGAAGGAAATAGGAGACCAAACAGACAGCTGGGCTCAAGGAGAGACATATTCAAAGTTCACTGCTCAAGGAAATGGTTCAGTGATCAGTTTCTACAGTGATATATCTTGAACAAGACCAGGGACAGGACTTTAATATTCAAATGCATGACTCTTAGGGATAAGAAGACAATGGATAATTTTAGAACAAATTTAAATGTAAGGCCTTATAGGAAAATATAGTGTTTAAATCCAAGAGAATTTGGAGACAAGAGAGGATTGACTTAGCACATGCTGTGTATGATGTCGTACTATGTTAGCACATGAGTTCTACTTTTGATAATGTAATGAATGAATGATCTGAAAACACATATCTCTTTTTTTTCAGAACTTGAAAGGGAAATTGATTTTGTGGTTTTAATCTTGATATTTCTTATAAAATATTTTGATAACAGCAACATATACTCAAAATATTTTCATTGTACACTATATAATATACCTACAATATCAATAAATAGGTGCTTAATTTCCCATGTTTCTTTTACTGTACATACTATAAAAATGCTTCATAGTTAAAGTCTTAATATGATTAGTGTTGTATTTGTACTATCATGTGATTCTTTGCAACTATCTTATTTATATATCATGCCTCTTATGGATACTTTATCTAATTTTATTTTCAATGATTATTTGCTTTAGAAACCTTTCTAGTGGGCAGTGGTGGCTCATGCCTTTAATACCAGCACTTGGGAGGCAGAGACAGGCAGATTTCTGAGTTTGAGGCAATCCTGATCTACAGAGTGAGTTCCAGGACAGCCAGAGATACACAGAGAAACCCTGTCTCATAAAAACAAACAAACAAACAAAAACAAACATCTATAACATTTAATAACAAGGAAGGAAATTGATAATCACTAAATGTTAGTCATATAAACTAATAAAATATCATTTGGTATCATATCCTAATGTAATCTGTCTTCATTTAATTCCTACAATAAAATTTTAAAACTGATATTTTATATTGGTATAAAAACTGTAGACATGGTTATAATTTGAAGTTATTTCTTATATATTCTTTTAAAGCATTGGTTGGATTTATTTCAAATTCATACTATATATAAAATTTATATCAAGTTGGTATTATTTTAAAAATAATATTTTTAAGTAAAAAAATCATAATACTTTGATCATATTTTCTCCTACTACAATTCCTTCAAACTGCTTCCCAGTCACTATCTCTAAAGTTTTTTCTTTCTCTCTATATACTCACTCTCACTCTCACACACACATACACACACACTCACACACATATACAATCACACATACATGCATACACAAACACACATTCCCATACCCAAATAATGCATATACTCACACATACATACACACACCATACACAAACATATATACATAAACACACATAACACACACACACACTCATACACATGGTGACATTCGTTTTTCCTTTGAGTGCTTCAGTTTTCACATCAACATATGTATGTATCATTCTTAAAATAAACAATGCTAACAACAATACTCACATGTTCTTCTTGTTGGTTTACAGTTTGTGGAATATTGTGATAAAACTATGGATGTGACAGGTTGTGATGGCACATGTTATAATCCTAGTACTTGGAGGTGCAATGATTGGGAGACTATAGTCATCTTTGAAATGGTTATTTGAAGTCCAGGTTGAGCTACATAAGACTTTTTTCCTGCACTTCATTAAAAAAAAAAAAAAAAAAGAACCATCTGTCTTTATGGATCCAAACCCTGAAGTTGGCAGTTCCTCTCCTGGCACAAATGTGAAAACACACAGAGCATTGTTCAGACTATTTACATGAGCACATTTACTTTGTGGGTTTTTTTGTTGTTGATTCTTCGTTTGTTTGTTTTTAAGAAACATGCAAAACCAGAGCTGTGTCACTGAGTTCATACTCCTGGGACTTTCACAGAACCCAAAAGTTGAGAAAGTATTATTTGTTTTGTTTTTCTTGGTCTACCTTGCAACTATTGGTGGCAACATCTTAATTGTAGCAACAATTATATGCAGTCCTGCACTTTTTGGCTCCCCCATGTACTTCTTTTTGTCTTTCCTTTCCTTCCTGGATGCATGCACTTCTTCAGTAATCACACCCAAGATGATTGTAGACTTCTTCTATGAGAGAAAGACCATCTCCTTTGAATGTTGTATGACACAACTGTTTGCTGTCCACTTCTTCACAGGGGCAGAAGTGATTGTCCTGTCAGCCATGGCCTATGACCGCTATGTTGCTATTTGCAAACCCTTGCACTACTCTTCTATCATGACTCAGAGGCTCTGTGGCATCCTAGTAGGAGTAGCTTGGGCAGGAGGCTTCTTGCATTCTATCATACAAATTATCTTCACTTTGCAGCTGCCCTTCTGTGGCCCCAATGTCATTGATCATTTTGTATGTGACTTGTTCCCATTACTAAAGCTAGCCTGCACTGACACACACATTTTTGTCATTTTGGTGTTTGCCAACAGTGGTTCTATTTGCATTATAATCTTCTCTATTTTGCTTGTTTCCTATGGTGTCATCTTGTTCTCTCTGAGAGCTCACAGTTCTGAAGGTCGGCGTAAAGCTCTCTCTACCTGTGGATCCCACATCACTGTTGTACTTTTATTCTTTGTCCCATGCATATTAATATATGCACGAAATAATTCTGAATTCTCATTTGAAAAAAATGTGTTTATATTTGATGACGTCCTCACACCAATGTTAAATCCTTTGGCTTACACTTTCAGGAATAAGGAAATGAAGAATGCCATCAAGAAAATGTGGAGGAGATTGTTTAATATTTCTGATAAGCATTAAATTATTTAATTTGTGGGGCCAGAAAAATATTCAATTTATAATAGATCTTGCTACATGTACAGAAAACCTAAGCTTAGATCTTGATGTGTGTTTCCATCTTGATGTACATTTCTGATTCCAGTACAACTAAGTAAAGTTTTAGATATCAATTTAGTAGGAGCTCCAACTTAAAAGTCTATGCTTCTAGCTTCCTTAAGACACCCTTTCCCATACCATCAGCTAGGTCCACTCTTGCCAACCCATACCCAGATTATCTGGGTATTGCTCTAGTGCCCATTAGTTAGGCACTGCTCCTCCCATATATATTCTATATCCTTCAGTGTCTTAACCACTGTGTAAGCATATCTCTGCAGTACCACATAGGCCCTCTGTCTTTCCTGGATCTCCTTATAGCATTGCCATGTTGTCCAGCTCCCTCCAGAGTTCTCATAGCCTCCCTGTTCCTAAATAATCTCGTTCCCTAGTACTTCTTGGTATGGTCCCTATAGAAGCCATAGTCTCCTTAAATAAGCACCCAGAACCCCAACAACTCCTGTTCCCAATAAGTAGGATAGAGAAATTGTTAGTGTTTGATGGTTCACATTTATTAATTTACATTAACAAATGTAAAAAGTTACAGTGTATAATAATATCAAATAATTTTGTGTCAAGATACAAAAGGAAAATTTATATAGAAATAATGTACCTCCTGTATCTTGAATTTGTAAACTATTGTATTTATGATGCTTCTGTATACTATCATTCCTAATACTTTAAAGAATCATTTTAATTTTTCATGTCATATGGTGTTTGAATAGATACAAAATGGATGTGAATCAATGCTTAAAATTATAAAGTACCAAATGGATTGGTGAATTCTCTTCTGGAAGGGTCTAATGTACAACTTCAAGTTTTCTATCAAGATGTGGACTCAGTGCTTATTTCTTTTGTATTAAATGTGTTTTTAAATCCTCTTACAGATAAATTAAAGATATCTTTGATATCTAGGTTTTACATTTTCAGTTTTTAAATTATGATTCAAACTACAAGTAGATTCTTTTTCTTTAATTTCACTACCTGATAGGCTTTTATTGGTAAGATTGCTGCAAATTTCAGGTATACTTGGGCTTCACAGAGAAGCAGTTGTCAAAAAGATCAGAAGACTTATGAATTCTTAAGATGTATTTTCTTAAAGAGGAGAAAAATTTTAACACCCCTACTAAAATCAGGAACAATTCATAGGTGCCCACACTCATCACTCTTATTCGATAATGTACTTCATGACTTAGTCAAAGCAATGCAATACTACAAATAAACTAGACGGACTTGGTGACTCTTAGTTCTGATAGTTATCTTCACACAGTCTCCAACCATCTAGTAGACAAGCCTTCAGGCACACATGAGAAGAAGAATTTTAATGATTAGACTAGCCACAAGAAATATCAGAGAGGGCTCCTCTTGAATAATTTTATTGATGTGGGAAAAACAACTAAAAAAATGGGATCGGTTCTCTTGGTTTATATCATGAATATGATGCAAAATGAGAGAGGTAGCAAAGCATAGATATTCATTGATCTGCTTCCGTATTATGAATGCAATGTGATAAACTACCTCAACCTGCCGATGTCATATTTACCAACCATATTGGACTGCCCCATAGAACTGTGTAAGCCAACATACTTTTCTTTCATTAGAGTGCTGTGTTGGGAATTCTGTTGAGGCAATGAATAACATAACTGATAAAAAATTAGTATGAAGAGTGAGGATTTGTTATAATAAATATAACCATAAGTTTCTGTTTTGTGGGTTTTATAACTGATTTGTGGCTTTAATGTCAGAGTTTGGTACTTTAAGTTAGAAAATCCATAGCATGGCAGAGATGGTGTTTCATGGGCCACTCTGATAGGTCCTTAGAAAATAAGAATACTGAGAAACAATGGACAATGAATGTTTTTATTGTGAGATTTCAGAGTGAACGCAGGACATTACCAGAAAATATACAAGGGGTCTCTTAGATGGTGTTTGCCTGAAGAGTATTGTTTCACTTTGACTCTGTCCTGAGAAACTAGCTGAAGTTAAAGGAAACTTTATTTGGTGAGAAGACACTTCAGGACAACAGAATATTCAGTGTATGGATCTTTTCTCTTTTTTAAACTGCACTTGGCCAAGTTCACAAGGAAAGTGAGCAAAAATATGGTTAAGCACACACACACACACACACACACACACACACACACATATGAATGGAGTGGTTTTATGGGGGAAAATTTTTTTAGCAGCTTAAGTTGAAAAGACAAGGTATGTGTCGATAAAGTGTCTGAGCATCAGAAAGAAAGGCACTCTCCAGTGCGCTGTAATAATAATAACAAGTGTGAGCCCCGGAAAAGACACAACCAGTCAGAGGATCCAACTTGTAAAATGTGACCTTATCCAAAGGAATAAAAATAATAGCTGAGAATGAAGAAGGGGGAAAAGGAGAAAGAATTTATCTCCTTGGAAGCAACTGCTAGAAAATGGCTTTCTTGGGATTAATCCACAGAAGACAACAGTCAGAGTATCAGGCTATATTGCCATCTCCAGCTAGAGGAAAAGTTTGCAGTACTGTCTTTGTGGGGTTAGTTTTGTAGGAATGAAAGATATAAGACTGTGGGAGATGGTTGTAGAGGTGTTGCATCATTTTGTAGAGAAGTTGAAGTTAAACCATGTATGTCATGGCTGGAGTCCCTATAAGGATTCATAGAAAGTGACTACTTGAAGCTATGAAGGAGATGTCCAAGATGTAGTAGAGAACTAGGGGTACTGTCAATGACAAAGTCATAGGACATTCTCTAGATATCTGCCTTCAGAGACTGGAGCCAACTAATGTGAGAGGTTGTTTGCTATTGGCGACAGATGTGAAGAGTTGCAGAACAGATGGTATACCATATGCTCCAGATGCTACACCGTATAGTTTCCTCTGCTGAGCTCTCCTTTTTATATACTGCTGGCACCTGGTGGAACCAGGTAATGATGGCAGGTGATGAAGTAAGCTGTTGCTAGGTCCTGGCAGAGGCCTAGCAGAATCACCTCACTTAACACTTTTAATGAGAAAAATTAAACCAAGTTTTAACTGAAATCAGAAAAAAAGGTATTATAGTAGCATGTGTAACCAATGGAAAGCCACTTGTTACTCAGGATCTAGGTCATTCAGTCCTCTTGAGCAGAAGTATTCCATCTAAGGGTATGGAAACAAGATTTGAAACCCAGAAACTTTTATTTTTTGGGGGGGGATGTGGAATTTAAAATTTGAAGGTATAACAGCAAGTTATAAGATTTTATTGATATTAACTTTATCACTTCAGAAAAAAATGTCTTGGAGTCTTGTTTCACTATCCAGATAGACACAAAAGTTTTCAAAGTATGAAAGTGCTGGGATCCCCGAGAAGCTACTGCTTAAAGATATGTAGGTAATGACTTGGCTGCAATAGAGACACCAGGGTCCTAAACATGCCAGACAATGGGATATAACAGAAAAGTAAGTTTCCATGTAGGAAGTCGAGGAGAAAGGTTGTTGTGAAAATGGCAGTAGAGCTGGAGTCATGGGGCTACCAAATATCCCAGACCACTGTTGCATAAATGCTTATAAGTCCTAGATGGCAGAGTTCACAGAACTATAGGATTTGGAGTTTATCCTACTTGATTCTGCAATTATTTTCATTATATTGTTCTCTTCTATGGAGTTTCCCTCGGTTTTGGAATGGGAACATTTACTCTGTGTTCTTACCTATGGAAAGTGTATAGCTTGGTTTTAATTTCATAGGGAGTCACAGTAGAAAATTTTTAAAGAATATCCTTCCCTGGCTTGTTCCTTAGTCCAAAAAAAAAAATGTGGTATGATTCAGTTTATTGATGGGGGAAAATTATCAAAGGTCTTAATCATTTGTGAACACTGTATATTGAAATTCTGACATGGAAAAAAATACCCACTAAAGTAATAGTTACATGAATGTTTTAGAAGCAACCAAAGTCCTTTGAATTGGCATGAGGAGATTTTTATAGAAGAAATTATAGGGCGGCACTAGAAATTCATCAAGAGTGTGGGGGAGCAGATGCAGTCCACAGAGAATGTGCATTATTGAAATAATCATGGCATGTCAATGATGCTAATGCCTCAAACCAATGGAAAGCTTTCACTGGGTCAAGCTCAGAGAAGGCAAGGCTTCTTCTTGTTCTATTATGGATAGTTATGAATGACTGAACCGTAGTTATATCCATTTAAATGCAGAAACGATCAACTACAGCTTCCTTCTCTAGGATGAGTGCAACATGAGACTGCTCTATTGTGGGACCTCCTATGGAGATCAATTAATCCACCTCCTCCTCTTTGCTGTTGTATATAAGAAAACATGCTGAATTTCCAGTTTGCTCCTGTTGCATCTCTATTTGAGCACATGTTCCACTCAATCACAGCTTTTCTACACATATTTGTTATTCTTCTCTTTTTTTTTCATTTCCTTCCACCTAATTTATGGCAATCCCAAGTCTTTGAAGACAGTACAATAAAGACGTATAAAGAAGTTCAAGGCCCTAAAGGAAAATATATAATATATATATATATATATATATATATATATATATATATATATCCTCCCCTTCGTGGCAAACTTCTATATATTTGTGTTATTATCCACAGGACACTTCTTAGCCCATATAGAGTAGCTTCTCTTTGCAGTCTGTAGTGTTTAATGCAAAGACCTACACATCTTAAAAGTTCAGAGTAAGTGATGACCTAGAAAATATCTTGGGACAGAATCAAGGAATATCATAAGAGCTTGAGGAAGCTGAAGATTGCTAGCAAACATTATCTTCTGGATATGACATGATTATTGCAATTATAAACAAAACAAAACAAAACAAAACCCTGCCCCCAAACAGCATTTGTTGATACTTGGACTGGACCTTCACAAGTTTCATTATGTGGGTGGAGAGGGAGTCTAAATCCTAAGACCTCACTGAGGATCTATTGATAATTCAACTTTTCTGGTTAAGTAGCACCATTTTCTTTAAGCTTGTAGTATAAGGAAAGTTGTCTATGATCCAATAAATAATCCTCTATCCATGTTCAGAAAAGCAACTCTAAAGTCAATAGGCTAAAAACTAAAGATGCAATACAGAAGGAGGTATAGTCAGGAGGAAGAAGGGGGTCATTATAATTGGAACAGGGACAAGACAGTACACTATGGAGTCAATGTGGTCATAGGACATTTTGTATATGTACAGAAGACCTTGTTAAAAATATTTCTAGAGAAAATGGATATTTTTAATTAATGTATACATCTTTATATTTTTATGTATTATGCTTCTTTAATAAACAATATTTGCTAGAGTTTTCCTGAAAGAATAGATATTATGTTTACAGATTGATTGATAAATACCTTGTGACAGAATTCAGCTCTTATTATGCATTTTGAGTATGCAAACCTTTTACATAAATTATGCACAGTGACATTACAGTCTATCAATAATACTACAGTTTTCTAATCCTGAATGTGAAGGTATATAAAAATGTTTCATATAAAACCAGCCCCCAAATTTTAAAAGCTTTTGAGGGAAATTAAACTATCACAAACTCTCAAGTCATTTAAAAAAAAAAGTCCAAAAAATTATGTCTCAGATACTCTTAAAGTTAAAAATTGTCCAAACCCCCAGGGAGTTAAGAGTAAATCTCACAGGCAGATGACCTCTCATGGAATACCCATTAAAGCTCCGTTGTAGTTAGGGAGTAAATTTGGCTCCTTCACTTTCCCTTTATTATTAAATCATGTTGAATATGACACGAAGGAAGCAAATGTGAATCTTCTAACATCACTGTCAGAACTGGTCTTCTTCTTGCTGTTCTGAAAGAAGAGTTGACTAAAACATAGAGTCGCCATCGCATGAACCTACCTCAGTAGAAAATAGGAGATGCTTGTCTTCAGGTTTTACATTCAGTCAAAACAAGGTGAGAGTCATTAGGAACATTTCTGCATTTTTGGAGATATTTTTAAATTTGGACAAAACATGTTAAATTTAGATGCTGTGGTTAGGCTACTGTGTGTTTGATGCAACAAATGATTCTTCCCTTCATAATTCTGTCCTGACAATTTTTTTTCCACTGGGATGCTAATATTCCTTACCTTTAGTGAGGATTTCTATGGTCAAAGTTTAGGCTACATAGAAATGAATGAAATGATATCCTAGGCAACCAGAAATTAGCACTTAAAAAAAATAACCGCTCAAGTGTCTAAAAAGTGAGTTGTTAGTGTCCAAGCTCCATTCTTCCCTCCTTTCTGTCTTGTTTCCCTCACTCCCTCTCTTCCTTCCTTTCCTTCCTTTTTTCCTTCTTACTTCATCAACCATTTATTCACTTCATTTTTATTTATTTGTTTGATTTTAATGAGATTGAAGGTATTTTCAACTTCAAATTGAACCCTAAGAATATAGAGGGAACTATTTTTTTTCTGTACAATATCCAATAAAACTTTACTATTTTTTTCAAATACATACTCCATTATATACTAGCTTAGTCATTTATTCTAATGCTTGGATTGAAAGTAGTATGCTTTGTTGTTTGTAAAGAAAAATGATATAGGATCATGCCAGAAAAAGTGCTGGTAAGCTCAACACAACATTGACAAAGAATATAAAATGTTTTATTTCCATGCCTACACACTAACACATGGCACAGGAAAGGGCGTTAGTGAAGTCATCTGATTTAAATTCCCCTCATTCACTTAACTGTTCCCAGGATTAGGATTCTACCTCTGAACTGTTTAGGACCTTAAGGAGTTGATGGTCTGGACTGCATGAGTGGAGGTGATCATGTCCTGGCCCCGCTCTCAAAATGATCTGAATCACTCAGACATCAAAGGAGAAGGTCCAAAAAATTCATTAAGAAGGAGATGGGAGGAAACAGAATTTGCCTGTATTCCAGAAATAGTAAGACAAGTGAGTTGAGCCACTTAATGAAATCAGTGGAGAACCACTGAGGAGAGAGACAAAGGATTAGGAATCTTTCCCTGACAGCCATTTTATTTGACTAGTTCCACACTTTTTACCTGGTTCCATACTTTCCATACTTTTTACCTGGTAGATAATAACTTTAGATTAAAATATAATTGGCTTAGGATATTTAACATAAATGGCAATTTAAAATAAATTTCAACATCATCTTATTTTGTTTTTGCTAATAACAATACAATTTAGCATAAATGGCAATTTAAAATAATATTTCAATATCAATTTATTTTGTTATTGGTAATAACAATAGTTATTGAGTGATGTTGCTGTATTCACTGTGATAGTTTTAAATATATTCTCACTTTGGATTTACAAAAACACTCAGTTATCTGAAGATAGATTATTTGGCTTTATTGCTAAAATAAGTGGGAAGGAAATAGGAGGCAATACAGACAGATGGATAGAGGGAGAGACACTTCCAAAGATCACTCCTCAAGAAAATGGCTTAATGATTGGTTTCTACATTTAGAGATCCTGAGCAAGACCAGGGAAAGCTTTTTAATGTTCTAATTCATGATTCTTAGAGACAAGAAAACCATAGATAATTTTAGAATAAATTTAAATGTAGGACCTATATGAAAGTATAGACTTGAAGTCCAAGAGTATTTGGAGTTAGGATAGGGCTGAATTAGGAGTATAAGCATTTATGGAAACAATATAGTAGTTGAATCATGTTATGTATAATGTCCTTCTATGTTAGCATATGAGTTCCACTTTTATCAATGTAAAGAATAATCTGAAAACACAAATTTCATTTTTGAGAAGTTTAAAGGGAAATTGATTTTGTGGTTCTTAATATTGATGGTTATTATAAAATATTTTGATAATACTAATATCTACATTCAAAATATTTTCACTTGTACACTATGTAATAGTTTCAATATCAATAAATGGACACTTAATTTTTTATTATTTCTTACAAACACTATAAAAATGGTTCAAAGTGGAAGTCTAAATACTATGAACTTTTTATTCATTGTATCACTTGATTTTCTTTTGCATCAATCTTATTTGTATATCATGCCTCTTATGGATATTTTAGGTATTTAATAGCAATGATTCCTTATTTTAGAAACATATTGAATTTAATAACAAGGAAGGAAATTGATAATAAGTAAATGTTAGTTTTATAAACTAAGAGAAAATATGATGTTATGTCATATCCTAATGTAATCTATTCTTTTTTGTTTGTTTGTTTGTTTTTGTTTTGTTTTTTATTTTTGTAATCTATTCTTATTTAATTTCTAGAATAAAATTTTAAAACAGGTTTACTGGTATACTTATCATAAACATAATTATAATTTGAGGTTATTTCCTATGTTATCTGAGAGCATTGCTTGGAATAGATTTCATCACATTTTAAAAATAAGGTATTTTAATTTAAAATATCAATGTATTTTGATCATGTTTCCTACATCCCAATTCCTCCCAACACTTTCCCAACCTCAGTACCCATCAACTTTTTTCTCTCTCTAAACATACATACACATCCATACGGTAACATTCCCTTCAGTTTTCACATCAGCACACGTATGTCATTGTTAATATAAACAATACTGGCAGCAATAGTAGTTTGTATTAGTTTACATTTTATAGAATATCTTGATAAAACTATGGGTAAAGCAGATTGTGGTAGCACATATAATAATCCTATCACTTGGATTTGAAGGAATGATAATCAGAAGATTAAAGTCATCTTTGTCTAAGTGGTTATTTGGAACCCAGTCTGAGCTACATCAGATTTTGTTAACACTCTAAAAATAAAGAACCATCTGTTTTCTTTCATTGATCCAAAACTTTGAAGCCTAGCAGATCATGGCACTTACATGTTACACACAACGTTGTACAGAATATTTGAGAACAGAAGTGAGAAAATGTTTAGTAGAATTTTTTCTATCTATATAATATTATATTTTGTCTATTTTGTATTTATTAATTTTTTTGCTTTATAGTTGAGTTTTCATACATGAAACATAATACAATGAAACATAATAATGTATAACCCTGTATTTTTGATCCTTCAGTATCAAAAGCAAAGACTTCTGCTTTACTTTATTTTGTCGCTTTTGAACCCACTAAATCCAGTTTGTGCTGCTACTGTGGGTATGGGTACTGTGCCATTCAGTGGAACATTGGAAACCTCCCAGGGATCATATCCTCACTAATGAGTGATTTTTAACCTCCTCACCATCAATCCATTTTCAGATATAAGCAATTACAAAGGACAGCTTATTTACATGTAAATTATTTTCCTGCCACATGACACATTTTTAACACATACACACATACACACACCCTCATTACATACACTCGTATGAATATAGCTAACAATAAAAGAAAACACATTTTGTGGACACATTTCAGTTGTGCACAGAGAAAAGGACAACCTATAACATTTAATTATATTTACCTAGGAAAAGTGAATTCAATACCTAGAATATTTGCATAATTTATGAAACAGTTTTCTGTTGGAAAGACAGCTAGGGTTTCAAGTGGAGAAATTATGTCTAGCATTTAAAGGGCATTTTAACGTGAGTCTCATTTAGATGTTTTCAACTTGAAACTTTTCTAAATCTTTGGATATATAAATGTAAGCTATTTATTAACAAGTTTATTAACAATGAAGTCATAAACATTTTAAACCATATGTCATAAGATATTTACTTTATTAAATTTTCATTGTATTCATAATTGGTAAATAATTAAGTCTTGAGGCTTGAAATTGTATTCAACTAATTGTTTTTCTGTTTTCTGTGATTTCCAAGAACTTTTATTTGTAGGTCATTGGTTCATTGGTTCCTGATCCTTTTACATTTTATCCTTTGGCTATCAAGGTGCGTCACTCATACATAAACAAAATAATAGATTCTTTCACCAGTACATAGAGGAGCAGAACATGGAAACACCCTGAAGTTTTCATTGAGAAAAAGTATTTCAATCATCCTCCTCCTCAATCTATGAAGTGGCCCTGTGTCCTTTCGCCTGTGTCTCCAAAAATCCCAGACTAATAATATTGTGTTAGTTTGATCCTAATATCTTTAATTATAACTTTAGCACAAAACCCAGCAATACTAGCTTCTTATTTTTGACAATAAAATTTAGTATTGAGCATTTTTACAATATTTTGTTTGTAGATGACAATATTAAAAATATATCAACCAAAATTTTCTCATAATTACAGGTTTATATCAACATATTTACTTTGTGCCTTTTAAGAATTATGCTAAACCAGACTTTTGTCACTGAGTTCATACTCCTGGGACTTTCACAGAACCCAAAAGTTGAGAAAATACTATTTGTTTTGTTTTTCTTGGTCTACCTTGCAACTATTGGTGGCAACATAATAATTGTAGTAACAATTATATGGAGTCCTGCACTTTTTGGCTCCCCCATGTACTTCTTTTTGTCTTTCCTTTCCTTCCTGGATGCATGCATTTCTTCAGTAATCACACCCAAGATGATTGTAGACTTCTTCTACGAGAGGAAGACTATCTCCTTTGAATGTTGTATGACACAACTGTTTGCTGTCCACTTCTTCACAGGGGTGGAAGTGATTGTCCTGTCAGCCATGGCCTATGACCGCTATGTTGCTATTTGCAAACCCTTGCACTACTCTTCTATCATGAGCCAGAGACTCTGTGTCATTCTGGTGGGGATAGCCTGGATAGGAGGCTTCTTGCATTCTGTCATACAAATTATCTTCACTTTGCAGCTGCCCTTCTGTGGACCCAATGTTATTGAACATTTCATATGTGACTTGTTCCCATTACTAAAGCTAGCCTGCACTAATACACACATTTTTGTCATTTTGGTGTTTGCCAACAGTGGTTCTATCTGCATCATTATTTTTTCCTTATTGCTTGTTTCCTATAGTGTCATCTTATTCTCTCTGAGAGCTCACAGTACTGAAGGTCAGCGCAAAGCACTTTCTACCTGTGGATCCCACATTACTGTTGTGCTTTTGTTCTTTGTCCCATGCATACTAATATATGCACGAAATACTTCTGCATTCTCATTTGAGAAAAATGTATTTATATTTGCTGATGTACTGACACCATTACTAAATCCTATGGTATACACTTTCAGGAATAAGGAAATGAAGAATGCCATCAAGAAAATGTGGAGGAGATTGTTTAATGCTTTTAATAAACATTAAACTATTTAACTTATAGGGCTGAGGAAATGGCTTAATTTATAATAGAACTTGTTATGTGTGCATACATACCTGAACTTGGATCTTTATGTGCTTCTATCATGATGTCCATTTCTGATTCCAGGACAAGTAAGGCAGGTCTTGGACATCAAATTAGTGTAAATACCAGCTTAAGATTTTATACTTCCAGTTTCTTTTAAAAAAAAAAAACTTTCCCCACACTAGCACTTTTTCCACCCCATAAATCTTGGTTCTCTGGGAACCATGCTCCCTTGCCTATCAGTTAGGTATTTTTCCTTCCATATGTATTCTATATCCTGTGTAAACACTGTGTAAACAGAACTCTGCCTCACCCCATAGGTGTTCTAGTCATTCTTTGATCTCCTTATCTTGTTTGCCATATTGCCCAGCTCACTTTAGAACTACCACATCTATTTCTGGTAGGTCCTGTCTCTAAAGAATCCATAGACGTCCTAAATATATAGTTAGCTTTATACCCTGCTCATGGTGAGTAGGATGCAGAAAAATTTAATGTCTGATGGCTCACTTTTATTTAATAAATCTTAGAAAATATAAATTAAAATTCATATCAAGTAATTATTTTGTGTGAGGACACAAATGCAAAATTTACTTATGAAAAATTTATCTTTTTGGAGTTCAGTGGCCAGATATTCACCCACACCTACAGCCTATGTGCCTCCCAGGAGGTCCACAGTGACCAAAGACACATGTGAAAATCTTGCTCAAATACCCAAGCCAGCTGGGACAACCATGGGACCCAGCTGACAGGGGACTCAATCCCCCAAATCCTGTAAATTCCACCTTTCTTCCTGTCTGCTTCCTACCCTGGGCCAGATACCCACCCACACTCTACTCTGCTTGCCTCCAAGGAGGTCAGCAGTAACAAAAGACACAGAGCTCAGTTGATATGAAGCCCCCCTGCCCTGACTAGGTTCACCTTCCTTTTGATATGCTTCTCCACCCAAGTCAGATTAGCAGGCCCCATACCCTCACATACATCACAGCCTGTTGCCCCCCACAGGATGTCTGAACTAACCAGGGACACAGCCTACCTGCCTCACAGGAGGTGTGTAATAACCAGGTACACAGGAATCCCACCCTATTCAAAGATAGCACTGCCTACCTCCAAGGAGACCAGTTTCAATCAGAGATACCCCAGCCAGTTAACACTAGAGGTAACCAGGTGGCTAGAGACAAGCACAGGATCATAAGTGACAGAACTAAATGCAATTTGATGCCACCATAATCCAGTTTTCCTACCACAGCAATCCCTGGATGTTTTAACATGACTGAAAAACAAGATAATAACCCCAAATTGTATCTCAAGAAGATTATAGAGGCCTTTTAGGAGGCTATAAAGAACTCCTTAAGGAAAAAAGAACAAACCACAACAACAACAGCAACAACCACAACAACAACAAAACCAAGAAAACACAGGTAAACAGATAGAAGTCCTTAAAGAGGAACAAATATATCCCTTAAAGAAACAAAATACAGGAAAACACAATCAAGCAGGTGAAAGAACTGAACAAATCAGACCAAGAACAAAAAAATGTGAACAGGAACAATAAAGAAAATACAAAAGGAGGTAACACCACAAATGGACAACTTAGGAAAGAGATCAGAAGCTACAGGTGCAAGCATAACCAATATACTACTAGAGATAGAAGAGAGAATCTCAGGCATAGAAGATACCATAGAAAATATTGGCACATCAGTCAAAGAAAATACAAAATATAAAATATCCTAACCCCAAATATCCAGGAAATTTAAGAGTCAATCAAAAGATCAAACCTAAGAATAGTAGGAATAGAGAAGGGTGAAGTATCTCAGCTCAAAAGGCCAGAAAACATCTTCAACAAAATCATAGAAAACTTCCCTAACCTAAATAAAAAGTTGGCAGAAATATACCAGAAATCTATAGAACACCAAATAGATTGGAATAGAAAATAAAATTCTTCCATTACACAATAATCAGAACACTAAATGCACAGAACAAAAAATGAGTATTAAAACGTGTAAGGGAAAAAGGCCGAGTAGTATATGAAGGCAGACCTATCAAGATTACACCAGACTTTTAAACAGAGACTCAAAAAGCCAGAAGATCCTGGACAGATGTCATATAGTCCCAAAGAGGACACAAATACCAGCCCAGGAAACTATACTCAGTAAAACTCTCAATCACCATTGATGAAGAAACCAAGATATTTCATGAAAAATCCAATTTAAACAATAATTTTTTTTTTACTAATACAGCCCTACAGAGGATACTGGAATGAAATCTCCATTACAAGGAGTGTAACTACAGCCAAGAAAACATAAGAAATTAAACATCTCACAACAAAACCAACAGAAGAGAATTCCACACATATAATGACATCTCCAACAGCAAACAGCATGAAATAACATTCATCTTTTTTAATATTTCTCAACATTAATGGAGCCAATTCCCTAATAAAAAGACACAAACTAAGAGACTGGACACAGAAGCAGGATACAGCTTTTGCTGCATATAGTAACACACCTCAATGACAAAGACAAACACCATCTCAGAGTAAAAGGCTGGAAAAAAGTTTACTAAGCAAATAGTCTGAAGAAACAAGTGGGAACTACCATTCTAATGTGCAAAAATAAATTTTCAACCACAAGTTATCAAACAAGATGGGGATGAACACTTCATATTCATCCAAAGAAAAATCCATGAGGAGGAAGGCTAAATTCTCAACATCTACACCCTAAATGCAAGGACACCCAAATTTGTAAAAGAAACTTTACAAAAGCTCAAAACACACATTGGATCTCACAAAATAATAGTGGGAAACTTCAACACCCACTCTCATAAATAGACAGATCACAGAAACAGAAACTAACCAGAGACACAGTAAAACTGTCAGAAGTTATAAACCAAATGGATTTAATGGATATCTATAGAATATTTCACCCTAAACCAAAGAAAAATATACCTTCTTCTTCTCAGAATCTCATGCTATGTTCTCCAAAATTGACTATGTAATCAGTCACCAAACTAGCCTCAACTAATTACAAAAAGGTTGAAATAATCCCATTCATCCTATCAGATCACTACAGACCAAAGCTAGGCTTCCATAATAACAAAAACAACAAAAATCCCATCTACTTACCCATGGAAACTGAACAACTCTCTACTCAATGATAACTTGGTCAGAAAAGAAATAAAAAAAATTAGACTTCCTACAGTTCAATGAAAATGAAGACACTGTATACCCAAACTTATGGGACACAATGAAATTAGGGTAAAGAAGAAAATTCATAGCACTAAGTGCCCTTGTAAAGAAATTGGAGAAACCCTACACTAGCAACTTAACAATATACCTGAAAGCCCTAGAACAAAAAATTGCAAACATACCTAAGAGGAGTAGAGGGCAGGAAATGAAGAAATTCAGTATGCAAATCAAAATATTAGAAACAAAGAGAATAATATAAGGAAACAACAAAACCCAAAGCTGGTTCTTTGAGAAAATCAATAAGATAGATAGCCAAACTAACTAAAGAACACAGTATCCAAATTGACAAAGTCAGAAATGCAAAAGGAAAAATAACAACAGAAACTGAGAAAATACAAAAAAAATCAGATCTTACAATAAAAGCCTATACTCAACAAAACTGGAAAATATAGATGAAATGAATGACTTTCTAGACAAATACCACATACCAAAGTTAAATCAAGGGCATGTAGCATATATAAACAGTTCCATATACTCTAAAGAAAAAGAAGTCATTAAAAACCTCCCAACCAAAAAAAAAAAACCCTGGGCTAGTTGGCTTTAGTGCAGAATTCACCCAGACTTTCAAAGATGAGCTAATATCAATACTTCTCAAACTATTCCACACAATTGAAACTGAAAGAACACTAAGTAATTCACTCTATGAAGCCATAGTTACTCTGATACCTAAACCACACAAAGACCCAACAAAGAAAGAGAACTTTAGAATAATTTTGCTTATGAAGATTAATGCAAAAATAATTAAAATTCGAGCAAACCGAATCTAAGAATAAGTCAGAACCATCATTCACAATGGGAAAGTAGGCTTCATCCCAGGGATGCAGGGATGGCTTAATACATCAAAATACGTTAATGTAATCCACTACATAAACAAACTCAAAGAAAAAAATCACATAATCATCGCATTAGATGCTGGAAAAAGAATTTGACAAAATACAACACCCATTCATGTTATTAGAGAAATTAGGAATTCAAAGCCCATACCTAACATAATAAAAGGCAATATAAAGCAAACTATCAGCTAATATCAAAATAAATAGAGACATACTTGAAGCAGTCTCACTAAAATCAAGGACAAAATAAGGCTGCCCAATCTCTCCATATCTATTCAATTTAATATTTGAAGGTATAACTAGAGCAAGAAGACAACAGGAGATCAAGGGGACACATTGGAAAAAAAAAGAAGTCAAGGTATCATTATTTTTGTATAATATTATAGTATACATAAGCAACCCCTAAAATTCCTCCAGAGAACTTCTACAGCTGATAAACAACTTCAGCAAAGTGGCTGGATATAAAATTAACTAAAAACAAATCAGTAGCCTTCTTTTATACAAATGATAAATGGGTTGAGAAAGAAAATTGAGAGATCTCTCATGTTCATGGACTGGTAGTGAAAATGGCCATCCTACCAAAAGCAATCTATAGATTTCAAAGCAATTCCCATCAAAATTCCAACACAATTCTTCCAAGACACGGAAAGAGCAAATCTCAATTTCATATACAAAAACAAAAATCCCAGGACAGTTAAGATATGGAGCTCACTGATACGATAGTGACATAGCAGTTTGTGGGATAGCCAGTTACTTTCAGATCTGACTAGAAGCATTCTCAAATACACATACCTGATATTATAATCTTTGCTAAAAGTCTGTGGCCAGTGAGGTCACAGACTTTAGGGAGAATATTTTGTTTGGTTGGTTGGCTTTGTTTCTTTGCTTTTTTATTTGTTTGTTTTGTTTTTGTTTTTTATTGCTAAGTTGACAAGATGTCTAATTGCCTCTCACATAATCATTTTTTTTCCTCCGTAAACTATTTAAGCTTTCAGCTTCTTTTAGAATTTGGCAGAGGTTAATGCAGAGACTTTTAGCTCGTGTAAATAATCTTAGTGGGACAGCTACAAACCCCTTACAATACCAGGAACTATCTCAAAATAGAAGACAGGATATAATGTAAAATATGAAGAACACAGAAGTGTCTTATGACACATTGTCTGGTGACTATGTAATGGTCATCGAGCCAAGAAAAAACACCAAGTGTGGATGTCTGAAAATAAAACAAAAACAAAAACTAGCATTTGACAAGGACCTTCAACATTGTATCATGAAGCCCCACTTTTTACTAAGGAGGTATTGACAGCTACAAGTAGAGAGAGGTAGTATTTTCCTTAGTTATATAGGTGTAGGTGAGTTCTTCATTGTTTAGTAATTAGTCACATATCTCTGCTCATATGGACAACTCTAACTAATTTCAGTAGCTAAACAAAAAGATACAAATATAAGGAAGGGAGTGGTTGATAATAAAGGGATCTGAAAAATTAGGAAAAGGAGAAGAAATCATTATGAATGGTCAGTATGATTAGAGTACACTATATACATATATAAAATTGTCAAAACCAAGAAAAAGATAAAATATTCTTAGATAAAATAAACAGTGTTCCTATGAATGTATATATCTCAGCTATTTATACATAGAATGCTTTTCTTGGTAAAGAAATGTTGATAATGTTTCCAAAACAGTGTAAATTTTTCTTACATATTTATGAATAGATCTCATTGACAGGAGCATTTTGTCTAAATTCGGCAGAGATACTGCATTCCATCTATCGTAAAATAGTGTACATCTTTATTAAGATGATGTCATATGAGAGTGTTTATCTAATAGAACCTTCCCCAAATTAAATGAGAACATGGCATGATTTTGCTTAGACAAAGAAGCACTACATACACAATTAAGTGAGAAGATATACAAATGGCATGTTGGATTCTCATGGGAGCAGAAATTTTACAAATCCTGAGGGATCTAAGAATTAGTTTCACAAACTCATACTGTCTGGCAGAAACCTCTTTAAATTCTAGATGCACTCTATAAGGAATTTCAGATTCTTCAGTTGTATTTGGTTTGCAGCCATGGTGAATAGAGCACTCGAATAGCAGCGATAGCATCCTTCACACCCACTGCCAGAGCTGCTCTCCTGTTTCCCTTAGAGGTGGAAGGACACGCTGGAAGCTAACTGAAAATCTAGATTCCTACTGAGTAGACATTTGACCACAGATAATAAAGGATGTCAGTCTTCAAATTTTTCCCACAGTTGACACATGGTAAGGCTTATAAAGCACATTATTTCACTTTCACAGATGATTTTTAAATTGTGATAAAATGTAACATCTAGTATAATTGTATAAATATTCAATGTATAAATATTCTTCATTGTATAAATATTCTTCATTGTATAAATATTCTTCATTGTATAAATATTCTTCAGAGTAGCAATAATCCTAGTGCTCATATTGCTTTCATTACAGAGATTGTATGATCAATGTCAGTAGTTCTGAAGTGAATAAAATGAGACCATAGAAAAACACTTCTCAATGAATAATTGCTTAAGTGATCACAGGGCTCAAATAAATATTATTATGTTACAAACTTCCTTCCTTTCTTCCTTCTTCTTTTATTCTATTCTTTCTTTCTTCCTCTTGTCCAAAGAACTTCTATTTCATCCCTATTTCATGTCTCAAGTTTTATAATATTAAACATAGTTTAAATGTTTCATGTTCAAGTGGGAACCAAACAACACAGAAATATGATACAAGTCTTACTTTTATCTCTTCAAAAATCTTTCTTTTTCTGAATATGTGTTAATTTATGTGTTCATAGACTTCTAAATATGACATTTGGGTTTAAAGCTGGTATGATTTGAAGTTGTTTAAAGAATGCAGGTATTGAAACATAGTAATTAAAATGATCTTATAATTTTATAGTTATTGATAACAAATAAACATGCTGTTTTCACAAGTACAAACTTAACACATAACACAGAAGACACTAATGCTCAAAAAGTGTGACTTAAATCACAGAGTGAATTCTTCTGATTTAATCTTGTCCACTTTATTTCTCCTAATCTTTAGCATCCAACTCAGACAGATTGAGAAAAACTAAGTGTTTGAAACTCTGAACTACTTCAGTGCTAGTATCTTTCTCTTTGAATGTAAACTGAATCACCAGGACATCATTCATTAATAAGACATGTGAAAAAGAGAAGAGTCCTTTTGCTTTCATTTCAGAAACTCTATGACAAGACAAATTGAGACATTTAGGGAAATCTGGAGAGCAACAATTGGGAGAGAAAAAAAGATACTAATCTTAAGAGGATTTATTTCCAACAAGATCATAAAAAAGGCATTTTCTTAGCCATAAATACAGAAAATAATACAATAGATTAAAAATATGATGGTTTTATGGAGTTTAATATATGGAACAATTTTAAGTAAGATTATAATTTACTGTTATTTGTAAGACATTATTTATTTATATGTAATATATTTTAAAGCAATTGCTTATATGAATACAATGCTACTCTGAACTCTGACAACTTTGAGTGTTATGTCACAGTTAACAAAGACACCCTATCTGTAAGTATATATTGCTATAAATAACTTTTCTGGCAAAATGAATGGGAAGGAATTAGTGAGCAATGCACCTGGTAAAGCTGGCATCATCCCAAGTTCATGCACGACCAAGAAGTGGCTCAAGACATGTTTCAGTGATTACAGTTTCTCTTGTGAGAACACCCTGAGCCAGATCAGGAGTAGGTCTATCATTTTTAAATGCATAGGTGCTTGATCAAAGAGGGTCATTGAATATTTAAGGAGAAACAGAGACAATGAGTTGGTTCCTATATGAGAATACAAATTTGAAATCAAAACACATTGGAAGTGGAAAAGTGTTGATTTCATCATAAGACCATTCATGTAAAGATGATAAGGGATCAAAATAGTCAATGTGAGGTGTCTTGTTAACTGAGCTCATTGCTTCCACTTTTTGGAAACCTAGTGAATCATCTGTAAGCCACAAGCTGTTTTCTGGGGAAATTTGATTCTATGGGTTTTGTTCTTGGTGTTTAATTTTAAGTAATTTGCTAAAAATAACATGTCAAATATGAGTCTGTAATTTGATGTTTATTTCTATGTTATAGAATACATTTAAAACATTACTAAGGAACTTTTAACTGTCTTCTGTTTAATAGAAAGTTAAAATATTTCACTTCTCATATATTCATAACATAAGCTTTATTTATAGTGTTATATGATCACAATTTGTAATGGTCTTGTTTATATCTCATAAATGATTTAGATATTTCTTATTGTCCAATATTTTAAATAATACATTGTGTTCTGTTGTAAATTTCCCTCATCTTATTTTATTTATAAAATAAGTTTTGGGGCTAGAGTGCTACCTCAATACATTTAACATGCTTAGAGTTCTGCCATTATTGACTTATGTGTTCTTGGAAAGAATTGACTGACTAAAGAACTGTTATTGTAATTGAATATATTTTAAATTGTAATCATTATTTCAGTTTAGATGTGTAGACATTGTTTAAGTAACATGGACCACACTATTCACAACTTCTTTTTCAAATATTGTTTGCAGAATATGATGATAAAAACTATGGATTTGGCTGAATATACTAGCCTAAGTTTATAATTCCAGAATTTGGAGGTGAAGGCAGGAATGTCAGGAATTCAACATCATGCTAACTTACAAGGTGAGTTTAAGACCAACCTGGGCTATGTTAAATCTTGTCAACCCACATTAAAATAAGAACCAAACCCTTGAATTTCATGGACCATAAGTATGTTAGAGGTATGTTAGTCCATTCCATTAAAAAATCAGTATTATACATAAAGCTGTTTTGTTACTTACTGTAAAATCTATTTTTATTTATTTTTGAGTATTTAGTATATATAAAACAATGTTTTATTATCATATCCATCCTTTTGTTCACATTTACAACTCTCTCACAACATAAAATAAAATAAGAAAACATTTTCTATTTAATACTTATTTACTCTATAATTAGATTAAGAAAAACAAAATGGAAAATACAATGTTCCAGAGTATCACTGGGATAGATTGACTTGATAATTCCACACTGATTCATTCAACATGCATTTGACAAGATAATGAGGGCCATTTGGAGACATTTATCATATACATATTTATATGTATGCATATGTGTATATGATTTTAGTTTCAAAATACTTAGGTTAATTTTCCAATAGTGTCTTAGTGTAGATAATTCAGTTTAGGCTACACCTAGTATCTGGGTTGGTTATCTTCTATATTATATAAAATCATAACCCTTCTGATCATAAATTATTAAAATGTAGTCTCCACTGTGGATATTTTAATACATTTTGGAATTTGCTTCACTGTAAAATTGTTTGTATTGTTTTGTTTTTGTAACTGGGCTGGGCAACAGAACTAGAATATAGAAAGTGTTAATATTTACTTTACATAGGGTCTTATTTTCCTTGTAGTCCCCCACTCATGTTAGTTTTCTTCAGGTTATCTGAAATAGAACTGTTAGTGTATTTGAAGGCCTTAATACATGAACAGATTATTAAGAACATTAGGAAATACTGTGCACTAAAGAAATCATGTCTTACTTGATTATAATCCTATAAAACAAAGTATGTTACTTTGTAAATTAATGTAAAGAAAAGCATTTAGCAATGGTAGGGATAAAATCTAAAATTCACTTTTCTGCTCTGTGTCATTCTCTGAAACAAACTGTTTTTATTCTTTGACATCTCCTACATCCAGTTTCTATCGTAATTTTTATATTGTTTTTGACAAAAGACTTTGAAAATCCTTCCTAGTATATCATTTGCACAAAAGAAACCCAAGGCTCATAGAATTTTTAGGAATCATAAAGTAGCTTGAGTCATGCCATTTGAAAACTCTGCGGGTTTAAATTAGAGTGCATTCTCAATATTTGGAAGTAGTTTTTCTTTGTTTTCTATTTTCAGCAATGTAAGAAATGCTAGGTTTCATTCTGATGTATCATTCATGGATCAAGACCTGTGATCTCCTTATTCATTGCAATTCTTCATCCATCTTCATTTGATCTTGAATGACAGCTGGTAAATTATGTAGTTACTTACCATCTTAGTCTCTCTTAAATGGTTTCTGCTTAATCGAGTGACCTATACTGTTTGATTTTACTAATGTGTTCTAGGGTTTAGCTTGTAAGAAGGTGAAGACTTCATGTTTTAAATGCTAATGAGAACCTTCCCTGAGACTGTCATGAAAATATTTCTTTTGAACTAAATATACGTGATGTCATCAAAAAGATTTATTAACAAGTCAAAATTTTTTATTCTTATTACATGATAGTCACTTAAAAATCATAGTTTTATTCTCAGTACAAATACATTATTTTTAATTATGCATTTATAGTAAAAAAATAAATAATAATTTATAACAAATCAAAAATATAAGAATATAACTATATATGTATATATACTACTACATATATTCACATATATATATTTGTACATATAATATAACAACATATGTATATATACTGCTAGATACATATACATGTATATATACATATGCATATATATGCATATATATACATATATATATTTATGAAATGAATGCTAGTCAGGCAGTCTTTACCAACTGAGCCTACAGTCCCAGCCCCAAGCCAGTGAGTATCATCAGGTTCATTTCCAAGAGCATGAGCACCTTAGCAGTGGTTATACCACTGAAAACAATGTCACTTCTTTCTCAGCAACCATTACATATATGCATACTTGCATACATACATATCTGCATGAATGCCTATATATACATATATATATATGTATATATGTACATGTATACTTGTGCATATTTATAAATGTATGTGTATATGTGTGTATGAGAGTATATGGATATATATGTAAATATTTACACATAAAATTTTTATTAAACTTTTGTGCTATTAACACATGAGAGAACAGATACCTTTTAAATTATTTTTTGAATATAAATATAGTTAAATAACTTCCCCTTTCCCTTTTCTCATTTCAATTCTTTCCATATAGCACTTTGTTCTTTCTTAAATTCATTGCCTCTATTTAATTTTTGTTCTACAAACGCAAACATACACACACACACACATTCCTATATATTTATAGGAATATCAACTTGATCAGCCCATATAATGTTATTTGTATGTATATTGTTTCAAGCTTGACCACTTGATATTAGAAAAACAGTTGGAGGCTGCTTCCCTGGCGATGACTATTTTTTCCCATTCTCAGTATTGCTTACTTGTTTATAGATTTTTGTCTACAGTTGAAGCCCATGATACTTTTTCCTTCTCCGTTGGCATGTCTATTAGTGTCATCCTTGTTCAGGTCTTGTTTGGCAGCCATATTGATGAGATGTCTAGGGTGCAGCTTCTATGATGTTATTTGGATATAAATTTGACAAAAAACTTCCACTTCTATAAAATCTTAAAATCTTTTGGCCCTTAGGCCTACTCAACAAGAGAGAAATCATACCAGGTACCAGAACCAAGCCGACTATTTAGGGCTAGTGAAGTAATGAATCTTGGAGGAGAATCTACAAGCAGCACTCGCCTAACAACATTCTTAATATTTGTCTTTATATCCATAGATAAGTATAGGTTTAATACCTCATCAAAGAAATGTCTCCCAGAAATAGACAAAGACCTTTGCAGAAAAACCATAGATAATACTGTGAAGCTGATGTTATCTGGAGAAAATTATTTCAAGAGCTGGAATATTTACCCAGAAAGTTCATGGAGGTTTCTGTGGGTAAAACATCTGGCATTAAAAATGAATCATTTTTTCCAAGATTTGTATTGACAATTACCATAAATAATATTTTGGTATGTTCAAGTTTAAGCTTATTGGAGAATTAGTAGGTAAGTTGTTCATAAACATATTTTATAGAAAGTTTATATATAAATTGCAAGCCATACATTTCAAAGAATTATGTTCTTGAGAAAGGTTGTATTTTACAAGTAATTGGCAAATAATTGAGTCTCAAGGGTCTAAATTATATCCAACGAGTATTTTTTTCTTCACCAGCTATGTGTTGCTACTAGTTTTCTCATCACTGCTTCTGATTCTTGATCATTTTCTCTCTTCCCTTTATCATGGCACCTCATTAATATATGAACCATATGATATGATTCTTTAAACTTTATGGAGAGTAAGGTAGCAACTATTCTGAAGTTCTCCCTGAGAAAAAACAAATCTTCAATCCCATTCTGCTGATACCTTCCCTGGAGATGTCATGTAAATTCAGGCCAGTATCTCCAAAAACCCAAGGTTAATTGTCTTTAAAAAAAAAACTCAATCCATTTAGTTATAACTTCAGTATTATAAAGTAAAATAAAATCAATGACTTTACTTCATACTGTTGACTAGGAAGCTGAGTCCTAATAGTAATTATTTTTGTGTGTTTTTTTGTTGTTGTTTTCTGCACTAATTTCATTTAGATGTCATGGAAACATAATTTTAAAAACCTGCTTACATTTAAAAGTGCTGAATTAAATGTGAATTTTCAACACTATCAACTGTTATGTCATGAAAAGTGGTGAGTATTTCTCACAGAGTTCTCTGTTCCAGGATAGATAGATCAGTTAATATTAAGTGTCATTATTATTTGTATACTTAAACAATTGTATCATATAGCCAGGATTTTCAAATGCACCCAAAGTACATTTTGCTTCTTTAGATAAACTTAGTTTGCCAATTAGTTATCACAAACTACTATAATGAAGTTGGCAAACATGACTAGTAATCTTGCTTTTTCCTAATATCTAGAACAAGGTTTCAAAATTCTGTTTAGATTTATGAAAGCTGATCATTCAAAGGAAAACCTCTCTTTTATACATAGGGAGCTGTTTAAATCACCAATATTCAAAATGTAGCTGTTTAAAACACAACCAGGAAAGGGGATGACATTTGAAATGTAAATAATGAAATATCTAATAAAAAATATTTTTGCCTTTATCATAATTCTACATGTTACAGAATTTATAATATTCTGTTCTCAATTGTACTAAAGAATCTTTTTTCTCATTAGTGCAGATTTTCATGAACATATTTTACATTTACCCTCTTCTTTAGAACCATGCAAAACCAGAGCTTTGTCAATGAATTCATACTCTTGGGGCTTTCCCAGAACCCAAAAGTTGAGAAAATACTATTTGTTGTATTTCTATTGGTCTATATTGCAACTATTGGGGGCAACATGATAATTGTGGTAACCATCATCTGCAGCCCTGCACTCCTGGGCTCCCCCATGTACTTCTTCTTGATATTCCTGTCTTTCCTGGATGCATGCACTTCTTCTACTGTCACACCCAAGATGATTGTCGACTTCTTCTATGAGCGGAAGACCATCTCCTTTGAATGTTGCATAACACAATTGTTTACTAGCCACTTCTTTGCAGGAGTTGAGGTGATTATCTTGACATCTATGGCCTATGACCGCTATGTGGCCATCTGCAAGCCCCTTCACTACTCTTCCATCATGACCCGGAGGCTTTGTGGCACTCTTGTTGGGGTGGCCTGGACAGGAGGATTCTTACATTCTATCACACAAGTTATCTTCACATTGCAGCTGCCCTTCTGTGGGCCCAATTTTATTGATCATTTCATATGTGATTTGTTCCCATTACTGCAGCTTGCCTGCACTGACACACACATTTTTGTCATTTTGGTATTTGCTAACAGTGGTTCTTTCTGCATCATTATCTTCTCCTTGTTGATTGTCTCCTATGGTGTCATCCTCTTCTCTCTAAGAGGTCACAGCTCAGAAGGACGAAGGAAAGCTCTCTCAACCTGTGGATCCCACATTACTGTTATGATTTTGTTCTTTGTTCCATGCATGCTAATATATGCACGACCTTCATCTGCTTTTTCCTTCGAGAAAAACACACTTATATTTGCCTCTGTATTGACACCATTGTTCAATCCTATGGTTTATACTTTTAGAAATAAAGAAATGAAGAATGCCATCAGGAAAATGTGTAGGAAATTGATAGTGGATTCTGATAAATTTTAAAGTATCACTTTTCATGCAGGGGAGATGGATCAGTATGGAAGAGAACTTTTTATACCAGAACTCATGTCAGAAGCCAGGTGGGAAGATTACTTACTATACAAACAAGGTTTCCTGTATTGCAGTACCCATGTCTAAAACTATATGTGAAGCCAGGTTCAGCAGGGAACCTTTAATCTAGTGCTAATGAAGAGGAAATAGGAGGATTTCAAAGGCTCAGAGGATGGCTCATCTAGTAGAGAAACAGTGTTCAAGGTTCAGTGATAACTTGTCCCAAGGAAATTAGGTATAGTGCTATAGATTAATATAATCCCTATTCTTTCTCTATATTCATGTGCACATCTTCTATCTAAGATGTGTACAAAAATGCTTTTTTACTATCCACCCAAAGACACAGAGACATAAACACAAACAGTAAAGAATACTTGGAAAATAATATAAAAAATTAAGAAGTCACTATTTAGCTAAATAAACGCTGTGATTACTTGTTGTACAGAAAGGAATGATATCATTTAATAAAATATATCAATTGACTAATAAATATTGTCACATGAAAATTAAAACCTGTACAATTTTATGCTCATGTAAATCTAATGGTATATTAGAAGAGGCTCAACCATTAAAATGACAGTCCTTAACCCTATGTTTTATTTCCTAAAATGGTTGAAGGGGTAGAAGAGAGGGATCAGAAATTAAGAGTACTCGCTGTTATCCCATGGGACCTAGATTCAGTTTTTAGCACCCACACAGTGGGTTTGAACAATTTGTACTCCAGTTTCAGGAGATCTACCATTTTTTTATGGCTTCCAAAGGCAGCAGTCACCTATGTGGTACACAAACACTCATTCAAGCAAAACAACATACATATTTTAAAAATGGCTGACAATTATACATGTACACTTGACATTCAGTAGAAAACTACTGAAATAATTGTATGGATAAAAGATTTGTAAGGGACACTGTAAGATATTAAAACCTACAAATACAGAAAGATATCAACAAATAGAACCCAAAGTTTATGCCTCTTTCATTTGACTTTATCTTTAATGTGGTTTCACTAATTTCCAGGAGAAGTTTTGAGTTAGTTCTTGAATTTTATAACAAAGTATTACAAGATGAGCCAGAATTGTGTTAGGTGAATTGACCCAGTTCAATAGGACAATACTTTTAAGCACCTTCTGATGCCGCATAACCAATGACAGGTGTCAGGCCATGTGATGATAGGATTAGTCCTGCTGATAGGAATAGGACTAATAAATTGACACAGGACTCTCTGAGCTCCATCCAGTGTTTGGCCTTGAGTCTCTGCATCTGTTTCAGTTAGCTGATAGGTATAACCTTCAGCAGGCATTTATGCTAGGTTCCTCTCTGTGAGCCTATAACTATGTTTGTTTCTATTTAATTTTAGATGACAGGGCAAATGTACAAGCCTGCAAAAGATATCTGAAGTTACATGATTTTTGCATTGGAAAGTTAATAAAGAATTAGTGCTAGGGTTACAACAGTATCTTGACAACTTATCTAAAGCATAGAGGTGTTAAGGATATCTGTCCACCTCTCTGTGTCTATCATAACATGTTGATGACCCTTCCCTACACACAGAAGTTTCTGATGCTGAGTTGTTCATTTGTTCCTAAGAATTAGCTTAAAATATGGAGCTCTAACCTATGTTGCACAATTGCTTTATAAAACTGTGAATCCAATGTCTGAAAAGAAGTTATTTTAAGAAATGTTATTCTGACTATAATGTAATAACCAAAAACAGACTTATTTTTGTTCCATTACATTGAATTTAAACATTATTTTTAGTGCTTTACTATGCAGTGTCTAACTGTGAACTCTAGAAACTGATATGACAGTAAGAAAATAAAATTCAATTTTCAACCAAGAAATGAAGATACTCATTTGCTTTTATTTACACTAACTTTACTATAAGAATTTGATGAGATTCTCCTAACAGCTGTTGCTCAGATTTCTGCTCTATTTTCTGTGTTAATTTTGTTTAGGCACATTAAAATTTATTAAAACATTTTAGTTTTGAGGCACTATAAATCATTTAAATACATTGTTCACTAATTTTAGCAATCACAATAATTTTTTAAAAATCCTATTTATTTGTTTTTGTAGTTTTTTGTTGTTGTTTATTATTTTGAGGGAGGATCTGACTATGAGGCTCTAGTTGACCTCCAACTCATAAATGTCTGCCAGCATTGGCCTCTGCAGTGCAGAGACTGAAAGTGTACTTCACCATAGCTGGCCATATTTGAATAATTTTTGTAAATATATTGGTAGTAGCTCCCAGGTGTTAGCCTCCAAGCAGAGGCTGCCAGAAGTCTGATGGCTGAGGTGAGGGGGAAGGTAACAATTCCTCCTTTTTATTTAGAAAATTGCAGGACTAAGGCATAATCCATCACGGTCTTGCACAGGAATTTTCATGGTGGTTTGATGAATCATACCTGTGGAATAATATCTACTAGCAAAATATCTTACCCGTGCTAGAGAACACATACATCTAGTTTGAATTCTACAAACCTGGCTTATTTTGTGTTTTTTCAAAAACACAGCCACTTGGCATATGCCTCTGACTTAGGTTGATTTCTTTGCCAGAGACCTAACTTGCTGGACACAGGTTCTCAAAATGCACCTTCTTCCATGCACCCAATGCCAAGACATGCCTTTATCGCCTGCAAAGTCCACAAGCTGCCACAGCCTTTTTGAAAACTACCTTCTCTGAAGTTATTGTAAAGCTGCATGCCAATGTACTGGAGATGAGTGTAGGCACCTGATTGAGCTGCAAAATATTAGCTCCGACTCTGGAAACTTTAACTGAGAGCAGGCCTCAATTCAAGTACAAATTAATAAGTTCAGGCTAGCAACTTCGGGATTGCATCAGCCTGAAACGGCTAAACGCTGTAGGAGTAACCAAACTTTTGCTCTGAGAGTGAGCAAGCAAATTTGAATTGTTTATTTAGCTTCAGGAGAAAGCAAATTTTTGAATTAAGTGGGCATTTCCAGAGTGTCAGAAAGAGTTGTCAGCTCAAAAACAAAAGAAAAAGAAACAAAAACTTTTCAGCAGTTCGTTTAAGCACATTTACTAAGAAGGCTGTGGATCTGAGTCTACCTGGCATATTAATCTTTCAGGAAGCCAACAGCTCCATCCTCTTTCTGAGAAAAAATACATATGGACCCTCTGCCCCAAACCAAAACGGGATCTGGGCCATGCCAGGTATTAGTGAGTGGATTTCTCCACCTTACCATGGCATACAAACTTGAAATATTAGGATGCCAGTTGTCGGCCTGCAGCAAACTGACCTTTGATGTAAGTTTGCAAGAAGTTCAAAACAAATATAACACAAAAGCAGGGTGTGCCTTTGGAGATCTAGGAGGATACAAATTCCCTCCTTTAGTTTTCAAAAGCTAATTTTTAAGAGTGCTGTATGCATGTTCAACAATTCCTTGCCTCATAGGGTAATAAGGAGGTCCACTTTTATGTTTGATGCCAAAATTTTCACAAAATGACATAAAATTTTTGCTAGAGTAAGCTGGCCCATTGTCCATTTTAATTAATTTAGATAAGCCCATAATATTAAAGGCTTGTAAACAATGATCAATTACATTTCTAGAGGCCTCTCCTGAATGCAGGAAGCAAATATGAATCCTGAACAAGTGTCAATATAGACATGTATATATTTAAGCTTTTCAAATTCTGCATAATGAGTTATATCCATCTGCCAAATATGATTGGCATAAGGCCTCTTGGATTTACCCCTAAATGCAGAACTGGAGATAGATGAACACAATTAGGGCATTATTTTACAATCATTTTTGCTTGCTCTTTGGAAATTTTATGTTTAAGTCTTAAGGTATGGTTAGAAAGATGGAATTTATTTTCATCCCGTTTAGCTAGTGCAACAGGATCTGAAACTAAGACCTCTCCTACAAGAGTGCTGTCAATACAATTATTACCTGCAGCCAATGGTCCAGGAAGACCGGAATGAGCTCGTAAATGACCAATATAAAACTGATTTTTTTCGTGCAAGAATGACATTTTGCAATTGTGAAAATAAGGATCCTGCTGTAAAGCTGACATTCCTTCTCTAGTTAAAAATCTAGGAGAATTTGGATCAGAGTTACCTCTGAGAATATCAAATAAAAGTGTCAGTTCTCCCATTGTAAGCTTTAGATAGGGACAAAGCCAATTGATATCACCTAATAATCTTTGAAAATCATTTAAGATTTTTAATCTGTCTCTACGAATAACTATCTTTTGGGGAAAAATAGATTGATTCATGAGTGTAAATCCTAAATAATTATATGGATCCTGAGTTTGCACCTTTTCTGGAGCTATCTGCAGTCCCCTTTCAGCTAAAGCAACTTGTAAATCTTTATAACATAAAAGTACATACTGAGGATTTTTTCTTGCTAATAGGACATCATCTGTGTAATAGGCAATATATATCATTGGCCATTTTTTCCTTATAGGATCAATGACTTGTGCCACAAATTTTTGACATAATGTAGAACTATTAGCCATGCCCTGAGGAAGGACTGTCCATTGATATCTTTTCATAGGTTCTTTAAAATTAACAGATGGAACATTAAAAGCAAATCTCTCACAATCCTCAGGATGCAAGGGAATTGTAAAGAAACAGTCTTTTAAATCCATAACTATTTTATAATACCCTTTTGGGATTGCCACTGGAGATGGAAGTCCCAGTTTGCAATGCTCCCATAACTACTATTTTTTATTATTTACCTTTCTTAGATCTTGTAATAATCTCCATTTACCTGATTTTTTTCTTGATGATAAATATTGGCGTATTCCATTGGATTCCATCAGATGTCCTGCTTCCAATTGCTCCTGCACTAGCAAAGAAGCAGCTTCTATTTTTTCTTGAGATAAAGACCACTGATCAACCCAAACTGGAATATTATTAATCTATTGAATTTTATCTGCATGGGGAGCAGGCAAGATAGGGGAAGGTAACAGTCAAGCCCGAGTCTCATAACTATATCTTGTTACATTAAACATCTCCCACAACATCTTTCAGATACCATGAAAATGGTACACGAGTACAAATGGTTATGACTGCTTTTTTCCAGATACCACATGAAAATTTATATCAATCTATTGCAGGTACAATTTTTTCACCATATGTCTTAAGGTATCCATTGCTGAGAGGAGACACCATGACCAAGGCAACTTTTATAAGGGACAACATTTAATTGGGACTAGCTTACAAGTTCAGAGGTCCAGTCCATTCTCACCCCAGCAGGAGCATGGCAGTATCTAGGCATGCAAGGTGCTGGAGGAGCAGATAGTTCTATATCTTCCTCAAATGAAAACCAGGAAAATATTATAATCAGGCAGCTAGCAGGAGGGTCTCCAATATCATCCCTACAGTGACACACTTCCTCCAAAGAAGTTACACTTCTTAATAGTGCCACACCCCGTGACAAGCAAATTCAAACTACTACACCATAATAGACTGCATCCTCAACTTCTATGAAGACGTAAAAACCTGATGACATGTTTTTAGGCTTTAAATTGTTTTGTGGCTGCAATGAATACAAATTTGTCCAATGAACTAAAAAACTCTAATATGAAGAACACAGAGCTTCCTAGATCATTCTTTTGGAAGTTTGGATGACAAGATACTGAAATATAAATATAGTAGAGGCCCAACTAGGTCTCAGAGTGATTTAAAGACTCAATCAGAAACTGGAATTGGAACTATTTGTGTAGATTTTTGGCCAACTCTCTGGCTTTCTTCTGCTTATACCTTGAGTACTTTGGTGAAGTGAGTTTAAAAATAATGAGCTGGTTTATTTGGTAGATAAACTTTCAGCAGGAAGAATATTTAGGCTCTAGTATGTACTCAAGACTGCAGAGAAAAAATAGGGTGAATGATAGACCAACATATAGATTTTTAAATTTTAATTCTTGATTAGATATTTTCTTTATTTGCATTTCAAATGTTCTCCCCTTTCCTGGTTTCTCCTCCAAAAAAACCTCTCCATTCCATCTCCCCTTTCCCTCCTCACCAACCTACCCTCTCCCACTTCCTGGCCCTGGCATTCTTCCACACTGGGGCATAGAGCCTTCACAGGACATAGGACCTCTCTTCCCATTGATGACCAACTAGACCATTCTCTGCTAGATATGCACCTGGAACCATGAGCACAACCATGTGTACTCTTTGGTTGTTGGTTTAGTCCCTGGGAGCTTTGGGGGTACTGGTTAGTTCATATTGTTTTTTCTATGGAGCTAGAAACCCTTTTAGCTCCTTGAGTCCTTTCTCTAGCTCCTTCACTGTGGACCCTCTAGTCAGTCCTCTGGCTGTGAGCCTCCTCTTCTATATTAGTCGGGCACTGGCAGAGCCTCTCAGGAGGCAGCTATATCAGGCTCCTGTTAGCCAACACTTTCTGGGATCCACAATAGTATCTGGGTTTGGTGATTGTATATGGGAAGGATCCCCAGGTGGGGCAGTCTCTGGATTGTCCTTCCTTCAGTCTCTGCTCCATACTTTGTCTCTGCAACTCCTTCTATGGCTATTTTATTTCCCCTTCTAAGAAGGATCAAAGTATCTACACTTTTGTCTTCCTTCTTCTTGAGTGGCTTGTGGATTATGGATTGTATGTTGAGTATTCTGAGCTTCTGGGCTAATGTCCACTTATCAGTAAGTGCATACCATGTGTGTTATTTTGGATTACCTCACTCAGAGTGACATCCTCCAGATCCATCCATTTCCCTAAGAATTTCATAAACTCATTGTTTTTAATAGCTGAGTAGTACTCCATTGGGTAAATGTACCACATTTTCTATATCCATTACTCGGTAGAGAGACATCTGGGTTCTTTCCAGCTTCTAGCTATTATAAATAAGGCTACTATGGACATCATGGAACATGTCCTTATAATATATTGGCGTATCTTCTGGGTATATGCCCAGGTGTGGTACTGCTAGGTCCTCTGGTAGTACTATGTCAACTTTCTGAGGAACCACCAAACTGATTTCCAGAATGGTGGTACCAGCTTATAACCCCATCAAACTATTCTCAACAATGAAAGAACTTCTGGTGGAATCACCATCCCTGACCTCAAGCTATACTACAAAGCAATTGTGATAAAAGCTGAATGGAATTGGTATAGTGACAGACAGGTAGATCAATGGAATAGAATTGAAGACCCAGAAATGAGCCCACACACCTATGGTCACTTGATCTTTGACAAAAGGGCTGAAACAATTTAGTAGAAAAAAGACAGCATTTCCAACAAATGGTACTGGCTCAACTGGTGGTTAGCATGTAGAAGAATGCAAATTGATCCATTCTTATCTTCTTGTACAAAGCTCAAGTCCAAGTGGATCAAGGGCCTCCACATAAAACCGATACAATGAAAGTAATAGAAAAGAAAGTAGGGAAGAGCCTCAAGGACATGGGCACAGGGGACTATTTCCTGAACAGGACTCCAATAGCTTATGCTCTAAGATCAAGAATTAACAAATGGGATCTCATAAAATTGCAAAGTTTCTGTAAGGCAAAGGACACTGTCACTAGGACAAAATGACAACCTACAGAATGTGAAAAAATCTTTACTAATTCTACGTCCAATAGAGGGTTAATACCCAATAGGTACAAATGATTCAAGAAGTTAGACTCCAGAGAACCAAATAACCCCATTAAAAAATGGGGTACAGAGCTAAACAAAG
>NW_022196897.1:75340200-75340789 GCF_008632895.1 Mastomys coucha | reverse complement strand
TATATATATATATATATATATATATATATTGTACTTTCCTCCATCTTTCTCTCTTTTTCCTCTCTCTCTCCTCTCTCTTCCTGCACTGCTACCCCCCCTATCCCCTCTTAATTAAATCTCTTACACGTGGAGCTGTTTGGGCCTGGTGTCTGCAGACGCGTCCGCCGCGACTCGAACCCCATCAATAGCAGCCTTATTTATAATAGCCAGAACCTGGAAACAACCCAGATGTCCCTCAACAGAGGAGTGGATACAGAAATTGTGGTACATCTACACAATGGAATAGTACTCAGCTATTAAAATACAATAAATTTATGAAATTCTTAGGGAAATGGATGGATCTGGAGAATATCATCCTGAGTGAGGTAACCCAATCACAAAAGAACAAACACGGTATGCACTCTCTGATAAGCGGTTATTAGCCCAGAAATTTGGAATACAGGAAGAACAACCCACATTCCACAAGAAACTCAAGAAGAAGGAAGACCAAAAGGTTGACATTTCATTCCTTCTTAAAAGCAGGAACCAAATACCCATGGAAGGAGTTGCAGAGAGTAACTATGGAGCAGAGACTGAAGGAAGGGCAAGC
>NW_022196897.1:75325334-75339808 GCF_008632895.1 Mastomys coucha | reverse complement strand
CCAGTGTAGGGGAATGCCAGGGCCAGAAAGTGGGAGAGGGCGGGGTGGTAGGCATGGGGAAGAGGGAGCCAACAAGGGTTTGTTTTTGTTGTTTTTGTTTCTTTGTTTTTTGGAGGGGAAACTGGGAATGGAGAAATTTACATGTAAATAAAGAAAATATCTAAACAAATAAAAGAATTGGGGAGTCATGTGATCTTGTTCCATTGTTTTATAAAGATACTGAAGGCTTGGAGATCCTGCAACCAGCTTCTGAGAGGCTACTGCATAACCCTGTAAATGTGAAACCTAAGTTGCAATGGAGACACCAGGGTGCTGACAAAGCCAGGGCCACTGAGTAACCCTGTAAATGTGAAACCTAAGATGCAATGGAGACACCAGGGTGCTGGTAATGCCAGAGCATGGGACATAGACAGAAGTAGCTTCTAAGTCAGAGTGGAAACAACTGAGGAGAGAGGATGCTTGTATGATAGGCAGAAGAGCTGGACTGGAAGGGCCTTCTTGTTTCTTTATATCTCTAATGATTCTAAGTCTCAAAGGCCATGGTGCAGGGAGTTAAAGAATTCTGGAATTGGACCTGCTCTTATTGCTCTCGTTTTGTCATTACTAAGGTATCCATTCCTTCCTTTTGGAGGGGAAATGGTTACTTCATGAGATCATATGTAGGAAATATATAACTTGTTTATAATTCTGTATTAATTCACTGACAATTAAGAACTTCTTAAGAACGCTCTGCCTTCCTGGCTAGTTTTTACAATTCCAGAACAGGTTATACAATTTGTTTTCAAAGAAAAATTAATGATCTTACCAGCTGTGATATGGCATACTGGAATACTGACCCATAAAAGAAGATATACCCACTGTTACAATGTTATCATGGATGATTTGTTTCAGAATAGATTTGAGATATATTCCACAAAAGGTATCACATTGGTGGTACTGTAAACTTGGCCATAGGCCTACGAAAAAGACTACAACTCCTAAAAGAGCATTTACTGTTGATTTTCTAAAAGAATATTTTGACTAAAATATTATGTATACCCATTTTCTAGTGTACTTCTGAGATATTGGTAAAGTAGCTTCGTTTTGCAGTGGGTGGAGGTTTAATGCACAGGTTCACATTTCTGATATTCTGAATGTAAGTCATTATTAAATGCTCATTTCTAAATGGAACAGCTATATTCCTTTCTCCAAGATCAAGGGAATACTGTAAAAGAGCGAGCAGAAAGAAGACAGGAGTTGGAGTATGGGAAGGAGTGTTATGAAGTTCCGTCTTTTGGCTCTGACAAAGCCATTTTAATTATGAACAAAGAGCACCATTAGATAACTGCATAATGACATAAAATTTATCCTTTCAACATTGCTTCATGGATAGGGTAAGTACAAATGGGTACGAATGCTTCACTGAAGAGCTTTTAACAATAATAAAAGTTACTTGAAAGAGGTATCAATTTCTTTAGGCAAGTAGCTACTGGGAAGTTTCTAGTTTTCACTTCCCATTCTGAAAATTAACTTTGGGCAGAAGTATGATAAACACTCCGGCAATTGCAAAAGCACACAGATTTATGTCTTTGAAACTCCTGGGGCCAGAAATTGTCCAAACCTTAGGGGAGCTAAGAATAAGTCTCACAGGTAGATGGCCTAACCTATATTAAATTCCACTTGCAATTACAAAAGAATATTGGCTCCTTTAGTTTTCCTTTATTCTTAAACCACATTGAAGATAGCACAAGAGAAACATTTTACCACTTAGTATTTTTAAATCCTCTACTTTCACTACCATGGACTTTTCTCTTTAAATGTAGAATGAAGAATTGACTACAGCCATAGAATTTTGGACAGCATTGAATGGACTGCTCTCTAGAAAATAGGAGATGGGTTTTCTAAGATTTTCAACACACTGACACAGGTGAGACTCCTGTGTTTTCAGAGATGATTTTACATTGTGATGAAACACTTTAAATTTTGGGTTTGTGGTCATTTTATTGCACTTGATGCAAATATTGATTTTTCATTTTACTGCTGTATTCTGTCATTTATACTCTAGTCTTTTAATGGGGAATTTATGTACAAAGTCAGGGCATAAAGCAGTGAATAAAATGATACTCAAGGAGCCCAGAAAATAGAACACGAAAGTAAGAACTGTTCAAGAGCCCAATGAATAAATATTATTGCAACCTAAATGCCTCCCCTTTCTTTCTCTCTTTTCATCCCTTTTTTCTTTTTTCCTTGTTCCCTTCTTTCCTTCTTTTTTCATTGATCTCTTACTTTAGTTCCCTTTCTTGCTTCTTAGTATTTGTTTTATTTTGTTTAGTTAACTTAAACATATTTTCATCTTCATATTTAAAACAAATAGTTAAGAAATCCATTAACATTTTTCCTCAATTATCTGTCTTGTTTTATTATCTATTTTGTTTTATTTATTTTTTTGTTCTCTAATATGTCTCAATTTACATTAAGTATGTCTCATGGTATTCAATCACGGTGCTACTAGCAAGTGATTCTCTCTGATGAGAGTGAGCCTTGTACTAACCACCACTGAAAAGTTTCCTGTCCAAGAAGACTCATGGGCTTCTTGGCCCATGGCTGGCACCTTCACAGAGTAGTGGTCACTCCAATTTCTATCCAAAGTATTCTTATGATTATATAACCTTGACGTTGTTTAAAGAATGCTGATATAGGGTCACAGTAGATTAAAATGTTGCCAAACTCTCTATAATATTAATAATGACTATAAAATGTTCTATTTCCATACTAACTCATAGTACATAGAGGAAAAACTTTATTTTCTGAGTGACTTAATTTATAAAGTGAATTGTTCTGATTTCTATTCACCATATTCCCCTAAGCATTAGGTTTCTGCTTCTGAACATTCAGGAAAAACTAAACTGAAGCTTTGAACTACTTCAAGTCAGCTAATTTAAAATCTTGGCTTATCTTTTTCTTAAAATGAACTGAATCACCAGACCTGAGAAGAGGAGTAGACAAGAGGAAATAGAAAGTCTTTTTCCACACATTCCAAAACGGTAGGATGAGTGAATTTGAGATATTGAGGGAACTCATCAGAATAACACACAGAGAGACAAAGGTTAGTAACCTGAGGGGAATGCATTTCTTAGAGAGATATGAAAAGGGATATTTAGAGCTACCTAATAATATTTCATTGGTAGCTAATAACCTTAAATAAAATGAAATACATATGCAACATAAAGACAGTTTCAAAAAAGATTTTAATTTGTGAATCTCATTGCAATATTTACATACTTATTTGAAATAAATTTAAAATTAATTGCTTATGAAGAATTATGAGAATATGAAACTCTCTATTCTTGCCTGATGGTTTTAAATGTTATATACAGTTTACCCAGTGTTACAATTACTTTTGTTGCAGTAATTAATAGAATATAATGGGAAATATGGACAGTTGGGTATATGGATGCATACTTCCCAAGATCACACCTCAAGGAGATGACACAGTGGCCATGGTCAAAATGAGGATTAGATCTTGAATATTCAATTACATAGATATTAGTGAAAAAATGTTAAAGTGAGATATTATGCTGTTGGCATCCGACCTTACTGTTCTGATAAATAATCTACAGTTTCACAACCTTTTTCAGAATTTTAAAGTAAATCTGATTTTGTGGGTTTTAATTTGATATTTAAATTTAAATATTAGTAAATAATAGTTTCAACATATATTGCAAATAAATACTAAATTTTTAGATAGAATATCACTATGTACCTCTGCATGTAGCTCTGGTTGTCCTGGAACTCACTTTGTAGACAAAGCTGGCCTCAAACTCACATAGATCTACTTACCCCTGCCTCCTGAGTGTTGGGATTAAAGACATTTGTAACTATGTGTATGTGCTATCTTTTATCTTATATAATGTTATAGATATAATATTAATAAATGGTAATTTAGTTTTCCTATTATTTTGTCATTTAACATACTGGAAAACTGTACCATGGTTCAAGTCTTCCTATTATTGTTTAACTTATAGTATCATGTCAGTGTAATTTGTTATAGTCTTATTTACATAGCATGCATACTATGGATGTCTTAGATCTTTCTTCAATACTCTGAACTGTACAAGATTCTAATGTAAAATTTTATTTTATTTTTAGAATAAAATCTGAAGCCTGCATTCATCAGTATAAGAATTTAAACATGCTTGTGTTTGTGGGTTATTTTCTAGTATGTTTTTAATAATATAATTAAAACAGGTATCATTTTTATATGATTTTAAAAGACTTTTTGACTGATTCATTTTTATGTCAACATATGTGTAGATATTGTTTAAAATAATACTGTCATTATTATATATAGCTTTCATTTTATATTTGCAGCATTTCATGAAATAAATTTTAAATTTGGCCAGGTATATTGATACAAGATTGGAGGTGGAGGAAACAAGATCAGAACTTTAAACTTTTCCTACGCTAAACAGTGAGTGTGTATTTAACCTGGACTTTATATCAGAACTGGTTAGGCCTCCACAAAAGTAAAGAACTATTAGTGTGACCTTCATGGATCAAAAACTTGAAGTCTGCTAGTTTGATCTATTTCTGGATCCTAATACATGCAAAGATATTTCACTATTTTTTAATTGTATGTGTTTGTATATGTGTGTGTACACATGTATATGTGTGTCTGTGTCTATATTTATGTGTATGTTTTAAAGGGAATTGATAAAGGTACATCATGTAGGACTGTTTCCTGTATTAGTCTCAGCACCTTGGACTATAATTTTAGATTAACATAAATTATATAAATTATATAGAACCGAACACTTGATACTGTTGAAATGTTTTATTGTGCATCCATGTATCAAGATTATGTAAAAAACATGGATACATTTGCCTTATCTAAATAACAATGTTTGCTTATATTTAGTCTAAATTTCAGCTGGTACTTTTTTTAAGATATAGCACTCAATTTATACTATGACTTGTGTTTCGGTCAATCATCTTTTAAACAATATAAAATCATCACCACTGTAATCATAAACCACAATTACCCTATTTCTCATTGTTAATATCTAAAGAAAATAGTAGATTTTTTTTTAATGGAAGTATGACAGTGCCAGTTTTTTTGGCACTACTGAGCATCAAAAGTGGAATATAAAAGACAAAGCTAAGATATTACTCAATTTTAATATTGACATTCCTCCTTGTTTCCCTTGGAACTTCTCCCTCTGGTTTTCTTTGCAAAAGAAAGGTTTCTGAATCAGAGATCCCTTTCAGCATATTCCATTTACAAGTGAATGACTTACCCTTAGAGTTTTAAGGTTACCACAACACTTATAACATTTGAATATTTTCAAATGACTCTCCTAAATTTCTTCTAGATGAGTAGGTAAACTGTTTACAAATATATTTTTAGAGTTTTATTAGTTAATGTAAATTTCAAACGATGCATTTTTGTGGAATTATTTTTCTTTTAGCACTGTATAAGTTAACATTGTATAATGGTAGCAAAGAATGATGAGACAAGATTGTAATCTTTATTCAATGAGTTGTTTCACGTTTCAGCTTCCCATTCCCACCAAAGATATAGCTGATTGGTCCATAGCCTCTGAATCATTATCATTTTACTTCGTTGCCTTTTTCAAGATATTTCTTTCAAACAGTAACAATGTAAGATGCTTTGAGATTGAGAAGCAGGACACAGAAAAATAGCCCACACACTGAAGTTTTAATATAAAATCTTCCCTCCATTTCTCCTGTTTATATCTTGGAGAACTCAGGCTAAGCTCCTTTCATTTATATTAAATTATCAACAATTACCTCTGTAATGTGCTAGTGAATTGAACCTTGAGAGCTGAGAAGTAGCTTCTTTAGGAATTATTGTGCTTTGTCACTTGATAGCAGCATGATTTTAGAAAATCTCTGCTAATGTTTTCAATTGATCATTTAAAAGTGAAATTTAACACTTAAGACACATGACCTCTACCAAGTACAGAGCTATACACTTCCTCCACCGAATTTACTATTTAAAATAAGATTAATTTATTTGAGGTTTAAATACATATTGTGAGGTTTAAAAACACATTGAAGATGTAGCTGTGGTTTTTACATGTCTCTACAGGACTTTTGCCTCTTCTTGTAATCAGTAGATGAGCCAGAGCCACTGCCAGTCACCCACTGCAGGCTGCTTAGTCCTGCTCTACTCTTTGCTGAGGGCAGCCATGCTTCAGTTCTGCTATTTTGCTCATATCTAGGTTTAATGTCAAAAGACATGCTAATATTTTACTTCAAAAATCCTCTAAAGGTTAATAAAACGTGACCTTTCAAAGATAAAATGTGCCGGGCAGTGATGGCGCATGCTTTTAATCCCAGCACTTGGGAGTCAGAGGCAAGTGGTTTTCAGAGTTGGAGGGCAGCCTGGTCTACAGTGTGAGTTCCAGGACAGCCAGGGCTATACAGAGAAACCCTGTCTCAAAAACCCAAGCAACCAAGCAACCAACCAAACAAACAAACAAACGAACAAAAGCAACAATAACAAAACAAAATCCAAGATAAAATGTAGCTATTTTTAAATATTCCACAATTTGCCTCATTTTCCATCATACATTCTATACAATTATACTAATGAAAACATTTCTAATATCTTATTCTCAATAATGACAAAGTCAATTTAGCATAATTTAGCATAAGGATGAACCAACTTGATGGAAATGCTATAAATAACATGCAGCCTTTCCCCTTATTATTGTAGATTTAATTGAACATATTTTGCTTCTGTCTTCTTGAGAATCATGCAAAATCAAAGCCTTGTCAGTGAGTTCATACTACTGGGTCTTTCTCAGAACACAAAAGTGGAAAAAATATTGTTTCTTCTATTTTTGTTGATCTACCTTGCAACTATTGGTGGCAATATGATAATTGTGGTGACCATCATCTACAGCCCTGCACTGCTAGGTGCCCCCATGTACTTCTTCTTGGTATTCCTGTCCTTACTGGATGCATGCACTTCTACTGTTGTAACGCCCAAGATGATCATAGGATTCTTCAATGAGAGGAAGACCATCTCCTTTGAAGGCTGCATGACCCAACTGTTTGCTATACACTTCTTTACTGCAGTAGAGGTGATTGTACTGTCAGCTATGGCTTATGACCGTTATGTAGCTATTTGCAAGCCCTTGCACTACTCATCCATTATGAGCAGGAGGGTCTGTGTTGGTTTGGTAGGCATAGCATGGGTTGGGGGATTATTGCATTCTATCATACAAATTGTCTTCACTTTGCAGTTACCCTTCTGTGGACCCAATGTTATTGATCACTATATGTGTGACTTGTTCCCTTTACTAAAACTTGCCTGCACTGACACACACATTTTTGTTATTTTGGTGTTTGCCAATAGTGGTTCTATCTGCATCATTATCTTCTCCTTGCTGCTTGTCTCCTATGGTGTCATCTTGTTCTCTTTGAGAGCTCACAGTTCTGAAGGTCGACATAAAGCTCTCTCCACATGTGGGTCCCATATTACAGTTGTTGTTTTATTCTTTGTCCCATGCATATTAATATATGCACGACCATCGTCTCCATTCTCCTTTGAAAAAAACACACTTATATTTGCCAATGTCCTGACACCATTGCTCAATCCTATGGTTTACACATTCAGGAATAAGGAAATGAAGAGTGCCATAAGGAAAATGTGGAAGAGATTAGTGACGGTTTCTGATAAATATTAAAGTATACACTTACAGTTCTGGAGAAATGAATCAGTAAGTATGTTTGGTGTGCAGCCAAGAGGACCTGAGCTCAGTTCAAGTACACATGCAAAAAGTTGGACATAGTAACACGTTTAAACCAACAGTGTTGAAGTGGAGAATAGTAAATCCAATAGGCTTGGTAAGCAGCTGTTTTATTTGACAAACAACAAGTTCAATACTCAATCCAGTCTTTGACTCAAGAAAATAGAGAACAGTAGATGGACTTATATAATGTCCTTTTGGATCTCTACATTCACCTGCACAGGCACAAATACCATCTCTGAATCATGTATAAAAACATGTAGACATAAACCCAACAGCCTCCATATGCAAGGAGACAAAGATAGTGTGACTACACTTAGAACAGTTAATGTAGAGAAAAAGTGGTCAGTATTTTCTTACACAAGCACCTCATGATTTATGCATAGAAAAAGGCACTACATCATTCACTATAAAGTGCATCAATACTGGAGTAGAGAAATTTCTTTCAAAGATGACACATTAACTATAAATTGACTACTTAGTACTGTTCCATAAAAAATAAAACCAGTTCTATTTCATCTCATCTTAAATGTAAGGGAATACTTGAAGAAAACTAACAATTACAATACATGTCATTACCACTATATTTTATATAAAAATGGTTGAAAAAATAAAATATTTGTGTACCTGAAACTAGGAAAGAAACACACAAAACTATCCTAAAAGGAAATAGGCTTCTAAGAGATATTGTGAGAACTCGGAACCTTGAAATACAGAGAATGCCGCAAAAGCAGAGCCATAAATTTAGGTCTTCTGGAATCATTTGACTTGATTTTTAAGGTGGGTACTTTCATGTCTAGTAGAAAACATGAGTACTTTTTTTTCTCTTTAGTGGTGTCACTGTCCCATCCCAATAAATTCAATCACCTGAATTGACTTAGAAATATCTACAAGGCACCCTGTCTTCTAGGTCAAACAAAGGCATGTATTGGGCTCCACTTACTGTCAGCAGTAAAACTAGCATCCTCACATAGTGAGAACATTTCCTCCACTGTTTACAGAGGGAATAGAATCCAGAAGACCTAGGTTTAAAATTAGCATTAAATAGAATAATAAATTAAATTTATTTGATGATTTTAGAATTCTTACTTTAAGTATACATATGAAAACCATTACATTCAAGTAATTATCAATAGAAATCACTAAAATTAACACATGTGTTATGTCACTTCATGGTTTTGGTTGTACAAAGTCAAGCTGTCAAGTAGAATGTTCAGAAAACTAATTTAATTGCATGTTTTCCTTTATACCCAAGAGCACTAACAGGCCAATTGAATTTTATTGGCAAAATAATTTAAAATTCTGTGTCTTTTTCCTTTTATTCACCAGAGCCAAAGTGCATGATCCTGTAAAGGATGTACGATATTGTATTGAGTTCCCCTCTAGAGAGTGTTTAAAGAATTAAGATATTGGTAGAACAATATCTGAATAAAGTTTGCTGATGAGACCAAATGTGTAACAAAAACACTTATGTTTTAGGGTGATTTACCCACCTAATCTCTGTAACTGTCATGTGTTCAACTCATGTCAGATGTGACTTCTTAATGTCCTCACTATACACATAGAGACTCTAAGTGTTAAATCATTTATTTGTTCTTATGCATTAGTTTATAAAACGCAAATATGTTCCTAGTTGTTCAATTGCTTTATGGCATTTTGATTGTTATTTTAATTGAAATTATGAAACAAAATATTCTAATCATAATCTAATATCCAAAATAGATTTCTCATAGGTCAATTTCAAACATTATCTTTATTATTCAATTTGTATCCAATATCCAATTATAGACTCTGATAAGGATATGCCAGGAGAAAATAAAAATAAATTTTAGATATAAAATAACACTGAGAGCTTTCTGCCTATTTTCATTCCTCCTAATTTAAACATTAGAATGTGCTAATATTCTCCTAACAGTTATAGCTTCAGCTCACTTTTATATTGAAAACAGACTTTTTTTATCAATATGATCATTCTTTCCTCTACCCTAACTTCTTCAAGATCCTCTTCACCTTCCCACTTACCCAAAATCCCTATCATTTTCTCTCTCTCATTTTTAAAGAGTCTAAAAATTAATGAAATAAGAAAATAATATTATAAAAACAAATAGGACAAAGCAAATAAGCAAAGAGATAAAAAGAGACAAAGAAGTCACAAGAGTTTTAATTCCTAGGAGCTCTGAGGGTACTAGTTAGTTCATATTGTTGTTCGAGCTAAGGAGCTGCAAACACTTCACCTCCTTGGGTCCTTTCTCTAGCTCTTTCATTGGGGACCCTGTACTCAGTTCAATGGATGGCTGTGAGCCTTTACTTCTGTATTAGTCGGGTACTGTCAGAGCCTCTCCAAAGACAGCTATATCAGGCTCCTGTCAGCCAACACTTCCTGATATCCACATTAGTGTCTAGGTTTGATGATTGAATATGGGAAGGATTCCCAGGTGGATCAATCTCTGGGTTGCCTTTCCTTCAGTCCCTGCTCCATAGTTTGTCTCTGAAAATCCATGGGTATTTTGGTCCCCCTTTTAAGAAGGAACAAAGTATCCACACTTTGGTCTTTCTTCTTGAGTTTCTTGTGGTTTGTGGATTATATTTTGTATATTCTGATTTTCTAGGATAATATCCACTTATCAGAGAGTGCATATCATGTGTGCTCTTTTGTGATTTGGTTACCTCACTCAGGATGATATTCTCCAAATCCATCCATTTCCCTAAAAATTTCATAAATTCATTGTTTTTAATAGCTGAGTAGTACTCCATTGTGTAAATGTACCACATTTTCTGTATCTATTCCTCTGTTGAGGGACATCTTGGTTGTTTCCAGTTTCTGACTATTATAACTAAGGCTGCTATGAACATAGTGGAACATGTGTCCTTATTACATGTTAGAACATTTTCTGGGTATATGCCCAGGAGTGGTATAGCTGGGTCCTCTGTTAGTACTATGTCCAACTTCCAGAGGAACCTCCAAACTGATTTCCAGAGTGTTGTACCAGCTTGCAATTCCACTAGCAATGAAGGAGTGTTCCTCTTTCTCCACAAGCTCGCCAGCATCTGCTGTCACCTGAGTTTTTTTTATCCTAGCCATTCTGACTGGTGTGAGGTGGAATCTCAGGGTTGTTTGATTTGCATTTCCCTGATGACTAAGGATGTTGAATATTTCCTTAGGTGCTTCTCAGCCATTCAGTGTTCGTCAGTTGAGAATTATTTGTTTAGCTCTGTATCCCATTTTTAAAATAGGGTTATTTGTTTTTCTGGAGTCTAACTTCTTGAGTTCTTTGTATATTTTGGATATTAGCCCTCTATTAGATATAGGATTGGTAAAGACCTTTTCCCAATTTGTTGGTTGCCGTTTTGTCCTATTGACAGTATCTTTTGCCTTACAGAAGCTTTGTAATTTTATGAAGTCCCATTTGTCGATTCTTGATCTTAGAGCATAAACTGTTGGGGATAATTTCTTGAACAGAAGTTCAGGAAATTTTCCCCTGTGCCTATGTGCTTGAGGCTCTTCCCCACTTTCTTTTCTATTAGTTTCAGTGTATCTGGTTTTATGTGGAGGTTCTTGGTCCATTTGGAGTTGAGCTTCGTACAAGGAGATAGGAATGAATCAATTTGCCTTTTTCTATATGCTAACTTCCAGTTGAACCAGCACCATTTGTTGAAAATGCTGTCTTTTTTCCACTGGATGTTTTTAACTCTTTTGTCAAAGATCAAGTGACCATAGGTGTGTGGGTTCATTTCTGGGTCTTCACTTCTATTCCATTGATCCACCTGCCTATCACTGTATATACCATGCAGTTTTTATAACAATTGCTCTATAGTACAGCTTAAGGTTTTGGATGGTGATTCCACCAGAGGTCCCTTTATTGTTGAGAGTAGTTTTGGCTATCCTGGGTTTTTTTGTTATTGTTGTTGTTATTCCAGATGAATTTGCAAATTGCTCTTTCTAAGTCTGTGAAGAATTGAGTTGGAATTTTGATGGGGATTGCATTAAATCTGTAGATTGCTTTTGGCAAGATGGCCATTTTTACTATATTAATCCTGCCAGTCCATGAACATCGGAGATCTTTTCATCTTCTGAGATCTTCAATTTCCTTCTTCAGATGGGGGGACTCATGGCTCCAGCAGCATGTGTATAACAGAGGATGGCTAAGTCGCTCATCATGGGAGGAGAGGAGCTTGGCCCTGTGAAGGTTCTATGCCCCAGTGTAGGGGAATGCCAGGGCCAGGAAGTGGGAGAGGGTAGAGTAGTGAGCAGGGGGAGGGGAAAGGGAACAGGGGATTGTTTTAGTTTTTTTTTTTCCTTATTTTACTTTCTTTTTCTTTTTTTCTTTTGGAGGGGAACCTGAGAAAGGAGATATTGTAAATAAAGAAAACATCAAATAAAAATAAAGAGTTATAAAAGGAAAAAAGAAAATAATCAATAAATATTATTGATTGAGAGAATTGATTATTGTTTAAAATAATCAACAATGCTGAAAATTATGTTTTCCTCAAACTGAAAGTGCTATTAGGTAATTAATACATGTAGTATTTGATAGTAGCAAAGAATTTGATTGACACCAATCTACCAAATTTGTCTTATTTCTACAATTCATTAAAACAGCACTAAAAAATATTTAGTTGTACAAGTTGGTTTTATACATGGGATCATATATTTAAATTTGACTAAAATTCACTAAAAAGCCAGAGGTTTGGAAGGATTTTTAGTCAGCTGAGTGAAATGTATCTATGTCCTATGTTCTGAATTCTAACAGTCTCAAATTGTTAGCCATCCTTCAGTAACCATTTCTTCCATAAAAGCAATTCTTTTATAAGTTTATTATGTGATTAAATATTTTCTGTAACATAGTGTCTGTACTGTGTAAGGTAAGAACATTAATGACAGAAATCTTTTTTAAATTAGAGGATTCAAACAAATTGAACACTTGAAACTAATAGGTGTCATATACATATGTGTAAACATATATATATATTGAAATTTATTAAGAGAAAAGTTAATAGTACTTAGGATTTTACATGAACAGACAAACTGATACAAGAGACCTAGAAATTGGCATGTGATACAAATGTGATTACCAAGAATTTATTAAATTATTAGCAAAGGTTATCTGACAAGGGTTTGTGCTTTTCTGCAAAGTAGAAATCTCATGGAGGCAAAACATACTTGCTGTGTTATAATATTGGTCTGGAAATAAAATTTGTTGCCACCACTATCAGCAATTTGTGTTTGGAAATGTCAGTTCACCTCTCTGATACTCATCAAATGTAAAATAAAGACTTTATGGTGACTAAAAAAAATTGTTATTTTAGCCACACAGTTGTAAACATTTCTTATACATTGATTTATTTATTCATGTGTTTTAAATAATAAATAAAAGCAAAAAAGAAACAAAAAAGTCACAAGAAACTCATACAGACACAGATACACACACAGGTACACAAACATACACAGACACACACCTACACACATTTGTATATACAGAACTCTTATAAAGAGAAAACCTCCAAAAATACTTTCAGTTCATTTATATTGGACATATACTTATGGGGAAGGGTCCTGAACTTAATTGTGGTTTGTATACTGGTGAAACTCAATTGAAGACAACTAATTTTTTCTTTGTGAGTTCTTGCCTATTAGAGATAAGTCTGGGTAAAGGTAACTTGCTTGTAGTCCAGTGAAAAACCCCTTTTTCTGTGCTTATGAAAGAAACTGCCTTTAAGTCCAGTAGTCAATAAAAAGATTGGCATATAGTAGAAACACAAGTGCTAATAATACTAAGATCCTGAAGATTGCAAGGAGAAGAAGAAAAAATTATGGGTAGACAATGTGATTTTACTTATAAAACTAAGTAAAATGTAAAAAATATTCTTAGAGGAAATAATTGGCAATCCTATTAATATATACCACATATACTTATACACAACATACTTCTTTAATAAATACTCTTTTTTAACTTTTATTGCATTATGATGAGAAAAGTTACATGATTTCAATTTATCTGAATTTGTTAACATTTAAAAACTTATATTAAATAAATAGAATTAAATTACATTCTTGTTTCCCTTTTGTACCCCAACTCCTCCCAAAGACCCCCTTCAATACCTACAATATCTTTTGTCATTTTCCTTCAAATTTATAAAATATTATAACAATAAAAATAAGTGTTATAAAAGTTGTTTGATATAAAACAACAATCAATTTAACAGTCTCATGTAGATGCTTGTCTACAGCAATACTGAAAATACATTTTTCTCAATATAAATTTTAAATAACTCCAAACATATTAACTATATATTTCAAAATAATACATCACTACTAGTATTTTCTTAAATGAACATAAATATATAAAGTATTTTTGTTTGTTAGTTTTGTATTTAGTAGAGTTTAAAATTTTGGCTCTTACTGTGGTACAAGCCCAAAATAGGAACAATTTTTAGACATTGCATTTCATTGTAATAAGGCTGTACTTCAATGACACTCACATCACTAAAGGATTTTATCATCCATCGTAGCTAAGCTGAGAGTTGACAGTTCTGCTGCACGATTTTTGGATACAGACTTCCTGCTATGGTCAAAGCTATTTGACTTGAGTGAGTGACTTTATTCTCAGCCCACAGAGAACAGGTTGCATTCATTTAAAAAATGTTATATGTATTAAGATGGTCTATCCATAGTCATTCACCAACTGTTTCAATGAACAATGGTTCTGCTTGGAG
>NW_022196897.1:75312242-75325124 GCF_008632895.1 Mastomys coucha | reverse complement strand
AAGTCCTCTTCTTCAAACTTGATACAAGAGTTACAAACATCAAGCAAAGCATTCAGTCTCACTCTTTGGTGTTCTCTTACAAACACCCTCCCATTTCTTTTGTGTATATAAATACTTTTAAAATATATAACCTGTTCTGAAAACCATAGTTTAATTAAAAACATGAAATAAACAATACTACTAATAGAGAGGCTGAGATAGGAGAAGCAAGATTTCAAGACCCTTATGTTGACATAAGTCAGACACTGTCACAAACAAGCTGAAAGTGTATATAGGTTGCACAATATTGGACCTATTTTTCCAATTACCAAATGAGAGAGACCATTGGATGATAATCAACAAATTTCTAATTCCTCATATTTTTGGATTTCAATCAATTAGGATATGTTGGTAATATTAATTTTCATATTAAGATATTAAGAAAAATAATTGTCACTTTCTGTTGTTTTTGTTGGAAAAGGAGGAATTAGGTTTGTGTGGATTTGGTGAAAAGTTACTTTCTTGCTTCTTCTAGGGTGTAGTTTTGCACCTTATCTTGATGTTTTTCAACTATAATCCTTTGTAGGGCTGGATATGGAAAGATATTGTGTAAATTTTGTTTTGTCATGGAATATCTTGTTTTCTCCATCTATGGTAATTGAGAGTTTTGCTGGGTTGGCATTTGTGTTCTTGTAGGGTCTGTATGACATCTGGCCAGGATCTTCTAGCTTTCATAGTCTCTGGTGAGAAGTCTCGTATAATTCTAGTGGGCATGCTTTATATGTTACTTGACCTTTTTCCCTTACTGCTTTTAAAATTCTTTCTTTGTTTAGTGCATCTGGTGTTTTTATTATTATGTAAAGGGAGGAATTTCTTTTCTGGTCCAGTTTATTTGGAGATCTGTATGCTTCTTGTATGTTCATAGGCATCTCTTTCTTTAGGTTAGGGAAGTTTTCTTCTATAAATTTTGTTGAAGATATTTACTGGCCCATTACATTGGGAATCTTCCCTCTCTTCTATACTTATTATCCTTAGGTTTGGTCTTCTCATTGCGTCCTAGATTTCCTGGATTTTTTGGGTTAGGAGCTTTTTGATTTTTGCATTTTCTTTGACTGTTGTGTCAATGTTTTCTATAGTGTCCTCTGCCCCTGAGATTCTCTCTTCTATCTCTTGTATTCTGTGGGTGATGTTTGCATCTATGACTCCTGATTTCTTTCCTAGGTTTTGTATCTCCAGGGTTGTCTCTCTTTCTGATTTCTTTATTGTTTCTATTTCCATTTTTAGATTCTGGATGGTTTTGTTCATTTCCTTCACCTGTTTGATTGTGTTTTCCTGTAGTTCTTTAAGGGATTTTTGTCTTTCCTCTTGAAGGGCTCCTATCTGTTTTCCTGTGTTCTCCTGTATTTCGTTGAGGGTGCTATTTATGCCTTTCTTAAAGTCCTGTATCATCACCATGAGAAGTGATTTTATATTTGAATCTTGCTTTTCCAGTGTAATGGTGTGTCCAGGACTTGCTGTGGTGGGAGAATTGGGTTCTGATGATGCCAAGTAACCTTGGTTTGTATTGTTTTATTGTTCTTGCCCCCTGCCATCTGGTTATCTCTAGTGCTGCCTGCCCTTGCTAAGTCTGCTTAGAGCCTGTCCTTCATTCCTGGGATCCTGGTTGTGACAGAACTCCTCAGAGTCAAGCTGTCTCTGTGATCCTGTGATTCTGGGATTCTGTGACCCTGGGCTTGTTAGAGTACCTGGGAGTGGAGCTTCCTCTGGGTCTCATGGGACTGGCTGCAGAGCTTGTGCCCAAGGTCTGTTCAGGACCCCAGCCCAGAAAGACTGGAAGGAACCCAAGCCACTAGGCTGGTGGAGTTCCTATGTACCTGGTCCCACTGGTTCCAGTTACTCCCTGTGTTGGGACAGATGTTGGGTCCTCCTCACCTCTGATTCTGGGCTTGCCAGAGCACCTGGGAGTGAAGCTTCCTCTAGGTGTTGTGGGACTGGCCAATAAATACTCTTTTGATACTGTTTCATAAAATGATGTATATTTCCTTATAGATTAACTAGTATATTATTTCTGACAAAAGCAGTTTGTCCCAATTCTGCACAGAAAAATTGTATGCCATGCAATATAAAATAGTTACTATTCTTCAAGCTAGTAATAGGAAAATGTATTAACAAATAAAAAATTCTCACAAAAAAGAAACAGCATAATTTTAGATGCACGTAGTGCATGTGGCTTGAGTCCTAGAACACTGTCTAAGGGCAGCAAAGGAATGAAGAAAAGACAGACATGCATATACATCCAGAAAAGCTAGGACCAGGTGGGATGTTTACTCTGATGAACTGAAATTACTACCACCACTACAACTTCAAAACATAAGAGTATTTGTTATATACAGTGCAAAGTGGAGGAGGCTTAGCTAATCTCTGTAGGAGGTCTCTGTTGATGAGCACTCCTAGGCTGTAAAAATCAGGGAGGATAAAACTGTAGTTCCTAGATATTGTATACACTGATAAACACTTGTACTTGGAACTTTTTTGCCTCTCTGAACTAGTATGAGAAGGCTTTACCAAGATCCCATCGATAGTATGCATTAGAATCTTCTGCATGGTCGTACCTATGTCAAATATACACATTCTTTCAAGAGTTCACTAACTCAGGGTTTGATTAGCTCTCTACAGACAAAGATGTAAGAAAGTTAAAAAAATGTATAGAACTGTATCCTGGTATTTCACGTGGGAGGTGGGACTTTACAAATCCTAGGAGACTAAAAAATAATCTCATAGATTCAGGATGTCTCAGGGAAACTTCTTCAAATTTCAGATGCAGTGAGGGAGGAATTTATGTTTCATTCAACAACTGTGATGAACTGAGCACATGAAAAGCAGAAATAAAATCCTCCACTGTCACCATCAGAACTGCCTTCCTATTTCTCTCAGATGTGGAAGGAACGGATGGAAACAAGCAGAGAATCTTTGTCAATACTGACCGGAAAAGATGGATATCCTCAGATTTTTCACAGAAGTGATACTTGGTGAGGTATAGCAAGTATATTATAAATTTTTAGAAATGATTTTTAATTTGTGATATAGTGATTTAATAATTGGGCACTGTGGTCAGTAAGCTGTGCTTAATACAATCAGGGTCTACTTGCTTCATAACTGCTTGTTTTTGAAGAAACAAAAACCCAAGAACTTATGTTCCTTTCCTAATAAAAATTCTGTGACCAATCGTTTATAAGTTAATAAAATGATACATGAGGAAATATAAGAAGAATCCTTTACAACAGATAAATGATCAGGTGTCCACAGAGCTCAGATAACTGCCTTTTGATTGTTAGATTGAAAGCTTTGAGCATGTGTGATAAACGTGTGACACAGGGGAGTGATAAGCTGAACTGCATTACAGATGTGCTAATAGTAAATTAAAAGTGTCTACTTCCACAAATACTCTTAACATGATACACTAATATAAATTATGGAAAGTCACAAAGTAAAGTCTTCCGTTTAACAATTTCCACTTAATTTCTCATAAGCATTAGGTTTAACCTCAGAACTGATCAGGAAATCCAAACAGCTAAAGCTCTGAACTGCTTCAGTGCTGTTAGATGTGGCTTCTTCATCTTGCTGTTAAAATGAAATGCATCCCCAAGACATCAAAGTGGGGCTTCAGAAATTCATTAGGAGAAATATGAAAAGAAACAGCACACTTACTTCCTTTACACTTAAGAACTAGTAAGTGAAGTAAAGTTTATACATTTAGGGAAATTAAAGAGCAATATTGAGAAGAAACAAAAATGATTAGGAATGTAAAGAGAATAGATTTCCTAGAGCCATAGAAAGGAACTTGCTTAGCCACAAACACACACAAGAAATGTACCATTTATTGAAAGATAACATTCTCAGATAGTAATTGAGATGGGTTCACAGAGGTAAAGATATGGGATAATTTGAAATACCATTTCACCATTCATAATAACAGTATTTTGTTGATATACATTTTAAACCAACATTTTATAATGATAACCATTCTACTCATCCCTCTGATGATTTTGTATGATAAATACACTACATAGATAACAAAGATGTTCTAATATATGTGGATAAGTTGGGCCTAAAACTTTGAATGGAAAGGAAACTGTACATGATATGAACGGTAGAACTAGGGAGACACACTCCCTTTGGTCACTGCTCAGGTAATGGCTTGGTGACCACAGTTTCTGCAGTGAAGGATCTCTGAACCAGATCAGAAACAGATAAGAATCCTGAAGTGTATGACTCTTAGAGTAAAGAAAGTCATAAAGCATATCAGAACTACGGAGAAAATTAATTGGCTACTACATGAGAGTATGGATTTGAAATCAAAAGGAATTGTAAGTGGGAAAGTATGAATCCGCAGTATAATCATTCATGAAAAGGCGACAATAGATTAAAATGGTTATTATAAGATGGCCTGTTGTATTAGCTCATTTGGTCCACTTTTGGTTAATCTTGTGAGTGATCTTCAAGCTTCAAATTATAGTTTAATTTTGTGGGTATAATCATGTTTAATTTTAAATATTTTGATTAAAATATTTACAAATAAAATCTACCATTTTGTTACCTTAAATATATCTTATAGAATGTATTTAATGCATGTATAAATGAATATTTCATTTTCATTTTACTTTCCTTCTTAAACGTTTAAAATACTTCATCTTTACTGCCCTATAATTAGTTTTATGTATACAATCATGTGATAGTAATTTGTAACAGTCTTATTTGTATATCTTAGCTCTTACAAATGTTTGCCTTCTTTTTTTCAGCATTTTGGGGACCATATTAAATTCTATTGTAAGATTTTCTCATCTAATTTTTAGAATACAATTTTGGGTATGGAGTCCTATTTGAGAATTGAAAACATGCTTGAGGGGGATGAAATTATTGTAATATGTGTTCTAAATGTTCATGTGAATATAAGATGTGATTATAAAAAGACTTTTTCTTTTAATGGATTAATATGTCATCATACTTTGGATATGCAAGCACTGATTAAAATAATGCTGACATTAATAGTCACATGTTCCTTTTGATAAAATAAGCTTACAAATATTATTGATTGGTCTGCATAAGGCATCAGGGGCTTGTATTCTCAGTACTTAGAGGCAAAGCATAACGATCAGTAAATTAATGTCATCGAAAGCTACATGATGGATTAGTTTCCAGGCCCTGCTACATCTGACTTTTTCAACTCTTTTAAAATACAGAACTCTCATGTATCATTCTTTGCCCAAAGTCTTTGAGGTGTCATAGAAGTTTCAACTGCATATGGCTATTACATGCCAAATTATTGAATACCTATTTTAAAGTATATTTTGCTCTTTTTTAGATAATTTCATACATGTATACAGTTTATGGTAATCATATTTACTTCTCTCAGAAGCACCCATGGAGAAAGTAGTTATTTAAAAACTTTTTAAAACAGTTCTAGGTAGTCTAATTTTGAATAGCACAGACAAAAATGTATAGAATATTCTAGGATATCACTCCCTCAGTTCCATTAGGTATGGGCACAATGTTTTGCCATGTATGTGTTTGGTAATACAATGAAGTATACAGGTACACAATTGCATCAACCACACAGCAAATTTTAATTATGTTTAGATAGTGTTTCAATTATTGTCCCTTTATAAGTTATATAACTCAATTCAGATTACTCCTTACTTCTAAATCACATCATAATAATACTTCTAATTACATCATAAACTTTATGATCATTGATTATACTGTATCTTCCATTCTGGGTGTCATAACTTATATTTTGGAAACACTTTAATACAGAAATGATGGTGTCATTAGTTAAGAACTCCCAAGCATCTTTAGTAGAACATAAATTAATTTTATACATAAACATAATTTATAGTAATCATATTTACTTCTCTTCATATATTAGAAGCACCCACTAAAAAGTAGGTATTTGAAAATGTTTTTTTAACAGAAATGCCTGTGTGTTGTTATGGGGATAAACACACTGCACTATGGATTAAGAGTGTTAGAATCTATTGTGCATTGAAGCCAGCTTATCCTACTGTAATCAATGAAATAAAAGTTTACTTTGCAAATAAAAATAAAGAATTTCACTCATGATCTTTTGCTATACAAGTGCAAGACTTGAAACTATAATTACCTTCTAAGCCCTGTGTCCTTTTGTGAGGTATCTTCTTTTTAATACATAATTTCTTTTCATGCACTTATTTCATCATTTAGGGGGAGTGGATTGAGACATGGTTTTGTTATGTACCCTTGGCTATCCTAGAATTTGCTATGTCGAACAGGCTGGTCTCAAACTCACATGTTCCTCTGCCTAAGTGCTGGGATTAAGGGCATACACCACCATCATGAAGCTGCATCTTTATTTTTTCTGTAGATCCCCTATCCCATCCCCTCTCGCCTTTGCCTCTATGAGGGTGCTCCTCCACCCTAGCCCTATTCCTGCCTTTCCAGTGTAGCTGCCCCTTATGTTGGGGTATCAAGCCACCACAGGACCAAGGGCCTCCCCTACCATTGATGCCAGATAAGACAATCCTCTGCTATATATGTGGCTGGAGCCATGTGTCCCTCCATATGTACTCTTTGGTTGGTGGTTTAGTCCCTGAGAGCTCTGGCTGGTCAGGTTAGTTGATATTGTTGTTCTTTCTATGGGGGTTGCAGTCCCCTTCAGCTCTTCTGTTCTTCCCCTAACTCTTCCATTGTGGTCCCTGGGCTCCGTCCAATGGTTGGCTATGAGTATCTGCATCTATACTGGTCAGGGGCTGGCAGAGTCTCTCAGGGGACAGTTATACTAGGCTCCTGTCTGCAAGTACTTCTTGGATTGAGCAGAGACTGAAGGAGCAACCATCCAAAGACCACCCCACCTAGGTATTCATCTCACCTGTAGACACCAAACCCAACACTATTGCTGAAATCAAATTTTATAATTGAAGTCTTATAGATTTTTAGGGTATATGCTACAGAAAATGGCAAGGATTTGTATCTGAATGTGTATCTCAGGAGTCTAGAGCAGTTTCCCTTTTTATTTCCAGGTAAGAAATGCCATGTTTCATTATGATGACTTCAAGCATGTGTAGCATGCCCTGACTTTGTCTTATTCATTACAAGACTCAGCCTTTTCTGCTTTGTCCCTGAATTATAACATGTAAATTAATCTCTTTGTCAACTATTTTTGAACACTCTGATCTAATCACTCATAGAATAGTTTTATACTGCACTTTCCTTGGTTTTTAGATTGCAGATGGATACAAATTTCAAATTACAGATGATAGTGAGCAATACTACTTTTGTAGTGTCTACAGGTAAGAGAGCTGAGTATTCAAGCTAGTGGATTACCTTTACTATGGTAAGGAAATGTTATTATGAATGACATTTTAATATTTTCCATTTACCCCTCCACATAACACTTAGAGGTGAGGATAGAAGCTATTTATGAATATTCTTTATGGTAATTTAATATAAAATTAAGTCATGTCTTATTTTATGCCTTATAGAATAATATTTTCTTAAACAAGTTAACTTTGTATAAGTAAATGCCAATTAGTAATCCAGTTGAGCCTTGATTGTTTTAAGAGAGACTTAATCTAACTGAGTCATGAATGACAGTTTAAGCTCGACTTTGTTTTCTTATGTGATAATTCTGAAAATAAATGACTAATAAAAGCTTAGGGTAGATGTGGTGATTTAAAAAAAGAGTCTAAATTATACTTAACAGGTTATTTCTCTTCAGCTGTGTGTTGCCAACAATTTTCATATGTGACTGGTCTATCACCTTCTGAATCAGCATTTACTCTTTATAACTCTTTATGTTTGAATATACTTCATTCAAACACAGAAAACATAAAACGATGCTTTAATGTTTATAGAGAGGAGACTAGATAAAACAACAGTGAAATAAAATCCTCACAAAAAAAAATAATCCTTCATATTTTCTGATTCAATGAAGACCTGTTAGTATGGAAGCCTCTGTCTCTAATATTCCTGAATTAATACGTTTTCTGTACCTTACATTTTTATTGTAATTTTTACAGAAATAAATAACAGCTACCTTTCCTCTTACATTGCCTGTGAGGTTGAGTCTTAAGCAGCAGTTGTTTATTTTTTCAGCAATCTCACCGTGATGCCATGACAGTAGCATAATTTTTATAAACTTTTGATCATGTTTTTAAATGATGAATTAACATATGTTCATTTGATTTGTAATGCTAACCCACATCATAGCTATTTCATTATTACAAAGAATAAATGAATTTATCTAAAGTTCCAATCTATGTTGTACTTTCAAAGAAATTTAAAATGTGAACATAATATTAAAAGCACCTTATAGCAATTTGCCTTTTATTTCCTATTGGATGATTATGCAATACTTCAATCAGTCACAGAAGTCTCCATACTCCTGCATCATCTCATTTGAATGTCTGATACAATTAATAAGGTATAGTATTTTGTTCACATGTACAATGTAGTTTCAAGTTATCGTCTAATATTTCACATCAATAAAAAATGATAAAAATGGTCACTTCAAAAGTGAACTATTTCTATCCTCTAGCCTAAGTTAGAGGAAATACTTTTAGAGTTTTTAGTCATTAAAATCAAAATGTAATTAATTTTAATTAATCATTTTATGTCTCAATTCTGTATCACAGTATTATACTCTTTAATTTTTAATATTCTTCTTAAAAGTCAATGATTGTTGATTGAGATATAATAACCTCATATGATATTTTTTATCATTATTACAGATTTTTACATGAACATATTTTGCTTCCACCTTTGTTTTGAGAATCATGGAAAACCAGAGCATTGTCAATGAGTTCATACTCTTGGGGCTTTCTCAGAATCCCAAAACTGAGAAGATATTGTTTGCTGTATTTCTGTTGGTATACTTAACAACAATTGGAGGCAACATGATGATTGTAGCAACGATCATCTACAGCCCTGCACTGCTGGGCTCTCCCATGTACTTCTTCTTGATATTCCTGTCCTTACTGGATACTTGCACTTCTACTGTTGTCACACCCAAGCTGATTTTAGATTTCTTCCATGAGAGGAAGACCATCTCCTTTGAAGGCTGTATGACACAGTTGTTTGCTTTTCACTTCTTCACTGGTGCAGAGGTCATTGTTCTGGCAGCCATGGCCTATGACCGCTATGTGGCCATTTGCAAACCCCTTCACTACTCATCCATCATGACCTGGAGACTCTGTGGTGTTTTGGTGGGGGTAGCCTGGACAGGGGGATTCTTACATTCTATTATACAAATTATTTTTACTTTGCAACTACCATTCTGTGGACCCAATGTTATTGATAATTATATTTGTGACTTATTCCCATTACTCAAGCTTGCTTGCACTGATACACACATTTTTGTCATTTTGGTCTTTGCAAACAGTGGCTCTATCTGCATCATTATCTTCTCCTTGTTGCTTGTCTCATATGGTGTCATCTTGTTTTCTCTGAGAGCCCATAGTTCTGAAGGACAACTTAAAGCTCTCTCCACCTGTGGATCCCATATTACAGTTGTTGTTTTGTTCTTTGTTCCCTGCTTATTAATATATGCACGAACTTCATCACCATTCCCATATGAGAAATATGTGGCTATATTTGTCAATGTTGTGACACCACTGCTCAATCCTATGGTTTATACTTTCAGGAATAAGGAAATGAAGAATGCCATCAGGAAAATGTGCAGAAGATCTAAAGTAGTTTCTGATAACTATTAAAATATTATACTTACAGTGCTGAAGAGATTGTTCAATGGGTAAGAACAGTTGCTAATTATGATATGAGTTGGAATTCTAGAGCCCATGTCAGAAGTAAGCCATATCATTCCATGTTTAATCCAATTATCATGAAACTAAAACCAATGGATTCAATGGGCTCACCAGACTTTTAATCAACAAAAATGAGTTCAAGGATTAGTAGAAACTTTGGCACAAAGGAATGAAATTTGGTGTCATAGATAGTCATGATAAGTACCCTCTTTTGGCTCTAAGTTCATGTGTATAAGAAGAAATACTGTCCATCCCTCATATATACAGATATGTATGTCTCATACCACATAATCGATACACATACATATATGGACACAGATAAAAACTTACACTCAGAAAACTAAAAGCAAAGAATAAAGACATCAATATTGGTTTGTACAGGTATAGCATTTATTAACTCATTTTGAAAACATCAGTTTCTATGGCATATAATAATTTTAAGGTGGGAGAACTGTTTTTTTATGTTCAAGCTTTTAGTATGACTTTGCTACTCAATATTGTTATGTGATAGTTAAAGCCAGATCAATTTTAAACTTCCATGAATCAAAGAGACTCTTCCTTTTAAAACTAGTAGAATTTTTGACATTCTCTCTTCCTTTTGGAACTAGTACAATTCTACACATTCTCAGTATTTTCATTTAAAAAGTTGACTGACAAAATAAAGTACATTTGTAATTATGATGAAAAAGAGAAATATTTCTAAGAGAAATGGGTTTGTGAGACCTTAGAACCTTAAAATTCAGAGAGAGGAGCAAAAACAGAACCTCACTTCTGAGTGTTCTTGAATCATCTAATTCAATGTCTTCTGTTACTCATAGTACCTCCTGTTCAAAAACAAAGAATAATTTGGGCATTATTTTTTATCAATACCATGTATGAGAAAGTGACATCTCCAGCATATGTCTCCTACCATTTCAGAGGGAACATAATCTAGAGGCAATAGATTTTAACCTAGAGACCTATGGTAAAAACAAGTGCCATGATTTTCAATAAATAAATTTAAAAATAAGAATAAATGATTCAATAATATTCTGCTCTACTAATAGATCAATGGCCTTATTCAGCCATCATTCAGCCATCATCTGAGAAGCTTCCTTCTTCAGCAGATGGGAGCAAATATAGAGAGCCACAGTAGACAATAGAGAGAGAGAAAGAGAGAGAGAGAGAGAGAGAGAGAGAGAGAGAGAGAGAGAGAGTCCTTGAAACACACAGTACTAAGTAGGATGTGAGTCTCGTTGGAACACAAAATGCTAAATGGGATGTTCCCTTCAAATCCTCCTCAGTGCTCAGGGAATCCTGCAGAAAGAGTGTAAGAAGCAGAAAAGATTGGAGTCAGCAAGAAAACAAGGCCCTCTAAAACTAGTAACTTAATATGAACCCAGAGAGAGCAAAGCAGCATGCATAGGGTCATCAGGTCAGGTGTGCATTTATTATGATTTCCAGTTTAGTGTTTATATGATATTCCTGAGTGTATTAACAAATAATCTTTGAATCTTGTACCCTCTCTTGGGCTCTTTTTCTTCTGTTTGTTTGCTCTGTCCAACACTGAAGTGATGGTTTTTGTTGGAAACCAAAAACACTCTCTGAGCACTCTCTGGCTTGACACCCCAGAGCCAAGAGGCTTTTGAACCGGGATCCTAATACCAAGCTGGTATTTCTCTCAGGGATTCTGCCTTACTAGACAGATTTTCCTCAGAACCAGCAATAAAGGTCAACACATTCCTTAGGACAGTCCACAATAGTTAGAAAAGGTTTCCCTCACTCCAGGACATTAGCAAGGACGGAACCAGTGCCTGCCTCTAGCAAGACCCAGAGAATTAACAGGAAATACCAAAATACCTCAACAGGGAGGCCTCTACTGCTCTTCTGCCTGCTTCATACCTAGCTACCAGACACTGCTGACCTTGAAGCTTCGGTCACTTGCCTATGTGACATCTGCTGAGAGGTGCCTGGAGCTGATCTTCACAGAGACAACTCCCCATCGAACATCCGCCCAGATGCTCCCCTCTCCTCCTTTGTTCCAGCCGGATTCCCCTCACCCCCTCCTCATTTCCTTTTTCTGTAATGTATATATACTGGCCATTGGGCATTATTAAAATGAGGCTTTGACAAAAGATCTGCAAGGCCTCTCTCTCCCTTTTTTGCCTATTCTATTCCAGGTTTAGTTCCCCTCAAAACCCATGGAATAACTAGATCCCGCAGGTCGGGGGATAGATTTTAATCTATTTTATTATATATTTTTAAGAATGAATGAATGAATGAATGAATGAATGAATGAATGAATGAAAGACTAGCCACTATTGGAAAAGCTAATATCCTAACAGTCATTTATCCCTTGTGGGAGAGTAAAAATTAGTTTTTACCACTTCTATGTAGGCCTCTTACGTTCAGGAGTATCTTCTTACGACTGCATACAGGAGCCTAGCACCATTGGCTTCTGAAAGGCTCTACCCTTCACCTGACTGAGACAGAAACAGATACATACAGTCAAACATTGGGGACTTTTATAAAAGAGTTTGGGGAAGTATTGAGGACCCCAAAGAAGATAAAAACTCTACTGGAAGACCAACATTGACAACTAACCTGGACCCCTGAGCTTTCAGAGACTGAGCCAGGCACATATGTAGCAAAGAGCAGCTCAGTATTCATGTGAGTCCCCCAACAACTGGAATGGGGCTGTCTCTAAAGCTGTAGCCTAACTATGGGATCTATTCCCTAATAGGACTGCTTTGTCTTGCCTCAGTGGGAGCAAATGTACATGATCCTGCAGTGACTTGTTGTACCAGGTTAGGGGAATATCCAGGGGCAGATCTTCTCAGAGGAGAAAAGGCTACGGGGATTGGGGAGGGACACTGAGGGGAGACAAGGAAGTTGGGCATTGTTTGGGATATAAATAAGCAAATAAACATTAAAAAGTAAAAGAATAGTGTTTCAGAAAATACATTCTTAAAACATAAGTTAGATAAAAGCAACCCTTTAGTCAAAACCTGTTGGAGACTGGAGCACCCAGCCAGGAGGCGCCTTAGGCCAGAGATCCAGGCGGGATTCACCATTTTCTCTCGGGTGAGTTTCTGAGACCTGAGCAGCCAGCCAGGAGCCACAGGCC
>NW_022196897.1:75287132-75305963 GCF_008632895.1 Mastomys coucha | reverse complement strand
AAAAAAAAAAAAAAAACCTGTTGCCGTCTAGCAGCAACGTTAGGGAAGGGTTATTTTGGAATATAGAGTTGGGAGGAGGTAAGATAGCCATAATTACCTTACCCACGTGGAAGGCTCTATCAAATTAGACAGCACTAAGAAGGTATCGTCACCCAGCCATCTTGAATTTAATCCTCTCCTTGTTACAAGCCAACAGGTAGAATAAGTGAGGCAAAACCCCTTCCCCAAGTCCATCAGTATAAAGGCCCAATCAGCAGCTTCTTTGGTCTCTGGCAGGCGGGACTTCTGATGTAACTGGAACCAGGAGCGAGGCGTGGCAAATAGCAGGAGGTGGGTAGAGAGGTGTGGTTATGAGAGGCAGGCAGGGTCAAGCAGGAGGGTTACAAAAACCTTTGGTAGTTACCTCCCAGGGTATTACCATTACTCTCTGTCTTGACCAATCACCACCCCATAGTCTCTCTTATCCTGTAACATTACTTCCATATTTGTTTCTTGGTTAAAGTACTTTTAATTATTTTCTTCCTCCTCAACTATCAACAAACAGAAAAACTATAAAAGATGGTAGTACAAATAACTTTAGTAAATAAACAAAATAAAATTTTAGAAGTGGGAAATGGTTCATTTAATAAAGTGCTTCCTGCAAAGAATAAGAGTCTGAGTACACATACCTAACTTCTATGTAAAAAAGTAACAATGGTATGGGATGCCTATAATCTTGTTAGGGAGATGGGAGCATGAACAGCCCCAAAGTTCACTGGCCAGAGAGCCTAGCTGAAGAGTTGGGGTTCTGGTTCAGAAAAATTCCTTATTTCAAAAATATTGTGAAGAGAAAGAAGAAAGAGATTTCATTAGTGACCTCTTATCTATGTATGTATACTCATATGAGCATATAAACTCCTGAATTCATCACAAATATATACACAAAAAATAGTTATTAGAGTGCATAATGAAAAGAAAAATCAAAACAGAATCTTTAATGAAAAATGAATTAAATGATATGAAAATAAGAGGTGTAGATGTACTTGAGATGCTTGATAATGGAAATTAGAAGAAAGCTGCTGCAACATGGAGAGGTATGATTAACTTGAAACCATTAGGTTTTCACACTAAAAGTCATCCATAACAACTTAGGAAAAAAAACTCCTGATTGAAAGCTATAAAAACAAATATGACAGACTCCCAAATCCTAACTGTGACCCACAAGGTCTTTAAGAAGATAAGAGCACAGTGATAAAGGCTCCCACCTGGATTGTAGAATGCTAACTCCTGTACATAAATGCTACAATGTTTTACCTGCTGCCAGGACTTGGTTTGAATTGTGGGCAAACAATGGACACAGAATAATTGATTCACATTGTTTAAGACAATGTGAGTTCAGTCTCTCCCATGTTCCTCCCCCACAGAAAAAGCTTCTCATCTTCTGGGCCTGATGGCCAGATTGCCTCTGTCCAAGATGTGATGGACACCTTAGAAATCTGGGAGAACTGTTTAGGTAGCAGATTATAGACTAACCTCTATCATTTTAATTAATATATGATATCTAGATTATAATTTATCATTCTCAGGTCTCTGTTCAAATTGACTAAGTTAACTGTAGAGTAACAGCTAGACAATTGGTAACTAGCTCCTTACCTCAAGGGGTTAGTTCATTACTTACATATAAATAAGGCCTACCTTATCTCTATCCTTCACAAAAAACAAAGGAAGAAAATGAAGATAAACCAGCTCAGATCATCTTTTAAGGTAATATACAAAATAATTTCAAGGAAACATTGAGCTGTTTGATTGCGCACAAAAGAATTGAGAGCATTTGTAGGTCTAAAACAGATGCACACACGTTATAAACCATATGCAGACATTAATTATGCTCAATTAAGTATTTTATTCAAATTAATTATGACAAGTTTTTATACTTTTGATTCATAAATACCATTTATAATTCTAAATTATGCAAATTACAATGTATATGAAAGGCATATGCTTGAAATTAAGAAACAACAACCAATGAAAACACTTAAGGAAACATGGTCAACATTGCTGGCAATTACAGGAACAGGAACTAAGGCATCAATGAGAATCTCATAAGGCTTTCATGAATCTCATTAGGAATAGTTCAGTTTGCACAGAATGCAGTGACATCACTAAGCTCCTATAATTGTATTTCAGTAAACATTTACTTTTAAAAAGTGGCAATTGGGTGCTGCTTGTCTGTTGCCCGTATGTCTCTGCTGATGATGCCTGGGTCTCTGCTGCCGATGCCTGGTGCTCTTGTGACGCCTTAGTTAAAAGGAGGCAATGCATAGTCATGAGATATTTTATTATAGGAAAGAGAAAATAGGCAGGTCATGACAGTGGAGAGAGAGGGAAAGTGAAAAGAGAAGAAGGAGAGGAGAGGAGAGGAAGAGAGAGGGCAAGAAAAAGAAAGCAAGAGAGGAAGAAAGGAAGAGAACAAGAGAGCAAGAAAGCAGGAGTGGGACCAAGAGAGGCGAGCAAGAGAGGAAGAAGGCAAGAGAGAGGACAAAGAGCAAGAGAGGGAGGAGGGGGCAAACCTCCCCTTATATTGTGAGCTGGAGCTGTCTGTCTGTGGGTCGGGGCTTTTCTGGCTGTGGTCAGATGACTGGGGCTACCAGCTAGAATGCTGGGAACTTGGGCATTGTCTACGTGACAGAGCACACATCTCCTGTGGGCAGGCTGTGTGGGGTTGTGACTGAAACAGGAGCCAGGGTCCCAGGAGTCATGGCCGAACTCCTTCCATTCCTTGCAGGCAGAAATTATCTCTTACTGGGTCTTCGGGGTTCCAGACCTAAACTCAACCGGGCCCAGGCTGCCTGAACAGACCACTGCCCTACGCTTGTCCGTGCACACATCAGCTCTTGCTATGTTTCTAATCAACTGATATGGGGATGTTTATGAAATTAATATATGATAAAAGTTAATAGAAATGGAAAAATGAGACATTTCTGTGATATCCATGAAAACTGTACCACCTCAAATTAAAATAACAGAGAAAAACACAGCAACCATGTGTCATTTCAAAAGCATTCAGTGTTTGTCTCAATTATTTATTTGTTGCATTTAAGTTGAGCTGTTCAATTCAGTCTTTTCTTGTAAAGGACATTATTGAAAAAAAATATATGTTAATAGGACTGCCTTAAAATGACAAAATAATCATGAATTTCATGATTTCTGTTTGTCTTTCTGTCTCTTTATATAAAGAGAAAATCTCAGTATGTATCTCAGGCTGGCCTTGTGTACATGGCAGACTTCTCTGTCTGTCTTTCAGTCCTACAATTATAAGTGTGTACTACTGTGTCCACATACAAATTTTATACATTTTTTTGGAAACTGTAATGATATATTATTGCTTTATTACTTAACTCTTCCTCATTTAATATTGGTTGAGTAAAAGTAAACTCATTAAATAAGAACATATTGAAAATAAATTGCTAAGTCTCTTATTAAATAAAAAATGGCAAACAGGTTTGCCTTACAGGCTTCATATTAAATGAATGTTCTTAATAGCCTGTGCCTCATGGTGAAGAATTAAATAAAAAAATGTTTCTGTTAGGTCTGAGCATGTGAACACTTCTGAGAAAATGTTTGAAGGTCTAGGAAAGTGATTGAGGTTGGTAATGTGAGTGATAAAGGTTAGAGGACATGAAAAAATTATTTCAGATGGAAGACATTCTAAGGTATATAAATGCAGACTGTAGAGGAATAAAAAATGATTCAAGGCACATAAAACATGGGGAGAAATGTTTCATATCCCCTCATGCTATTATTATATGATTTAAAAATTTGAGAATTTTAATATTGATCGATGGAGTTCTGATAAACTAGTGGAGTACTGGCTGCTTACAATTCAGTCACAAGCTCAAGACATTAAATTTCCTTTGGCTGTCTTCTAAATATAGACTTAAAGGTACTTTTCATCATACTAAAAGCATCTCTATTTAATTTGTATATTCAAACCTCTGCACTAAGAATGTCCTATGCTTTCAACCCAAATCTCTAGATTTTATTAGGTCTCAAAGGCATGAGTCTACTCGTGCTGTCTTACTTATACCTACTAACTGCTTCACATAAACTTCATAAAATGAAAACTTCGTTAGACTTGAATCCACATTCTAAAGATCAAATAGACTCCAGGTAAGTATATCTGTCTGTTCATGGCGATGGGTTTCCCCCCTTGGTTTGGGATTCTTTACCTTCACCAATTACTAGACAATTTTAACTTATGTCTATATTCTAGTCTATATTTGTCTCAGCAGATTTTTACCTGGTTGAAAGGTTCCAGACAGAGAGCACCTAAGGATTGCAAGCTGCTGAGATCAGCATTTGCTGAAAGCTGATATAAACCAGTTTAGCCTATGTGATTTCTCTCTTTATTCTAGCTGGATCAGCTAATCAGAAGCTTCTTATAAATGTCCCACTGGCCAGCCTTAGAGTAGTATTTCAGTCTTCTTAGGTCCCAATGACAATTGCCCTAATGTCAATCAAACAGTTACAAAAGAGAATATGCCATCATCCATTGTCCCACCTAACAATTTGAAATGCTAAGTCAGGGTTAGACTGGGCCCATGCTGAACAGGATCAAAACTTGAATTCCCCACTCTCATATAAAGGCTGTTCCTGACAGATCAGATGACCTGAACATCAGATAGAAAGCCTCTCAATACCCCAAAGACCTGTAGATAGAGATAAGACTCAAAGCCCAATGTTTCATTGGTGCCTCCCTTTCTTAGCCCCACTAATCCTAACCCCCCTTGTTAGTTCCTTCTAGTCTCAGCCATGGGGTGATGGCCAGACCATTACTCTCTATACCTTGCCCTGACTTGTGGGCCGTGGTCTTTTAACACCCTCCTCTGGTTTGTCTAGTTCTGCATTTTGGCAATAAAACTTTGGTATAAAACCAAATTATGTTCCTTAGGAATTTATATTCCCTCTAATCCCTACAGTGGGCAATGACTCTGACCTTGAGAAAACTGACAAATCAAGGACTTGAACCAGTTACAACAAAGAGAAGGTGGGAATAAGAGGGTTTAACTCGCCGGGCGGTGGTGGCGCATGCCTTTGATCCCAGCACTTGGGAGGCAGAGGCAGGTGGATTTCTGAGTTCGAGGGCAGCCTGGTCTACAGAGTGAGTTCCAGGACAGCCCGGGCTACACAGAGAAACCCTGTCTTGAAAAACCAAAAAAAAAAAAAAAAAAAAAAAAAAAAAAAAAAAAAAAAAAAAAAAAAAAAAAAAAAAAAAAAAAAAAAAAAAAAAGAGGGTTTAACTCACTTCATTTTGAAGTAGTCAGACATGTTAGGCCTTACACTTCAATTTCCCAGAATGGCAACCCAAGCTGCAGAAAAAGGGCAGCCAATCAGCAACTGCCCTGATATCTGGCCAGGGTATTACAACAGAAAGAAAAAGTTCCCATAAGGTAACCCTCTTTTCCTCAAGGTATGAACCAATCAGAAGTGTACAAATATCCCATACTATAAAGCTCAACCAATCACAATGAAAGTGACCTAAACTCAACTAGAAAACCCATAACTGGCATTAAAAGGGGCCTGTGAGCTTCCCTCATGGTCACTGTCATTTTGCTTGGATGGTTGATCCCCACATGGTAGCTGTATTCTTTGCAAACTATTTGAGTCTGGAATCCTCTTTCAGTGATTCGTAGACACACACCCAATTTTGCTTTCCATTAAAACAAAACCGAACAACTTCAAGTCTGTTTTGTGTTGTCCAAGTATGGCATGTGTCCTTGAGATTTGTTGACCTACCAGGATCGCAACCTTAAAGAAAACTGACTTGCAGTCTCCATCAACTTCAAATCCAAAATCTCCTCAGCTAGGGTGCCCTCACCAGTTTACTACTTGCATGCTAGGGTTTCATATGATCCTTTTTAGACTACAACAGATATAATTTCATGCATACTGCTCCTCTGTAGTGTCCAGAAATCTATTTTATTAATCATCCCTTCTGGCTCTTGCCATATATTTATACACATATCTCAATGGCCCCTGAGCTTTGTGGGAAAATATTATGTAGACATTCCATTGGGGCTCAATTTTCCTACTCTGTGCTCTCTGATTCTCGAAAGCTGATGATTTATAGGTGTGTGTGTTAATTGTCATCCACAAATAACAAATCCACAAATTTTGCAGTGAATTGAAAAAAGAGAAATTGGGAATTAAAAGATGCCCTAATCTTAGGTCATTTAGTACTATCTCCACTTAACAAAATAATAAGAGGCTTTTCCATGGTACCTATGACCTACATAACCACTGGTGCTTGCCATTGTTAATAGTGCAAGGCTGCCACAGGCCGGCCAATCTGGGCCTTCCTCAACCCACGGGAGAAACAGGGTCCTAGTCAGGTCGACAAGGCATAGGCAAAGAATGACAAACAGAGCCAACACAAGGGTGTGTTGAATCTGAATGTATTTGTACAAGGTGAAATTCAGGCTCAAATAGCATACAGCAAGCAGGGCAGATGACAAAAGTCATGTAGGCAGGTGGGGGTTAGAGCAAGGGGCACAAGACTGAGGTCATGTAGGCAAGTGACCACCACATCAAGGCCAGTAGGGTCTGGTGGCCAGGTGTGAAGCAGGCAGAAGAGCAATAGAGCCCTCCCTGTTGAAGCTATTTTGGTATTCCTATGCTAATTCTCTGGGTTTTGCTAAAGGCAAGCACTGGGAAGTTCCGACCTAACACTTCTAGCTAATGTCCTTGAGTGAGGGAAGCTTTTCAATTACTCTCTAATATGTAAAACATTTCTAACTATTGTGGGACTGCCCTAAGGAATGTGCTTGACCTCTGTTGCTAACTCTGAGGACAACCTGTCTGATACGGCAGGTTACCCCAGAGAAATTCCAAGCTAAGGACAGCTTGGTATTAAACTAGGATAGGTTGGAAATGTTGTGCTGGCCAGGAAACAATGCCCAATCTTAGCCATTTATGAATCATTTCTTGGGGTACCTTTATGCCTAAATATGAGGGTGTATTGACGATTGGAAAGACTAAGCTGGAACACGTCTGAGTTAGGAGATACCAGTGAATGTCTGAATATCCAGCAGGCACAGAACTCTTTTTGGATCCTTATTGCATCTAATTCTAATCAGGATTTTACCACTGATATTTCAGATTTGACTGGAGTAGACGAGTGGGTGTGGCACAAGACATGAGTTCAATCTGGTTAGGCAAGTCTTAAATGCAACCAAAAAGTTATTCTTCACTTGAGGAGCTTTTATGCTACTATTGCACCAGTGGACATACCTTGTTTAGGTCAGTAATTATCAAATCTTTCAGAGAATGCAGTTTGGTGAGACTAATGCTTAGCTTTATCCTTTGATAACTTACCTCACAACTTCCAGCACTATGAGAACTAGCTAGTACATATGAGAAATTCTGAGATTCATCAGAAAGAGGACAGCAACTGAACTGCTGTACATTTGTGGAGTATTTCTTTTAAGAATCTGGATCCAACCCATATAAAATCACCAAGCCCAGACACTATTGTAGATGCAAACAGGTGCTTGCTGACAGAAGCCTGATATAGCTGTCTCCTAAGAGGCTCTGCCAATACCTGACAAATACAGAAGTGGATGCTCACAGCTATCCATTGGACTGAGCACAGAGTCTCCAATGAAGGAGCTAGTGAAAAGACCTAAGGAGCAGAAGGGGTTTGTTTGCATTCCTATAGGAGGAACAACAATATGAACTAATCAGTATCCACACAACTCCCAAGGACTGAACCACCAACCAAAGAGCACACATGGTGGGACTCATGGCTCCAGCTGCATATGTAGCAGAGGATGGCCTAGTCAATCATCAATGGGAGGAGAGACCATTGGTCCTATGAAGGTTCTATGTCCCAATGTAAGGGAATGCCAGGGCTAGAAAGCAGGAGAGGGTAGGTTGGTGAGCAGGGGGAGGGGGGAGATAATAGGGGGCTTTTCAGGGGGAAGCTAGGAGAAGGGAGAACATTTTAAAAGAAATAAAGAAAATATCTAATAAAAAAAGAATCTGGTTTATCTTTGCCTGTCATGAGAAAAGATCCTCTTATGTGTATCACATATATTTATAAATAAAATATTATTAGTGAACAGTCTTTATATATTCCCTTACATACTCATTGATAGATACCTTTGACAGAAAGCATTTTAACTAAGTTCTGAAAAGAGACACTATTTTACCTACTATAAAATAGTCTACTCTTTTTGAAAATGATAGCATTTAAATTTATTATCAAATAAAACCTCTTCTAAATTGAAAAAATAAATACAAGATGGCCATGTAAGCATTGTAAATTGAGGAATAAATGAAACATTACACAAAATTGGTTCTTGGATCTCATGTGGCCAGAAATTTTTCAAGTCCTGGGAGAGCTAAGAATTAGTCTCACAGATTCATGATGTCTCAGGGAATCCTCTTTAAATTCCAGATGTAATGAGGAGGCAATTTTGGATCCTTTGTTGTGTTTTGCTCAGCAGCCATGATGAATACAGCAGCCAGGAAGCAGCAGTAACATCCTCCAAACTTACTGCCAGAGCTTCTCCCGGGTTTTTCCTTAGATGTGGAAGTGTGAGCTGGAAACAAGCAGGGAATCTTGATCAACACTGAATGCAAAGGACAACGATCTTCAGATTTTCCACATAAGGGACATTTGGGGAGCTAAAGTAAGATACTATGCAACTTTATGAAAGATTTTTAATTTTAGATAAAGTGTATTATCATGTGGGTATAGTGTGCAGCCTACTGCATTAACAATACCATACCTCTTTCTTGTCCCAATTACTTATTCTTGAGAGACTTCTATAAACCCTGATGCTCAGATTGCTCACCATAGTAGAAATTTTATGACCAAAACTAGTGTTTTTATCAATTGAATAAAGCTATATATGAGAAGGCCAGAGAATAGTACTTCATAAAAAATAATTGTTCAAGATCCCATGGGGCTCAAATAACTGTTGTTGTAGCAGAAACTCCTTCTATTTATTTATCCTTCCAAAAAAATTCTTGCCTTTTTTTTCAGAACATTCATTTTTCCAGGGTTAATTAAATTAAACGTACTTTTAAATTTTCAACTTCATATTAAAATAAACAATTTTCAAGTCCAGTACAAATATATTTTCCTATTATCTGTCTGACACTACTTTGATTAAACACATGCTCATTAATGAAGAAGTAATTAACCATTATAAAGTAGTATCGAAAGGCAGAATGGTTTAATGTTGTATAAAGAATGTTAACATAAGAAATAAGTAGAAGCATCTCTGTACCTTAAGTAGCAATAGAAATCAATTATAAAATGTTCTAGTTCCACAAATACACACTAGTACAGGTAACATAAAAGGAATACAGATTAAGAAAGTTAACTGGAGTCATATAGTGAAGCCTTCTGATTTAATCTTGTCCACTTAGATTCCTCAAAGCATTAGCATTTTTCCTTTGAACTTTCAAGAAATCTAAGTGGGTGAAGATCTTTGATTCTAGGATTCTGGCTTGTTCTCTCCTTTAAAATGAGCAGAATAGCTAAGATATCAAAGAGACTTAAGAAACCCATTAGGAAGGACATGAAAAGAAAGAAAAAATCTCTTTGCCCTACATTTCAGGAAATATTGGGCAAATATTGGACATTTAGAGAAAAAGACTAGCAGGGTGGGCAGAGAAAAGATCAGTAAGCTGAAGGAAATGTAGTTTTGAGACAGTCAAATAAATAAACCATGTTAGCTATAATCACAGGAAATGAAGTTTTTACTGGTAGTTAATAATTTTGGTTTAAAAATAGGATGGACTCATGAAAATAAACATATGAAATAAATTTCCATAATTTTAATAAATTATCACTATACATAAAAACAATAGACCTTTTGTTTATTTGTTTTCCTTCTTCCTTTTTCTTTTTTATAGTCATGTTTAGTTCTATCCTGGGCCTCTGGGGCCTAAATTTGGACAAGTCATTGGTTGATCACTTCCAGAAGTTCTATACCAGATTTATCCCCAGCACATTTTGCAGGCAGGACAGAGTTTAGGTTTTATGGCTTGATTGATGTCCCAGTCCCACTCCTGGAACCTGGATGTCAGGGTTTGTGCCTCATATTATTGTAAGTTGCTATGCGGTGTTCAGGTGATATCCCTGGGAGGCTTGTTCTTGTTTATGAAGGGAAATAGACGAGGTCGGGGGACTGAGGAGAAAAAAGGGAGGGGAAATTCCCATCAGAATTTAATGTATAAAAAAGAATGAAAAATAGGCATTCTAAATATATTTAAAAGAAACTATTCATAATAGTTATCCTCTATTCATTCCTCTGACCATTTTGAATGTTATATGCTCCTCACAATTAATGAAAAGCTTCTGTTTTCTGAGGATATATTGATAATACAGTTATTTGAGCTATTTACATGAATGGAAAGGAAATACTTGGCAATGTGGATTGTAAATTTCCCCAGGTCACTGCTTAGGAGATAGTTCAGTGACCTCTGTTCCGGCTTTGTGCTATCTGAGATAATAGTCTACCCCTGTAAGATTCTCAAATGCATGGCTGCTATAGAAAATATAGAATATTTTAGTGTAGTATGGTAGATGTTATGGTACTATGGTACTATTTTATGGATAACAATATGAAATAATTGAGTTGGTCCTAAATGAGAGTATGAATTTGAAACCAAGGAAATAGGGTCACATCCAATATATGGAAACATTATAATATAATGAAGTAGTCTACATAAGAAACCCTGATAAGTTATATTGTTACTTCCAATTTAGTAAACAGGGTAGACAGAAAATCTGATGTTGTTTTCAGAAATTGAAAGGAAATTACATTTTGTACGTTTAATCTTGGTGTTAAATTCCCATTTTCTTAATTATAATAAAAACAAAAATTCTTACTGATGGAGTTTGTCATCTTAAACTCCCTTTTAGATAATAGTTTATATTTATAAAACCTGTGAATAGTGAATTAATGTTCCTCTTATTTTATCATTTATAAAACTTTAAAAACATCACTTTTGATATTATAGAATTAGTGTTTTATTTATAGAATCATATGATAGTAATTTGTAATCATCTTATTAACTACATCAACTATTATAAATGTTTTACATTGTTCTAACTTTTCAGTTTTTAGATACTACATTATATTACACTATAAATTTTCTCATATTATTTATTTTTAGAAAAAAATTCTGGGGGTAGAGTCCTCCCTCTTTCAAAAGTAAAAACATTTTTAAGTTCTGCAACTATATCTACTATGTATTCCCCAATATTTTATGAATAAAGAAAGGTCAAAGTATTTAAAGTACATTTTAAAATGTAATTTATTTATATATTTTTATAGTTCTTTCTTTCTTTCTTTATTTATTTTATATTTTTTAATATATTTTTCTTTATTGACATTTCAAATGATATCTTCTCTCCTGGTTACCCCTCTGAAAAAATATCAAAAGCAAAAACCAAAAAAAAAAAAAAACAAACCCTGTTTCCTCTCCCATGCCCCTGCTCACCAACCCACCCTCTCCGACTTCCTGGCCCTGGCATTCCCCTACACTGTGGCATAAACCTTCACAAGACCAAGGGTCTCTTCCCATTGATGACCAACTAGGCCATCCTCTGCTATACATATGCTGCTGGAGCCATGAGTCCCACCGTGTGTGCTCTGTGGTTGATGGTTTAGTCCCTGGGAGCTCTGAGGGTACTAGTTAGTTCATATTGTTGTTTGTCCTAAGGGGCTGCAAACCCTTCAGCTCCTTGGGTTTTTTCTCTAGGTCCTTCATTTGGGACCCTGTGCTCAGTCCAATGGATGGTTGTGAGTCTCTACTTTTGCGAGATTAATTGATCTGGATAATCTGACCAGATTTGCTTTTCTGTAAGGATGACCTTCTAAGGCAAAGGAACACATCTTTGTTGAGGGATGGGAACTACACTTATCTGTGTGCATAAGAATGAGTTTTATAATGCTTTCCATTTTCATGAAATCCCATTTATTAATTGTTTATCTTAGTACCTGCGATATTGGTGATTTTAAAAAGTTGAGTCTGATGTCAATGCATTCAAGGTTATTCCCACTTTCTTGTATGTCAGGTTAAATGAATCTTCTTTATATAGAGGTCTTTGTTCTACTTCAGATTGAGCTTTGTGCAGGGTGATAAATAGGCTTCTATTTGCATTTTTCTACATGCAGATATCAAGTTAGACTAGAAACATTTGTTGCAGTTGTTTTCTTTTTTCCTTTCCATTCCCGTAGAATTAATTACCTGGGACTCAGGAAGGCTGATGGAGATCAGAGAACCTGAGGGATCTGACCTAGAAAATCTGCATATATTTATTGCTGTGTATCTTGGTGTTCTTGTGCAATTCCTAAGAGTGAGTACAAGGCTTGTCTCTTATTCTTTTGCATATTTTTGATTTCTTTACAACAAAATCAGGTGTCCATAGGTGTATGGATTTATGTCTGGATCTTCCATTAGAATCCATTGATCAACCTATTTTTATGCCAATATTATGTGGATTTTATTAATATAACTCTGTAATACAGTTTGAAATCAGAGAGATCAAAGTTATTTTACTATATAAGATTTGTTTTAGCTATCCTAGATTTTTTTCTCCATATGAAGTTGAACAATGTTTTTTGAAGTCTGTAAACAATTGTGCTGGAATTTTAGTGGGGATTTTATCAAATGTGTAGATTGCTTTAATAAGATGGCCACTTTTACTGTTTATTATACAGATTTATGAACATGGGTGATCTTTCCATCATCAAATATTGTCTTCAATCTTCTTCAAAAACTTGAAATTTTTATCATACAAATCTATTATATCATTTGAAAATACTTTGACTGCTTCCATCCCAATTTGTAACTTTAAATATCATATTGAATATATATCAAAAGAGTTGACAGCCTTATCTTGTTCCTCATTTTAGTAGAATTACTTTGATTTTTCTCTTCATTTAATTTGATATTGGCTATCAGGTTGTTGTAAATTTAGTTGTTGCTTTAAGTTTAGATATATCCCTTGTATCCCTGATATATCTCTCCAAGACTTTTTATCATAAAGGGGTGTTAGATTTTGTAAAAGTCTATTAGTATTTAATGAGATAATCAAGTGGGTTTTTTCTTTCAGTTTGTTGACATGGTAGATTACATTGACAAGGTTTTAGGATGTTGAACCATCCCTGAATCTCTGGGATAAAACTTTCTTGATCATGTAGATGATCTTTTTGATGTTATACTGGGTTTAAAGGTCCTGATTTTTCTTTTGTGGCTCAATTTGCATCTTCAGGCATTATATTATCTTATTAATTTCCTTCAAGTATCTGTTTGTGTTTTAATAAATTTCTTTAAGTGATTTATTTATTTGTTCCCTCTTTAAGGACCTGTATTACACTCATAATGGCAATTTTAAGGCTTTATCTTATGCCTCAGCAATATTGCTTTTTCCAGCACCTATTGTTGTTTGGCTGGGATCAAAGGGAGACATATTATCCTGGCAATCATTGATTTTGTTTTAATATTAGGGTTTACGCATCTAAGTTTGGCATCATTGTAATTTTTGTTGCTAATAACTGTTTTCTTACCTAGTTTTCAGGAGAATGCCTGTATGTTTCCTGGTAAGAATCATTCAGAATCCATGTCCAATGTGAGGATTAAAGATCTCAGTATAACTTTTCTAGGTATTGGGAACTGACACTTAGAAATGGGAATGGTGCAAAAGGAGGTGGCTGAGCTGGTCTACAGGAGGTAGGAATGCAAGGTATGTCACTGGGATCTGCATAGTTCAGTGGAAGGGCTACAGAGAAGAGGGAGAGCCTTTGCTGGTGGTGCGCAACAGACTTTGGGATGAGTCTGTGGGACTAGATTTGGGGAGAAAGGCATTGCTTCCTTTAACCAGTGTGGACAGCAGATTCCAGGGAGTGACTGTGGCAGCTGATGACAAAAATAATGTGATTGGGTGGGTGGTAAGGGAGGCTACAGGAGTACTATGTGATCTACTGCAGATGGTGGCAGAAAGAGCTTGGAGTCAGAGGCAGGTGGAGGAAAGGAAAATGAAGTTTACCTGCCTGCCTGTCTGTAAGCAACTTGTCCCTACCATTTCACACCTTTCTTCCCACATCCTAATTCAGTCATTACTTTTACTTGCTTTCAACAAAGAACTTTGCAAATTCTTTCAAAGAAATTCATTTGCACAAGTGAAACCCAAGAATTGTAAGATTTTTGGTGTATAACATATTCTGACCTTTGCCTCAGAAAACAGTAAGAGTTTAGGTGTACTGGGGGCAGGGATCAGGAGTCTAGAGTAGATTTTCCTTTTTATTCAAATATTATCATTATAAGGGACGTGGATTTTTAATATGACATTTTCATGCATGGCACCATGCTTCTGGTCTTCTTAGTTACTCCAATTTGTTGTGCATCTTGCTTTATAACCAGATAAGTACCAATAAATTCTATAGTGATTTTCTCAGTCTATCTTAAATATATATACATTTGTCTGACCCAATGACCTTAAAGGGTTAGTTTACTTCAGTTTCTCTTTCAGTAGCCTGTGAATAGATTGAGATTTCAGATTACAGATTCTAGTGTTTAACTGCTCTGAGAACATCAGGAGATGGTTCTTTGGTTTAAATTAAATATATCAGCATCTCATGACAGACACATTAGTAAATAAAATAGTTTCTGTTCTTTTAGAATTACAGTCATTCAATTGTCACATTTTTTTCTTCACAATACAATTCAATTATTTTTAATCTCATATTTCAAATAAGGTAGCAGATATTCCTTGTAGCTATTTTAAGGAGGGGAAATGGATGCATAAGATAGAATATTACATTAGTGTCTATTAAAGATGCAGTCAGATCTTCAAGTGAATTAACTAAATGTAGAATTTTGTGGTCATGTGACAATGAATAACATTTTCACATTTTCAATTTTATCTTCATAATCCTTAAAGATGAGCATATATATTGTTCATGAGCATGTTTTATAGTAACCTTATACAAATTTCCAACTATGTGTCATATCATTTTATTAAATAATATTTGTTTAACAAGTAAACAAAACATTATTATGTAATAGATTATTAACCTTCAAGAGTTTAATTCAAATTCAATGAATGATTTCTCTTTTGCAGATATGTGTTGTCACTGGTTTTCGTATGTGAATTTTTTTGCTCCATCACTTGAACTTTTATCATTTACTCTTGCCTTTGTCAAGATGCCACATTGATACAGGGAGATCATAACAAGATGTTCCCTTGTTGCTAGAAAGGAGAATAGAAAGAATATCCACCAATGCAGCTATAAATAGAAAAAAAAATTACTGTTCAAAAATTGATTCTTTGGAAATCTCAAAAGTGTTGATACATGTATTTTTTAAAATCTCTGGTTATCAATTCCTTGTTCATTTAGTCTTTCAACTTAAATTAAAACATTGTACAATAAAAAAGTAACAATAACTTCTGTCTTATAGTGTTTATCAAGAGGTTAAGACATCCATAACATTTTTGTTGTTGTTGTTTATTTCCTTATTGCTTAGGATTTTGGGGGTGGGAGGAGGTCTTTTTTAGTATTTTTTGTGTGGTAATGACAATAGAGTACTTCTTATATTGTTCAAGTCAAATTTTAAAATGAAGTAGAAGGGAAGGATACTTTATAAGTGTGCTTCCTGGAATAAATTGTAAAAGTAGCCAAGGTTTTTATGTGCACCAAAACATACATTTTTGCCTCTTATTCTATTTGTGGATATGGAGTGCTCTTACAAGTCGCTGCAGGTTACTCAGCCATGGTTCATTTCATCAAGAGACAGATATGCTTTATAAATTCTGGTCTTGGGTTCCTATACAGGTTATAGTTTCAATGTTGTTTTAATATTTCTCTTGAAGAAACACAAAAGGTTTAAAAAAGCTGATTATTAGGAAAGGAAGTATTTATTTCCACTCAAACAACTAAATATCTTTGTAGAATATCTGAATTTGGCTCTTTTCAAGTATTTAATCATCCATGTTTACATCAATTCTTCAGATTGCACAACTATTGCCTTCAAAATCCCTTTTACATTTTATTTTCTATTGCAATAGTCTCAATCAAAATAATTTTCATAGGTGTATGAAATCTTATTGATGATATTATGAATTTATAAGTAGCAATTTTTCTCATATTTGAAGATTTTATGTTAATAAAATTTACTTTGACAGTCTTCTTATGAATCATGCAAAACCAGAGCTTTGTCACTGAATTCATACTCCTGGGACTTTCACAGAACCTGAATGTGGAGAAAATACTATTTGTTTTATTTTCATTTATCTACATTGCAACTATTGGGGGAAACATGATAATTGTGGTGACTATCATCTACAGCCCTGCGCTGCTGGGCTCTCCCATGTACTTCTTCTTGATATTCCTGTCCTTACTGGATGCGTGCACTTCTTCCACTGTCACACCCAAGATAATTATAGACTGCTTCTATGAGAGGAAGACCATCTCTTTTGAATGTTGTATGACACAACTGTTTACAGTCCACTTCTTTACTGGAGCAGAAGTGATTGTCCTGGCATCCATGGCCTATGACCGCTACGTGGCCATTTGTAAGCCCCTTCACTATACTTCCATCATGACCCGGAGGCTCTGTGGAATTTTGGTAGTGGTATCCTGGGCAGGAGGCTTCTTGCACTCTATCATACAAATTATCTTCACTTTGCAGTTGCCTTTCTGTGGCCCCAATGTCATTGATCATTACATGTGTGACTTGTTCCCATTACTGAAGCTTGCCTGCACTGACACACACATTTATGTCTTTTTGATATTTGCCAACAGTGGTGCTATCTGCATTATAATCTTCTCCTTGTTGCTTGTCTCCTATGGTGTCATCTTGTTCTCTCTAAGAGCCCACAGTTCTGAAGGGCGACGGAAAGCTCTCTCCACCTGTGGATCTCATATAACTGTTGTGCTTTTGTGCTTTGTCCCATGCCTATTAATATATGCAAGACCTACGTCTGCATTCTCCTTTGAGAAAAACATGCTTATATTTATCAATGTCCTTACACCATTGCTAAATCCTATGGTTTACACTTTTAGGAATAAAGAAATGAAGAATGCTATCAGGAAAATGTGGAAGAGATTAATAGTGGTTTCTGATAAATTTTAAAATATTCTACTTCAGTGGGTAAGGACACATTTTATACCAACAGAAGGATTTGAGATTTACTTTCCATTACCTTTATTGTTGTAACTAAGTACAGAAGCACATTCTTAGTCCAATGCCGGTACACAGGGGACATTTGAATCTGAAAGTTTTACTTCATTGTGGATTTGATAATTCCATACCATAGTAGGGTTTATATGACCCCCTCAAATGGTCCCCAGTATTAGCTTTTCCTCTCCATATACCTTCTCTAACTCCCTTCTTCCCTTCCCCTGTCCATTTAATCCTCCCATTCCTGTCCCTCCTGGTCCCCCTAAATATGCATTCTATATTTTACTGTCCCTGCTGAGCTCAACGGTATTCCTCAAGAGGACTCCGGAGGCAGCAGCCCGGCTCAGCCCATCAGGTGTTTGGGACCGGAGACAGCTCCAGGGATCAAAGACAGAACCGGTAGCCCAGAATTCAAAAGGAACTGAACCTTTAATCTGCTTTCCTGCCTGGAGCCCTCGCTTGCAGGGGCTTGTTTACAGACTGATATGTTTTTACCCTGTTCTCACTTCTATGCTAAAAGACATAAGATTGTTTTGCCTTAGATATAAATATCCCGATTCACTAAGTAAAGATCATACCTTGATAAAAATCTACTTGGTGTCATTCCTTGTCTCCTAACCCGCTTATCTTCACAGAAACTCGACTTCCCCAGTTCGTGAATCACCCACGGTAAGAAGTGAAACTGCGGGCTGGTTTCCTTCGGATGGCGCCACACGTGGACCGCGAACACGGGAAAATTTGAGGGACCCTACCGCAGGATACAGAGCTCTGGTTTATTAAAGAAAAGGGGGATCCGGATTGATGTAGTCGTTCTCACGGTAAGATTTGGTTAGTGCTGACCAGGAATCCGTGTGAGACTACAGGGAGTGCTACGCAGAAACTTAGGTATTTGCCCGATACCTTAGGAGCCTAGGGGAAATTTTTGACGGTAGGTTATAAGCATGGGTGCTCAGATTTCTGAATCAGCTTCCCAAAACGTGGGAAAGCTGCTGGAGGCGAAAGGAGTAAGGGTTAGAGTTTCTGCCTTAAGAGAGCTAGCAGAGTTGGTGGAAGGCTTTTGTCCTTGGGTAGAAGACATGAGTCGTATGGATTTGAAATCGTGGGAAAAGGTAGGAAAAGCTCTGGAGAAAAACAAGGTGGATGGATTTCCCCTTCGCCTTTGGGGAATGGTCTTGGATATTTTAAGGGAGAAGGAAAAGACCGAGCAAAGGGGGAGTGCATTCAGTTAGGTACATCAGCCTTATGGCATCAGAGCTGACAGGCGATAGCTCACCGGCCGGGCTGATTCATATTCTATGGCTGCCGAGATAGGTCAGAATTCCCTGGACTCCAGCTCTACGGACAGCAAGGAGAGTCAAACTTCCTCCGTTAGTAGTCAAACCTCTACTGACTCGGTCTGTACAGTGGCTGAGAAGACTCAACTTTCTGTCAGAACTAAACGTGCTGAACCTCGTTACAGAAGGCAGCGTGTTATGCATAAGTCTGTGCCCTCCCAGACTAGGGAGCATTTTCAAAGTGGGTCTCGCCCTGCGAAAGATGAACTCGAGACCAAGATAGGAGAATTAATTGAAGAAATCATGGGAATTAAATTTCAGGCAGGCAAAGAGAAGGACAGCTACCTGATCGCTGATGAGGAAATGGGTCCTA
>NW_022196897.1:75285536-75286558 GCF_008632895.1 Mastomys coucha | reverse complement strand
GCGCTAAATCAGATTGCTACTTTGGCACGCAGGGCTTGGTGCAAGCTTCCGACTAAAGGGGGAGATGGGGCGAGTCTGACCGGTGTCCAACAGGGTCCAGAGGAGCCCTTTCAAAACTTCGTTGACAGGCTGCAGGAGACAGTTAGCAGAACGCTAGGAAATTCGTATACAGAGGGGCCTCTGATTTCACAATTGGCTTTTGAGAACGCTAATGCGGCATGTAAATCTATCTTGCTGCCTCACAAAGGACAAACAGACATCTCAGGGTATATTCGCCTGTGCGTTAACAAGGGACCTGAATATTATCAAAGCACAGTGGTGGCAGCTGCAGCGCAGGAGATGCCCGCCCCTGGGGGCTTGGCCTGCAGGCATACTCACAGAAGATGCTTTATATGTGGCAGCTTCAACCATTTTAAACGCGAATGTCCAGATAGAGCAAGTACTGCGGGAAAACCGCAAGCGAGTGCTAGACAGAAAATAGGTGATGAGAGCAGGAAGGAGAAACGATAGACCTATGAGAAAAAAATCTAAGAGGGGTGCTCAAGGCAATTTCCGCTCAAAAAACTCGAGCAGGGGCCTGCCCCAGGCCCTGTCTGGATGTCAGGAGGCAGTACAGGGGACCCAGGGACTGCCTATGCAGGAAGACCTTTATCTGAGCTCCTCAGGACAAGGCCAGGACGTGCAGGAGTGGAGCTATACTCCACAGGGCACACGGTGTTAACCCCAGACATGGGAATTAAGATTTTGTCCACTGGAATTCTTGGTCCATTACCTCCACAGACTCAGGGATTTGTGATTGGCAGAGGCAGTGTTGCTGTAGATGGTCTACTAGTTTACCCAGGCGCTATTGATCAGAACTATACAGGAGAGTTAAAGGTTGTGGCATCCTCCCCAAGTGGAGTCACCTTTGTGCCCGCATTTGAAAAAATCGCTCAGCTTATCCTGGTTCCTATTTCTGCTAAGGCTTTTACTAATGAGACAGAAAAGGGAGGCTCTGGTGCTCCTGAAATATTTTGGATGCA
>NW_022196897.1:75183058-75283239 GCF_008632895.1 Mastomys coucha | reverse complement strand
GGTCCCTCCTACTTGGGGAGGAATTTTTCTTCCTTTTGCAAAAATTTTGGCATCGTTCACAAAACCGGTATTCCTTATAATCCTATGGGCCAAGGTATTGGTGAACGTGCCCATCGTACTATCAAAAACTGGCTCTTCAAGACCAAAGGAGGAATCCTCTTTCCTCAGAGGTCTCCCAAAGCGCATCTGGCGTTTGTCCTTTTTATTTTGATCTTTCTGCAGATTGATATTAATAATCGTTCAGCAGCGGACCGACATTGGCATCCTGAATCATCAAATTCCCACGCTATGCTGCGGTGGAAGGATCCGCTCACTAAAACGTGGCTTGGTCCGGACCCGGTCCTGGTTTGGGGCAGAGGTTCTGTCTGCGTGTTTTCCCAAGCCGAAGAAGAGGCTCGCTGGCTACCAGAAAGATTGGTACGACAGATTGATTCGGAGAAGCCGATGCCTTAAGATATGCTCCTCCCAGCCAGTTTTGCCTTTGATAGATTTTTTTTACCCCGCCAGTTTTGTGTGTGTGTGTGTGTGTGTGTGTGTGTGTGTTCATTTATTTTGGAAAGTTGCTAAAATCTGCTTTTCCCGATCAAAGCAGGAGGTGGGACAGGCAACTCCCGAGAAATGCCTGTTTCCAGAAATGCCAGTTGCTAATATCTGCTTTTCCCAATGAAAGCAGGAGGTGGGACAGGCAACTCCCAAGAAATGCCTGTTTCCGAGAAATGCCAGTTGCTAATATCTGCTTTTCCCGATCAAAGCAGGAGGTGGGACAGGCAAATCCCTAGAATTGCCTTGATCCTGCTAATTGACCAGCTTCTCAAGAAAAACCTGCTTATCCGATTCAAGCAGTAAAAGCTCCCATGGAGCACAGCTTTCGTGACCGGTTCAATGTTCGCTAGATCAGGCATCTCCCGAGAATGCTTGGTTCTCGCTCAGTCTCCAGGCTTTCAAAGGTTAATTCAGTTCTCCAGAGGCTTCAAGGAACTGATTTGCATCATCCTGAGATCAGCTCCTGGTGACCGGAGCCCTGGCTTCCAGCTGTACCACACCCTGCCCTACTGAATTCAGCACCTGACTGAAAGAGTTATGTCAGCCATTTTCGGAGATTATGATCAGTCCTTGGACCATGGGTTTTGCGGACGAGCCTTGGCATTCTACATGGAGGATGGTGCATCCTGATGACCCTTTTCTGGCTGGGAGGTCACCCTAGGCTGGCACGTGGATGATGGCCGTCTGGGTTACAGACGTTTCATGGCCTGGATTTCCCACTGTGCGTAATTGCCTTGGAGGACGGAGCCAGAAGGTGTTATGAGCTTTTATGTTGCCCATGTATTTGTGTAGAGATCGTATCGCATTTCCTTGCATCATTTTTAAACAAAATAGGGTGAATTGTACTGTCCCCGCTGAGGTCAACGGGATTCCTCAAGAGGACTCCGGAGGCAGCAGCCCGGCTCGGCCCATCAGGTGTTTGGGACCGGAGACAGCTCCAGGGATCAAAGACAGAACTGGTAGCCCAGAATTCAAAAGGAACTGAACCCTTAATCCGCTTTCCTGCCTGGAACCCTCGCTTGCAGGGGCTTGTTTACAGACTGATATGTTTTTTCCCTGTTCTCACTTCTATGCTAAAAGACATAAGATTGTTTTGCCTTAGGTATAAATATCCCAATTCACTAAGTAAAGATCACACCTTGATAAAAATCTACTTGGTGTCATTCCTCGTCTCCTAACCCGCTTATCTTTACAGAAACTCAACTTCCCCAGTTCGTGAATCACCCACGGTAAGAAGTGAAACTGCAGGCCGGTTTCCTTCACTATATATTCTATAGTTTATCCTTAGCTCCCATCTCTTATCCTTTACAATATAATGCGATACATAAGTTCTGTGTTTGACCAGCTTGTAACATGTCTATTGAAAGCTTTAAAGATAACTTCTAAGAGAATACATACCTACATACCATATTTGTCTTTTCTAGGCTGCATTACTTCTCTCAGAATGTTTGGTGTTTGTTTGTTTGTTTTTGTTTTTTATTACTCTATCCATTTATAGACTTAGTGTAATTCCCATAAAAAAACTTACACAATTCTTATTTTTTTCCAAAAAAAAAATCCTTAAAATTTCTTATGAAACTACCAGATACTCAGCTAGCAAATAAAATCTTGACCAATAAAATAGTGCTTGTTGTTATCACTATCACAGACTTTATATTATACGACACAGACATACTAATAAAAACTTTATGATGTTGGTATGAAATCAGACATATAAATCAATGGACTAAATTTGAAAACCTACACATATTTGTACTTTACTACAACAAACTGAATTTTATCATAGTCAATAATACACATTGAAGAAGCAACATCTTCAACAAATGGTGCTGGCCAGACAGAATGGCCATACGTAGAAAAATTAGCTTAGAACTCTACGTCTCATTCTGTGCAAAACTCATTTTCAAGAGGATCAAAGATATCAACCGAAGACCTAATACTTTGAAGCCAATAGAGGAGAAATTATGGAATACCCTTGACTAATCTGTTAGTCTGTTCTATAACAAATGAATGTTATATTTAAAGCTCTTTGTGGTTGGTGTTGGCTTTGGTTTTGGTTTTGTTCATTTGTTTCATTTTGTTTTGACTATTTAAGATTAAGAAGTGAACATTTTTTTCTTTCTGTTACATTTGGCCTAATTTTAATGTATGTTTAGTTTCTCAGTATATTGCAAAATCACACATGTATACAATTATACATTTTCCTATCTACCCTCAACTGTTAATGCTCTTTACAGCATGATTAATCCCTTCTCTTTTGATAATCAATTTAATCCATATGCAAATATGTGTGGCATTAGCCATGGAGCATCATTAATCTATCGTTGTCCAAATCTCAGAAAAAAATGGTTTTTTCATCCCTCAACAGCTACCAATAGGGAATTCCCTCTAGATATGATAGGGGCCTAAAAATGATCTTCAACATTTTTACCAGGATTTTGTCTTTATTGATCCTCGGCAAATATTTTACAGATAACCATATTTGCTGTGATTTCATGGTAGTAATAGCTACATCATGTACAGAAGATATTTTAGAGCATTATTCCCTATTCCTAGGTATTATATATCCTCCTTCTTTGCATATTGTTCCCTAAACATCAGTAATGCAGTGTGTATCAGCCAGTACATAATTGTCCAATGTTGAACTGATCATAAAGTCTCTCATTCTTAACACATTCCATATTGATGTTATTTCAGAGTGACACACACCAAATAGAAGAGAAGGTTCCATAATATTACTTCCATGTACGCTTGATTCTACTGCAGTTACTTTGCATTGTAAAAGTCAAGATTATTAGAGAAAACTTGGATATGCTTGTCCAATTTAAATAACAAATTTTATTTATATTTAGTTGAATTTTCAACTAATATCTTTTTTGCATTGAAAACTGATTCCAGAATGAACCTTGTGTCATATTATCATATTAATCATATTCATTATGACTTGTGCTCTTAAAACATGTGTTAATAAAACATGGCCTTGTTTCTCTTTACACTGGCTATTTTAACACAAATTTTAGAAATTTTTTATTGAAAATATGATGGCATTGTTTTGTTTGTAACAAGTGATCATATTAAATAGGACATGAAGTATACCTGATATTTATGTACTTTTTAGGTGAACATAGGATTTTTTTTTTAATTTTGTACTGCGCCTAGTGTTTGTTAGAGAAGAGCTACCTGAAACAACATTAAAGCCCATTAAGCCATAATGTTAATTCTTCCAGTTAGAACCCTAGACAGATATGAAATCTGAGACATAGACATTTTTCAGAAACATATGTGACCTAATTTGTGACACAGTAAAAGGATAGGGTCCAGATCTGAGTAGAGGTAGTTATTCATATCTACCGTGAATATATTTAATTTTCTTCTTCTCCTTCTCTTCTCTTCCTCCTCCTCCTACTTATCTCCTTTTTCTTCTCTTCCTCCTCCTCCTTCCTGTTCTTGTTATATCCTCTTGTTGTTTCTTCTTGTTGTTCTTTTTCTTTTTGTAAAGTATAAATATTTTCTTAAGATAAAATGAATATTTCTATTATTATATACTTCGTGCATATTTATATGTAAATATCTTCTTAGTGAGAAGTTTTTTACACTGTTCAACAATACTAAGATTAGTTTTCTTACAGATGCATTGATAAATTCCTTTTGACCCAAGACTTTTCCTTTGAGTTCTGCACAAAGACGTTATGTTGTATCCGTTAAAGAACAGAACAGTCTACTCTTCTTGAAAATGAAGTATATGGAATTATTTTCATATACAGTCTTCTCCAAATTGTAAAAAACACATAACACAACCTTAGATGGGCATGGAAGCATTATAAGCTTTTCAATAAGTGGAAAGCTGCTCAAAAGTATGTCATGGATTCTCTCGGGAGCAGAGAATTTACCAACCTTGGGGAACTAAGAATTAATCTTACAGATTCATGATGTCTCCAAGAAACCTTTTTAAATACCTGATACAGTGAGGTAAGAAACATTTGGATTCTTCTTTTATGTTTTGTTCAATGACCATGATGAATACAGCACTAAAGTAACAGTGGTAGCAGCCTATACCAGAGTATTGCTTCTGCTGTCCTTCAGATGTGAAAGAAAGACTTGCTAACAATAGAGAATCTTTGTTAAGACTGAACAGGAAGGATATTTGTCACCAAATTTTCACAGAAGTGACATTTGGTGAAGCAAAGTAAGGATATTACCTATGTATATAGTTTTATAAATGCTTTTTAAATTTGTGACAAACTGATTTAGCATGTGGGTATTGTAAGTAGTCTACTGTGTTTAACATCATGATGGACTTTTAACTTCACAAATAACTATTTTTGTGAGAACTTTATAGACCCTGATGATCTGCTTACTTATCTTGGTATAAATATTATGACCCAAATCAGCATTTTATTGAAAAAAATCACATAAATATTACATGGACTAGCATTTCATGATAAACAATTGTTCAAGTGTCCACAGTGACAAAAATAACTCTTATAATACTGTAGTCTTCTTCCACCTGTTCATCCATTCCAATGGGTCTTTGAAGCTTCCATTTTTTAAGGTTTAATGAAATTAAACATATCATCATATTTTCACCTTCATATTGAAAGTCAAAAATTAAGAAATCCCCCACAAACTTATATTTCTAGTATCTCTCTGACAATAGCTTGATTATTTGAACATATACTCATGTAACTCACAATTCTGAAGGTTGCATTAGAAGATAGAATAATTTGAGGTTGTGCAAAGAATACTGACATAAGAACATGAAAAACAAGCATCATTACACCTTCAATATGTAGTAAGAATATTGGATATAAAATATTCTAGTTCCAGAAATATACATTAGTACATATTATACAGAAGGAACTCAAGTTAAGCAAGTTCAACTCAATTCACACATGAAGTCTTCTGATTTAATTATGTCCACTTAGATCTGAATTCTTAGGGAAACTAAGTAGGTAAAGTTCTGATTGTCTTGGTGTTAATATTCTGGCTTGTTCTCTGTTTTTTTTTTAAATTTTTTTTAACTTTTATTGCAATATGATGAGAAAAGTTTACATGATTTCAATTTATCTGAATTTGTTAACATTTAAAAATATATTTTAGGTAAATAGAATTAAATCACATTCTTGTTTCCCTTTTGTACCCCAACTCCTCCCTGAGCCCTCCCTTTCAATACCTAAAATATTTTTGTCATATTCCTTAAAATGTATAAAATGTTATAACAATAAAAATGAGTATTATAGAAGTTGTTTGATATAAAACAACAATCAAGTTAACAGTTTTATGTAGATGCTTGTCTACAGCAGTACTGAAAATACATGTTTTTCTCAATATAAATTTTAAATAACTCCAAACATATTAACTGTATATTTAAAAATAATATATCACTATTAGTATTTTCTTAAATGAACATAAATATATAAAGTCTTTTTGTTTGTTTGTTCATTTTGTATTTAGTACAACTTAAAATCTTTGCTCTTACTGTGGTACAAGCCCAAAATAAGAACAATTTTTAGACATTGGATTAAAATCCTTTGGTGATGTGAAGGTCAATTAAGTACAGCCTTATTACAATGAAATCCAATGTCTAAAAATTGTTTTTATTTTGTTCTCTGTCTTAAAATGAGGAAAATCACTAGGACATCAAAGAGGTTTCAGAAATCCACCAGGAAGTACATGGAAAGAAAGAGAAAAATCTCTTTTCCCTATATTCCATACATCGTAGGGCAAGTAAAGTTGAGATATTTAGGGAAATCAAGAGTAACATGGTGGGCAGAGAAAAGATTAGTTTTCTGCTGTGAACACATTTTTCATAAAGTTGAGAAAATGAATCTGATTAGCTACAGACACAGGAAAGGAAGCTTGTACTGATAAATAATAACTTTAGTTAAAAATAGGACAGACATGAAATTTAACACATGGGATGATTTCATGTAAAACTTTAATAAATTATCACCATTTGTAAGAACACTAGCCATTTATATTAAATATATCTAAAAGCATCTATTCTTAATAGTAACCCTCTATTTATTCACCACTCTGATCATTTTGAGTGTTACATGTGACTCACAGTTAATGAAGGCATTCTCTGGTCTGAGAGTGTATCAATACAACAACTAGTTGAGTTGCATAAATGAATGAGAAGGAAATAGTAGGAAATGTGGATGGTGGACCAGGGAAGCACACTTGTCTAGGTCACTGCTTAGATAGCTCAGTGAACACAATTTCTGTTGTGTGACCCCTGGGCAAAAGACTTTACCCCTGTAGGATTTTCAAATGCATGGCAGCTCTGGAAAAGATGTTGGAATATTTTAGGACAATGTAGTACATATTATCTACTGTATTTATACATAATAATATAAAGAAAATGAGTTTTTTTTCTAAATGAGATTATGGATTGGAAACCAAAGAGCAATGAGTTGGAAGAAGGTCAAGCTCAATATATGTTTGTCAATGAAAAATTATAACGTAATAAAATATTCCCCATTAAGGTGCCCTGTGATATCAGTATATTACTTCCACTTCTGGTAATTAGATGAGTGTTTTTAAAATTTGACATTGTTTTCAGAAACTCAGAAGAAATTAGATTTTGTGTGTGTCATCTTGGTACCTAATTTTCAGTTTTTAATTACAACATATCATGTGATAGCAATTTGTAATAGTCTTCATTATAGAGCTCTCATGATAGTTTTATATTTCTTATTTTTTCAATATTTTACATACTTCATCACATCCTATGATAAAAGTTTCTCAACTTACTTAATATTTAGATAAAAGTGTGGGGAAGAGTCCTGTTTCAAATTTAAAACATGCTTAAAGTTCTTCAATAATATCAATATATTTTCTACATTTACTGCTTTAATAAAAGTATTGCTAAAGTCATTGTGATTAATATTAAAATGTTATGTAAATAATTTTCTTTTGACTGATTCAGTATTTCATTTTTGACATAGAACACTTTTTAAAGAATCTTGACATCAATATTCACATTCTTTTTGTGTGTGTGTGTGTCTTTCATGGGATGCTTTTTTATTATTATTAAACATATTAAATTCCATATTCAGTCAATCTCAGAAAAGTCTTGGGGATCATGTATTACTAATTATACTTGATGTTAAACAATATTACATTTATTTTTATTTACTTGTATTAGGTTAAGGATTGAAAACATATACAGAAGCCTCAAGAAATCTTGTCTGTGTGAATGCATTGCATGTATACTAATCATGACTTCAAGTATATTTCTCAGCACATTGAAATATTTGATCATTGAAAAAGTAACTATTAACTTATATGTCTTAATTATTTTGACAGATTATAAGTTAGTAGATTTTTAAGATTAGGTTTGACAGATATATCCTTATTTAGTTTCAGCCTCAAGTTTTGGATTGAAGAATTACCATCAAAAATACACTTTTATTTCATGAGAAGAGTCCACAGAGAGAATAAGAATATCATTTTCCTGATCTTCTCATAGATTAGCATTATAACACATGTTAAGCTTCATGTATATGGATAAATTGAGTCAAGTAACATTCACGTTCTTTTTGAGATACAATTTGCAGAATATATTAGTAAAATATATGCATTTTGTTGTTTGTGATCACACATGCTTATAATCCCAGAAATTGGAAGTGGAGTTGACCTGATCAAGAATTCAAAGATAAGGTGAGTTTGTGTCCATTTCAGGATATCTATGGATTTTCCATTACCACTAGCATGAAAACTATTTACTTTTATGGGGAAAAGTCCTTTATCTCTGATATGTCAGTAAATGACAAGTGAGGATTATACATCAAGCTGTTTTGTTACCCACATTTACAATGTATTTGCTATTCATTTGAGAATTTCAAGAGTGTGTAAAATATATCATGACTGTGTTCCAGATCTTCCCTCAATAGAAAGTAAATTATTTTAATTTCTATTTATCATTTTATTTAGCCTAATGTTAGATGAACAGAAATAACATAAGACAGAGGCTCATATGGTACCTCACATAGATTCACTAGAGTCTGCCATACTATTTTACTGTGTATTCATTTGTCAAGAAAATGTAGAAAAAGTGAGAACATTTGCCTTATCTAAACAAAAATAATTATATGTGGATAAATATTTGACTATTTTCCTTGTTAAACTCTATTTTGTAATTGACATATAGTAAAATAACTTCTTCCTTTCCTTTTCTTCCTCTAACCCCACCCAAGCACCCTCACTTGGTCCTCTTATTATCTTCTTTTTCATAACATCTCAAATTCTTGGCTGTTTTAAAATATACTATTTTTACATAATATACAAATGGAAAATTTTAAAAATACAGCCTGCTCAGTCTGTATATTGTTGCATGATATATGATATGAGGGCTGACCACTTGTTATTGGATACCTAACTGGGAGCCCTTCCCTGTGAAAGGGGCAATTCTCATTTCCTCAGCAGTCTTTATTGGCCTGCGGTTCTTTGTCTAGAGGTGGGGCCCAGGAGAATTCCTTTCCCACATTAGCATGTCTATTGTTGTCCTATTCGTTATTAAGTTCTTGTTCAAGCATCCATATTCAGGTCATTAGTCAAGTCTTGTTCAGGAAATTGTCACATACACTTATGAGATTACAGAGGTATAGAGTCTTTGTCATTTCTAGGAAACCCAGTTTCACTGTAGAGTGTCTTGCACTGTAGCTCTTACAGGTTTTCTGTACCTCTACAACAATGTTTCCTGAAACTTTGTTACTGAAACTCTATGCTAGCTATATATGTTGAGACTGGTTTCCTGTGATTAGTATAGCTATATATTTTAATCAGTTTTTCTATACTGATCTACATTTGCTGCAAAGAAAAACTACTTTGACAAGGGGTCAGATCTAATCTTATCTGTGGGTTTAAGGATACATTTTTAGATTCCATTAGGAATTGAGCTGATCTAGTAATAGATTTTTCCTCTATGATTCATGGCTATACTAGTCTTGGGTAGTTGGCTAGTAATGGGCATAGTTTTCCTGTTGCATTTAGTACTTCACTTCAATTTGAGTGCTGCTGGTTACTGGTGAAACAGGAGTGCCTCCATATTTCTTTAGGTATATCTTTCCATATTTCTCATTGTGGTTCATAAGCATCACAGCAGATTATGACTATTGATTGTCACACCATTTTGCAGCTTGACAAGCAAGTTCTGGTATAATGAAAATTAATGCTCAGGTGGTTTTCAGGTCATCTAAAGCTTATATCTCATTATTATTCCTTTTATGTTAAAGGAATCAATTTAGACAAAAACTGCATTTTGTGTTTAATTTGCATATATTCTGATAGCTCTAAAATATAATCATAAACCATACAATACTCTCATTTCAGATAGTTTAATTATAAAAAACATTAGGATGCTAGGGCAGTACACCATTGTAGATACAGTGTTTGTGGCTGAATTGATGTATATGTTTCTTTATACATTGTGCATGTATGTTCCTCAACAAAACAGGCTGGAACATAGAAGTAAAAAATCTAAGTGGGCACTGACTCAACTTCTCCATCTTAAATGAATTATGAAGGTTTTGCAAGTAAAATCGTCGCTGTTCTAGTTGAGTTATTGTCATTAAGACTACCACAACTTTTTTTTTACACAACTGTTTTATTTTGAATTCAGAGATTTTTAAAATGCAGATATCCAAAGATATGCCCTTTAAATACTAGCTTAACATCTTAACATAGCATAATGAAGTAACAAAAGTCTCAGGTCTGTAAAATTAATTGAACAAAAAAAAATTCCCCTTTTCAGTTATGAGATATCACCAATTTTCATTTGTGGGTTTTTGGTCCATCACTTTCTGAACCTTCATCATTTCCTGTTGCCTTTGTCAAGATCTCTCATTCACATAGGAACAAAGTAAGAAGATGATTTTGCTTTAATTCAGAGAAGGAGACTAGAAAGAACAACTGTTAGTGTTAATGTAAGTAAGATTAATAATCTCACTGTTCATCAAGTTGATTCCAGGAGATCCCATTATTCTTGGAACTTATGTCTTTTAAAATCCAAGGTTAATAATTCCTTGTTTCTTTTCTCTTATACTTAGATTAGAACATCAGATGAAATAGTAAAAATGAAATGACCTGTTGACCAAGAGTGTGAAAACACAGGAGACCTGTTTTTTTTTTTTTAAGTATTTCTTTCTTAGATTTAATGACAATAAGATTATTTTCATAAAGGTATGGTCATATTGTTGTACAGGCCAATGCTCCAACAAGTCACTGCCAGAACCTCAACCCTGGCCTTGAGTTATTCACATCTAGGTAGTGGTTTTAAAATGTCCTTTAATATTCACTTCAAGGAGACCAAGGTGATTTACAAAAGCTGATGATGCAAAGTTACACTATTTCACTCTAGTCATACAGTGGATGTGTTTATAATTAAAATTTAATACACAGCTTCTTTAAAATGTACAAAAAATTATCTTTTAATTAATTCATGTTACTTAGTTATACTCTCCATTTTTTCTAATATTTTATTTTAAATTACAATAGATTCCTCAATGCAAATATATCCATTTGTACTGGATATATTCTTGTGTTGATGGAAATATTATATATATGTATATATATGAAGCATTTTTTCATAAAAGAAGATTTATGTGAAGAAAATTTACTTTGACTGCCTCTTGAGAATTATGCAAAACCAGAGTTTTGTTACTGAGTTCATAATTTTGGGGCTTTCTCAGAACCCAAACGTTGAAAAAATACTGTTTTTTGTACTTTTATTGGTCTATCTTGCAACTATAGGGGGTAACATGATAATTGTGGTGACCATCATGTACAGTCCTGCACTCCTGGGCTCCCCCATGTATTTCTTCTTGGGATTCCTATCCTTCCTGGATCTATGTGTTTCTTCTACTGTCACACCCAAGATGATTGTAGATTTCTTCTATGAGAAGAAGACTATCTCCTTTGGCTGTTGCATGACTCAACTCTTTTCAGTCCATTTCTTCTCAGGGACAGAAATGATTGTCCTAGCAGCCATGGCCTATGACCGCTACGTGGCTATTTGCAAGCCCTTGCACTATTCTGCCATTCTTACCCGGAGGCTCTGTAGCATTTTGGTAGCAATATCCTGGGCAGGGGGCTTCTTGCACTCTATCACACAAATTATCTTCACATTGCAGTTGCCTTTATGTGGACCCAATGTCATTGATCATTACACATGTGACCTGTTTCCATTGCTGAAACTTGCCTGCACAGACACTCATATTTTTGTTCTTTTGGTATTTGCAAACAGTGGTGCTATATGCATTATAATCTTCTCCTTGTTGCTTGTTTCCTATGGTGTCATTTTGTTCTCTCTGAGAGCCCACAGTTCTGAAGGTCGATGGAAAGCTCTTTCCACCTGTGGAGCCCATATTACTGTTGTGGTTTTGTTCCTTGTTCCATGCATATTAATATATGCACGGGATACATCTGCATTCTCCTTTGAGAAAGACACACTGTTATTTGTCAATGTCCTGACACCATTGCTAAATCCTATAGTTTACACTTTCAGGAATAAGGAAATGATAAATGCCATCAGAAAAATGTGGAAGAGAGTGAAGATGATTTTTGTTAGATTTTAATATTGCTTTTACACTGCTGGGGATATAAATCAATGAGAAAGAATACTAGCTATGTCAAAACGAGTACATAATTTTGTTTTTAACAAATGATGTCAGAATCTAAGCATGAAAGCACTATTTATCTGTTACTGGTGTCTATAAGATTTGCAGATCCCAGGGTTTTTCTTCACCACAAATACTTTTGACAAACAATGACTGCAAGTTTCATTGGAGTCCTGCCTCAAGAAAATAAAGTAGAATGATATAAATGTTCCTAATCAATTCTTTCTTTTATGTCTCTATGCATGTTCACAGACACAAACACCATGTAACATGTATAACACACACACACACACACACACACACACACACACACATACAGGCAAACAAAAGCACACTTTTAAATATAAGGAAAAAGAATGTTGTATTTTACTGGTCAGATAAAATAATGATTTTTATGAATAAATAACATAATTTATACAGAGTACCTCAATAGTTTGATGTTGAATATGTTTCTGGGCTCATAGTTTTACTCTGGATTAGGTACTCAGAATTGTTATATAAAAATTAAAGGCAGTCCAAATTTACCTTATCATTACTTTATTGTATATTTGAAATGTTTTAATTATTTGAATGATTTATTAACTATCCTACATTTAAAAATTTGGTTGAAAAACTAAATGTGCATTTGGGCAAGAAAAATCAGAAGTCATTCTAAGGGAAACAGGTTTCTAAGTGACACACTGAGACCTTATAACCTATAGATGCAGAGAGTGAATTCAGAATCTGTCCTCTGGGTTTCCTGTATCATCTGGCTTCATTGTAAGGTAATCTGTTCATGTCTGCTAAAAAAAGTATGAGTTGCTTCCTTAATTTCATGATAGATTAACTACAAGAGAACAGCTAGAATTTCTCTTGGATGATATGACTATCCCACTCTAATGAGCACTGGGAATTGATTATATAGAGAAATACCAATGTATATCTCCTATTCCTGTATAACACAAAAAGTTTGCTGGCATTAATTTCATAGGAAGAGGAGGGCAAAGATAATGAAATACTATATAGATGCTAGCATAAGCAAATTTGAAATTAGTTTCCAAAATGTCTATTAATTTCAATGTATTATATGATTGCAATATTCATAACTGTGTGTACAAATAATAATTACATTTTTATACTTATCAATGGAGAATATTTATGCCACTTCATGGTTATACTTTGGTTTATTATCAATAGGAATTTATGGGAAATTAACTTACTTTTAAATACCTTTTGTTTGGAGTAAACACTACATAGCAGCTGAATTTTATGGTAAAAAATTGCTGAGTATTAATAGTGTTTGTTTCTCACTGGAGCTACGGAAGACACAAGAAAATTCCCATTTGGAAAAATGTACAGAACTCAGTTTTGGTGTATTGGTTAGTGATTAAAGGAACCACAGAGGAGGTATCAAAATGTGTAGATGTCACATTAAAGAACAGAGACAAAAAAATCTTTCTGGGCTTAGTATGACAAAGAGTGAGTCCACAATTTATTTCTGTCTCTCCATGTTTTTCGGCATGTCTGTAGGTTGTGGCTTCTGGTATGTCTACTGTCTGTTCTGTGTGCCTGATCTGTCTTTTTTTTTTTTTCTGACTGGCATGTTGTACGTATTTCAGTTCCAAGTCTGTACCAGTCTCCTCTCTGTCTGGTCTCTGTGCCTAAGAAAGGGGTTTGTTCTGTGTACACTGAAAAGCAGAGAAATGTATGTGGGAGGGAATATATATATATATATATATATATATATATATATATATATATTGCTTATATATCCCTGCTTGAGATACCATATATCATTTTTATTATGTTTGAACTTCAAAACCTTATAATTTATTACTTATTATAAATACAATTTGGTGGGTGGGGCATGCTGAAGGGAGTTCAGCTTCTAAGAGCACATATTGTTCTTGCAAAAGCCTCAAGTTATGTAACTGGCTCCATCATTACATGACTCACTTCTAACTACGTACAGTAATAGTTATGACACTCCATTGTGATAGATTACATACCCAAACTGTAAACCACAATAAAGCATTCTACTTTAAGTGTCTATTGATATGACTTTGATTTCAGGAAGAAGAAAAGTAGGTAATATGATAAATTGGGAAGAGTGTGATACAATGAGCTAGCAAAGTGTTCTGAAGGTATTTTAAGTCATTGGGTTAGAAGCTTGGAAGACCAGCTACTTAAAAAAATACAGAAAATAGAGGGCTGCTGATGTCTCCAAGGAATATAATGATTATCTCATAAAATTGAGTATTTCTTGTATGATATATTTGCCAAGAATCTTGATTCAGTCTACCCATGTTCTTTGTATTTGAGTGAAGTTGAGTATAAAGCTAATGAAATAGTTAATTTTCCAGAGGGAATTTTAGGACAAGTGACCAATCATGGCTATGTCTTATTGCACATAGTGTAGTCTTCAATGAAAGAGAGCAGAAAATTTGGGCAAAAATAGTTTTTTGAATGTGTAGTTAATCAAGAAAGGAAAACATAACAGAAAAATTTAAATATATGCAGTAAATTAACACAATGGCTGTTTCTTTTATCTTAGCTAATTCCTCAATAATGACACAAGGAGACCAAGATTTATTTAGAGATTTACCATAATCCTGGCCAGTCATTGACTAATATTTTAATCCTCTAAACTAATCTGGCCACCTCTCACTCAAAATCCCCATAATACTTGCATTTGTAACCTTGGGTGTTCTAGCTGAACTCTCATGATTTCTCCTATCCTCCATGTGGCTCATGGCTCAATCTGTCTTACACCTCTGTCTATCCCTCCCTTACTGCTGGAAGTCCCATTCTATTTTCTCTTCTGCTCAGCCATTGGTTAATCAGCTTTTATTAACAAGGTAGAGAATAAATGGTAAGCAATGTTTACACAAATTTGAGACAAGAGATTTTTGACATAAGCATTACAATGGAGTATCCTGTTTGGAAGAAATATGAAGGCAGAGGATTCAGCATATGAATAACACAAGGATAAACTTCATGGAGTGTGCAGTAACATTATCCATACAGAAAAAGAACCTTTCTCTTTTTTAAAAATGTATATTTTGTCAAGTAAGAAGAAGTATCACATAGCAAGATGTGTCCTTAAAAAGAGGTTAATTTGTTAAAGAGAAACACCCTTTTCTGAACCATGATAAAGCAAATGAGGCTAAGAGATGACACCACCCACAAAATGCTCCAAAATGAGAAAAAGTGAATATACCTGGAAAAATTCACTGCTATTGGAAAGAATTCCCAGTAAAATGTTTCCCCTTTTGAGACCACAGAAGCTCATATAGTTGCGGACCAAAGTGTTCTGGCCATATCTTGAAGTGTCAGATAATCTTAGCAGTTTTGTACATCTGGTACTATATTTGTAGTGATGAATTATGTAAGATTTCAGGATTTACAGAGTCTTGCTTCTGATTTTCTGATAGCGACTGAATCTTAGCAATGGGCAGAAAACTTAGAATCCATTCATGGTGCATCAGAAAAGCCATCCCTTAAAGCTTGTCAATGTTCATAGATTTCAGGTCATGTTACATAGGCAAAAAAAAAAAAAATGCTTAGGGTAGAGAAGATTCTTTGAGGGAGTTTGCCTCATAGTGGTCAGCAGATTTGGAGTATTTGAACTACAGAATTTTTATTGATCTCAATGCTTCAATACAAGTCAAGATAGGAACATGGTTCAGCATATAGTAAATTGTTCAAATGAGTTTTGTTACTGCTATTGCTCTATGCTTTTTTATTTTTTGTGCCATTACTTCTTCATTTTGGGATAGGAATATTTAATTTGTGTCATTATAAGTGGGAAATATGAAACTTCATTTGATTTCATAGGTGCTCACAGTTAAGAATTTCTCAAAATATTTTTTTCTGCTGACTAGTGTGTTAAGTTCCAGAAAGTGTTAAACAGCCTTTATTCAAAAAATTAAACCAAGTCAAACAAAACAAAAACCAGAAAACAAAAACTAGTCAAATCACTTAGGAGCTGTGTGGACCCTGCATGCTTGAATACTAACCCATCAGTCAAGGTATAAATACCCACTGGTGTGTTGATGACATGTGTGTTTGGAGGTTGTTAAACACATACAGATAGCATTTGAGGCCTGTACACGGGAGAGGAACACAAATCTACATATCTAGCATATTAATCCTATTAATCCTAGGAAGAAGAATGTCATAGACCTTAGGGAAGAATCAACTGCTTTTGTATAGATAAAAGAACACATTGTCATGTCTCCATGTCTATCAACTGGAGTACCTCTTAGCATCAGTCAGAGAAGCTTACTTTTGCATTTTTTTTGTGATAAATAGAGAGATACCTACTTCAGCCCAGCACAGAGAGTGTATGGCTGTCCAAAGCTCATGACTAGAATCTGCTCCTAGAACCAGTAAATGTCTTGTAAGTGATGGCAACGACAATGTAAGATATGGAAAATTAGGATGAGTGCTATGAAAATCTGTCTTCTGGATTGTCTTAGGACTTTACTGCTATGAACAGTCACCATGACCAAGGCAAGTCTTACAAGGATAACTTTTAATTGGGGCTGGCTTACAAGTTCAGAGGTTCAGTACATTATCATCAAGGTGGGAACATGGTAAAATCCAGAAAGGTATGGTACTAGAGAAGCTGAGAGTTCTACATCTTCATCTGAAAGCTGCTAGCAGAATACTGAATTCCAGGCAGCTAGGGTGTAGGTCATAAGGCCCACACCCACAGTGACTCAACTACTCCAACAAGGACACACCTACCCCAACAGGGCCATAACTTCTAATAGTGCCACTCCACAGTCAAGCATATAGAAACCATCACATGGACAAAACATATCTGCTAACACTTGTGAACACACAGCGCCTGTGCATATCTGCATTAAGACTGACAGAAGATTGAGCCTTTCAATATTGTATCCTGGATAGAGGAGTGACTCATGAATATCCACTCCTCACTGAGGAGCTATTGACAGTCAAATGTGCTAAGAAAAGAGTAACATTTTCTTTAGTTATATACTCATAAGGAAATTTCCCAGGCCTTGATAATCCTCTACTCTTGTTTCTACAAGGAATTTTAAAGATATAGGTAGGGGCAACAGTGTAGGGGAATGCCAGGACAGGGAAGTGGGAATGGGTGGGTTGGTGAACAGGGGGAGGGGAGATGGGATAGAGGTTTTTGGGAGAGGAAATCAGGAAAGGGGATAACATTTGAAATATAAATAAACAAAATATCTAATAAAAAGTGTATTTGAACTTTTTTTGGAAATAAGCAGTATGGATAATTAATAAAAAGGTTCATTAATGGTTCTTTTGTCATTAAGGAAAAAAGATATTGGGTCAAAAATAAAAGACAGGAATATAGAAAGACTATTTGAGAAGATACTCATATGCATGGGAAGGAAATAAAAGAGGGTATTCTCTGGATATTATCATATAGAATACATATGTGTAAAATTGTCAAAAAATAAAAATGAAGCAAAACATCTTAGAGAAAATAAAGACACTGCAATTACCACATATTGTTCTTGCTTGTGTTTTTTTTTCCAAGAATAATTCACATTATTCTTACAGGTTAATTGGTAGATTCCTTATGACAAAACTCATCTGTTATGTTGGGTGAGTATACAGAAATTCTTACTTAAATTCTTCATAGAGACACAGGCAATTGTCAACTCCCTGACAAGATGGTTTAAAAAGGATCATCAATAGAGCCTTTCAAAGTACTCTTTAAAGCTGACTTTGGATATAATAGAAGTATAAATACTCCAGCTACTGAATGAGTATACAGTATTGTTTCTCAGCAACTCAAAGGCAAGAAATTGTTTTAATCCTCAGGGAGTTTAGGGTAAGTCTCACAGGTAGATCATCTCTCAGGAAAACCATGTTAAATTCCATGTGCAATTAGGAAGGGATTTTTGGCTTTGTTATTTCTCTTTTATCCTTAAAGTGTAATTAAGGTGTGAGAGAAACATTGGCAACATGCTCCACTTTCTCTAGCATATATCTTATTATGGAAGGAAGAATTGGCTACAGATATTGCCTTTTGGTTACTGCTGAATGGACTTCTCTTGATAGAGAATAAGACCTAGGCATCTCTAGATATCTCACCAAAACTTTGCGTGGTAGGGATGATAAACGTATTTTTACATTTTCAGCAAGTTTTTAATTATGAAAACGTTTTAAATTTGTTTTTGTGATCAAGACATTGTGTGCTTAATGAAAACATTGAGATTTTTACTTCATAACTGGGTACATGAGGGTATCACATACTCATACCTTCTTTGTAATTCAGTTTTATGACCCAAATAAAGACACACAGAAGCTAGCAAAAGTATTATAGAAGAACAGAAGAAAATAGCACTTAATGGTAGTAACAACTTGTGTCCAAAAATATTTGTTATAGAGTCAAATTCGTTCTGCCTTATCTCCCCTTTTCCTCCTTGCTTCCTTCTTTCTTTCCTTCCATCCTTCCTCCCTTCATTTTTCATCCCTAACTTTCTCTATACATTCCTTCTTTACTGCCTTCCTTACTTTTTCCTTCCCTCATTCCTTTTTCCTCATCTTCCTCCATTTTTCTAATAATACTACTTGCTTTTTTATTACTCATCATTTCTTCTTCCATCCTTTTCCAAATTTTATTCATGTTTAATGTAATTAAACATATTTCACATTTTCATCTTCACGTAGAAATCAAGTAGTATAGAGAACCTCAAAATTTGAGTTTTATACTATCTTTGCAATAATACTTTGCTTGCTTTCTAAGCACATATTCAACTCTTGTGAGTAAAGTCATCTTCCGTGTTTGGTTATAAATGTGGAATTTCTTGGGACTGTGTAAAGGAAATTGGTAAAGGGTCCTGGTACATTGACATGCTGATAAACTCTATGCAATATTGCAAACAAATATAAAATGTTGGTTTTTCACTGTTATATGAAAGCCCATAGTGAAGAAAAGTAAGGGAACATGATCAAAATAAAGTTACAAATAGAATGCTGTGAATTAAGTACACTTAATTGCCTCTAGCAATTAGGTTTCTGCCTCAGGAAAATCCTATATGAAAAAAGCATCTACTTTAGCACTTCTAGTCATGGCATAATTGTTTAAACATATCCAAATCACCAAGATGCCAAAAGAGAAGCTCCATAAACTATTGCGAAGATGGTGTTGGTAAGCAGGGAAAAGTCCTTCTCTGTACATTTCAGAGACTGCATAACAAGGAAGTTGAGACATTTGGGGAACCCAGAAAAGCAGACTAGGAGAGAGAGAGAGGGAGAGAGAGAGGTACAGAGAGAGAGAGAGAGAGAGAGAGAGAGAGAGTTACCTAAAAAGAAAGTAGTTCTTGGAGAGCAGCTGAAAGTAATTTCTGTAGCTACACATAGAAGGAGGCAGAATTTCATTGGCACCTAACAGTATGAAATAAAAATATGATTGGCTTTTAAAACTAATCATAAAATTAACTTATCACCGGTGATCAAAATATTTTTATTTGTTTGAAATACATTTGTGTCAACTACTTATATTGACATTTCTGCTCATCCCTCAGATAGATTTGAATGTTATTAACATTTTACATTAACAAGGAAATCTTATTTGTACATATCCAGTGGTACAGTTGCTTGGTGTGTGGTGCTTATATACACAGATTGGTATAAATTAGTTTTGTAACTATCATGGATAAGTATGGAAGAGTTGGGCCAATGTGTCTAGCTGAACATAGAGGGGAACACTCCCCAATGTTACTCCTCATGGAGATGGTACAGAGAGCACAGCTCCTTTTGTGAAGGTCAAGGATACAATAAGGAACAGCTTTTGATATTTAACTACATGACTTTTAGCGGTTAGAATGGCTAGGGAATTCAAGGCCCACACCTAAACATAGTAAAAAGCAATATACAGCAAACCACTAGTCAACATCAAACTAAATCAAGAGAAACTTGAAGCAATCCCACTAAAATCGTGGACTAGATAAGACTGGTCACTTTCTCTCTACCTATTCAGTATAGACTCGAAGTCCTATCCAAAGGAATTAGATAACAAAAGGAAGTCAAAGGGATAAAAATTGGAAAGGGAGAAGTCAAAATATCACTATTTGCAAATGTTATGATAGCATACTTAAGTAACCCCAAAATTTCCACCAGAGAACCCCTTATCCAGACTTCAGCAAATCAAATCAGTAGCCTTCTTTATACTCGAAGGATAAATAGGCTGAGAAAGAAATTAGGAAAATGACATCCTTCACAATAGTCACAAATATAAAATATCTTGATGTGACTTTAACCAACCAAGTGAAAGATCTGTATGACAAAAACTTCAAGTCTCTGAAGAAAGAAATCGAAGACAATGTAAAGATGGACGAATCCTGCTCATGGACTGGCAGGATTAATATAGGATAAATGGCCATCTTGCTGAAAGCAATTTACAGATTCAATGCAATCCCCACCAAAATTCTAATTCAAGTAAAAGTGGAGTCCATCCCACATACAGTCACGAACCCAGACACTATTGTGGATGCCAAGAAGTGCTTGTTGATAGGAGCCTGATATAGGTATCTCCTGAGAGGTTCTGACAGAGTTTGACAAATACAGAGGCAGATACTCACAGCCAACTATTGGACTGAGCAATGAAGGAATTAGAGAAAGGACTGAAGGAGCTGAAAGGGTTTGCAACCCCATTGGAAGAACAACAATATGAAGCAACCAGACCTCCAGAGCTTCCAGGGACTAAATCACCAACCAAAGAGTACATATGAAGGGATCCATGTCTCCAGCTGTATATGAAGTGGATGATGGCCGTGTTGGGCATTAATGAGAAGAGAGGTCCTTGGTTCTGTAAAGGCTTGATGCCCCAGTGTAGGGGAACTCCAGGGCAGAGGTGAATGTGCATGGGGCAACACCCTTATAGAAGCAGGGAGACGTGGGAAAGTGGGAAATGGAATAAGAGTTGAAATGTAAATAAAGAAAATTTCCAATTAAAAAAAAAGGCTAGAAATGTTTCAGTAAAAATGTTGGCAGAGTTAGTTGGTTCCTACATTAAAAAGTGGGTGTGAAATCCAAGAGTATATGAAGATGGGAGAGGGTTGTCTCATCATTATGCCCATTTAAAGTAACATTTAACATTTAATGTAATATCAACACATTAATGTGCAATCTTATACTGTCAGACTATGAGCTCAGTAGTATGATGAAAGACCTCAAATTTCACAACCTTTTCAGAACTTCAAAGAAATTAATTTTGTGGGTTTTAATTTTGATGATTAATTTTAAATATTTTTGTATTAGTAACAAAGGATATATTATAAAATGTATAACATTTCATAACTCACATCTAGGATATAAAATGTAGCAACAATATCACAAAACAACCATGTAATGTTATTGAATTTCTGATTTAACTCACTATGATAAGTATGGGGGTATCTGCCTGCTCCATTTCCAAACTGGTCTACTTTAAGTATAATAGGTTGTGCTTATTTGAGAATAGGTATACTGTCTCTGCTTGGAGCACACATAATTCAGAAGAGTATGATGGTTCTCCTTGGATGTAAAGCACCATGTGTATTCTGGAAAGTGACACACATCTTCAGAATAGCTTCAAGAACCTTAAAGTACTCTGTTTAAGTGCATCTACCCCCAACTCAGGTTTTCAAAATTGACAAGTCTCAAGAGTCTAAATTATATTAAAGTATTTTTTTATGATGGTGTGAAAACTGAATTTCTCAAAGGACAAATGTGAATTAGATTTTCACATCAGCTATATGTTTTTTAGTTATTTTCATATGGTGCTGTTTGGTCATTCCTTTACTCTGTTGCTGGTTTCAATATGCCTTATTTACACATGAACAAAGGAAGAAGTTTTTTTAGGTTTTAAGAAGAGATCAAGACTACAAAAAGACCAACTGAAGTTCTCATTGAGAAAAAAAAATGAAAGTAGAAAAATAAACAAAAAAACATGTTAAGCATTTTTTGTTATATAAACTTTCTAATTTTATTTGTAATTTTTCATTAAAAATAGTAACAATAACACATGCCACATGTTATTGACTAGGACTCTGTCCTGAGCAGTTACTATCTTTACATTAGCTCCACTTAGGTGTCATGACAATATTGTTTTTCTAAAGTGATGAAATATAAGTAAAATTTTAACTCTTTAATAGTTATATCATGTGTAATAGCAGGCACTGTGCCATCACTTTTTCTTTCAGGAAGATTAGCTTAGTTCACTTGAAGTTCTATTCCACTTCATAGTTTGAAACACAGTTCAAAACATAGCCTGATTTTTTATGTGTACCCTGAAGTATTTTAATTTCTTCTTCCTGTGGTGGATAAGATTCTGCTCCAATATGTTTCTGCAGACTGTATGTACTGCCTCATTCAATGTAAATGACAGACACAATTAGTAAATTGTTGCATTCGTGTAACAGGTATATGAATGGAGGCAACATGATGATTGTTGTAGCCATAATCTACAGCCCTGATGTATCCCCCATGTACTATTTCTTGATATTCCCGTCCTTACTGGATACTTGCACTTCTACTGTTGTCACACCCAAGCTGATTTTAGATTTCTTCTATGAGAGGAAGACCACCTCCTTTGAAGGCTGTATGACATAGCTGTTTGCTTTCCACTTCTTCACTGCTATGGAAGTCATTCTCCTGGAAGCTCTGGTCTATTACCTCTATGTGGTCATTTGCAAACCCCTTTGATACTCTTGCATCCTGACCTGGAGACTCTGAGGTGTTTTAATAGAAGTAGCCTGGGCAGAGGGATTCTTGCATTCCATTACACAAATTACCTTTACTTTGTAACTGCCTTTTTATGGACACAATGTTATTGATAATTATATTTGTGACTTATTCCCATTACTCAAGCTTGCTTGCACTGATACACTCATTTTTGTCTTTTTGGTCTTTGCAAACAGTGGCTCTATCTGCATTATTATCTTCTCCTTGCTTCTTGTCTCATATGGTGTCCTCTTGTTCTATCTGAGAGCCCATAGTTCTGAAGGACGACTTAAAGCTCTCTCCACCTGTGGATCCCATATTACAGATGTTTTGTTCTTTGTCCCATGCATATTATTATATGTATGAACTGTAAACCTATTCGCATCTGTGAAATATGTGGTGTAGTTGTCCAAGTCTTGACACCATTGGCCAATCCTATGTTTTACATATACAGGAATAAGGAAATGAAGAATGCCATCTGGAAAATGTGGAGAAAATTGATGGTGATTTCTAATAACTATTAAAATATTATACTTACAATGTTTAGGGCGCTGGTCAATAGGTAAGTGATACAAGTTGGGGTTCTAAGAATTCATGTTAGAAGTCAGCCATGTCACTTCACATTTAACACAATGCTGGGATTAAAGGTGTGCCCCACCACTGCGGCTGCTCCTTTGTTTACTTAGTGGAGTCTTGCCCTTGAGTGGGAGAGGGCAGGGCAGAAGGAGCAAATGGTTTATTTAGTGTCTCCTCCAAGGCATAAGGACGCAGAGGTAGGTAGATGGATTTCATTTCTCTTATTAATTAGGTAAGGGCTGTGAGATCTGAAATAGACTGGTTTTTAGGACCTTGATCTTCTCGTTCATCTGACTGAGGGGGCTCAGGATCGGTGTTGCTATCAATCTTCTTATTTTAGATGGCCCTATGCATTGCTGAATGGTAGCTAAAATCTGCAAAAATTCACGGGAGGGTAATTTTCCTTCTCTGGTATCTCTGTTTTTGATGTCCTGTTTAACTTTGATAGTTCTGATTGATCATTTTTGTTTTATTATATTTTCAAGAATGAATGAATGGAAACCTGGCTACCAAGGAAAAAGCTAATAACTGAATGGGCATTTATACCTGCTTCAAGAGGGAAAAATTGGTCTTCTCCAATGGAGTGACACTAAGAATATCAACCACTTCAGTGGAGGATTCACCTTCAGGAGTAGTTTGATCAACACACAATGTACTGTATAGTTTTTGTTTTTGTGCATTTATTTGTTTGCAGTTTTGTAGAAATATTTTTCAAAACCTACTTTAATAAGCATACTTAAGTGCTTTAACCTTTCTTCTAGCCTACCACCCACCAGATGTAGTAGAAAGGAAAGGTTAATAGGGCAAAAAGAATGCGGACTGTTTTTAAATAGTTCTTTCGTCTAATCTAATCTAATCTAACCTAATCTAATCTGCCTTATCTAAATATCAGCAATTCGGTTAACATAAATTAGCAGCAATGACAGTTTGATCCAGAAAAAAACTAAGGCTCTGACAATTACACCACCAGATATTTTTTGATGGTGTTTTTCTCTATGAAGTCACAACGAAGGATGGCCAGCAGAGTGGCAAGGCATACCAATACCACACAGCATTGTCCACTGTCCGTTGGTTTATATTTATACCTTTCCCAAATATCACATGATCTCTCAAGCAGCTACTCTAGCAAAACATCACATGTCCTTTTTCTAGGCTGCTTCCAGAAAATCACTGCTTGTCTGTTTTCAGCAAAACATCCTCCCACATATCTGCTTCAGCAAAAACATCCACTCATAACAGTTTCCAGAAAAATGTCACATGACATGGCTGAGTGTCCAGAGAAAGCAGACATTTCTACTTTCCAATTTGATGGGTTATGTTTTTTTTCTATTTGGTGGTGTTTTTTATTTTGCTTACTTGGTTTGGGTATGGGTCTTGTTGCATTGGGTTTTTGTTTCTTTGAGAAAGAACTCAAATCTAAGTGGGAAGGGAAGGGAGTGAATTTTGGGCTTGAGGTTTGAAAGAATATGATCAAAATTAACATTTTTAAAATAATAAAATTTAAGACAGAAAAAATAAAATTATTTTTCAAAGAGTAATTTATTTCAACAAATTTCATGATTTTAATATTATCAACTTTGTATATCTACTGGAAGTACTTAGCATTCAAATAATTATCAAGATAGGTAATTGAGAGCTATTCATTTTATATCACTTCACAGTTATGTTTCATTGCATTCAGATTGTCCAGTGGAAGTTGCAGGGGATTAACTTTGTATAATATACATATCCTTTCATACCCAACAGTACATCAGCTCAACTAAGTTTTTTGGCCAAAAATACTGAATAATGAGTGATTTTGCCCAAGAATCCTAGCATTTAGAAGATTTGTGAGACTGTATTGATTTACGATTGGAAAATGTTTGAAGAATTAAAATTTGGGTCCAACCTATATCAGAAAAATGCATGTGAATCACACGAGATCAGAGGTAAAACAAAAGTTTTAATATACCAGGGTTTGTTCACCTAGTCTCTGTGACTCTCATTGGACCCATAGCAGGTACAATTCCTTTTTTCATTTTATTTTTCATTATAATTTAATTACAACCTTTCTTCCATTTTTTCTTCCTTTCAAACCCTCTAATAAACCCCTCTGTATTCCTTTCCTAATTTATGGACTCCTTTTTAAAGCTAATGTATTAGTAAATATAACATGTTCAGTGTTTATAGTACTACCTGCATGCGTGTTTCCCAGGCTGACTGTTGAGCACTTATCAACCAGTTGGTCTGTTCTTTCTTGGACAAGACTCCTTCTGTAGTTTCCAGCTTTCCTTCATTGCCTATAATTCTTTGTGTAGGGTTAAAACTTTGTGGGCACATCTACATGCAGTTTGGCATTTTCATTACTGTCATCCGTGTTCAGTTCATATTTAGACAGTCAAGTTGTTGCCTTGTGCATAAATCTTATCATTAAGAACCTAAGAATTAACTTAAGAAATAAAGATCTGATAGTGGTTGTTTAATTGCTTTATGAAGTTGTACTTCCAATGTAGGAAATTAAACTAGGAAATAAAATATTTCTTTGAGTACTACATAGGAACCAAATGTTTCACTTTGTTTAAGCATACATTCATTTCAACAGTATTTAGTATCTTAACTCCAAGTATCCACTTATGAAGTTTGGTAATAATATGTCAGAACAAAATAAATTAAAAATTTTAGCTGGAAAATAATTACTATAAGCCATTTACTTATGTTTATAGTAGTTTAAGGATTACAATTTAATTAAGATTCTATTTTTTATTTTATTTTATTTGTTTTTTATTTAATTTTATTCACTATTTGATTTTGTTTAGGTATTGTCAGATTATAAAAATAGTTTTAGTATTCTAATAGTATAACACTTTGCTAATACTTAATTTACTTATTATAGATTCTGTGGCCACTTAAAGATTGTTTTTGAGACAAGGAATCACTATATAGTTCTGTCTGGCCTAGATGTTTCCATACTCTATGTTGTTTAGACTTCACAGAGGTGGACCTTTCCTGTGCCTCCTTGGTGGTGATATTAAAGGTAGGAGCCACCATGTATTATCAGAATGGTTGGAAATAAATTGTGCATGTAAATATGAAAATCCATGTGGAGATCGAAAAGATGGGCATAAAAAGATGCTTTCTAATTAAAAAAATAAAGTGTTTCAAAAATACTTTCTCAGAATATAAATTAGATAAAAGAAATGTTTAACCAAAACCTTTGGTAGTTGTCTCCCAAGGTATTTTTGTCATTACTGTTGGTCTTGAACATACTCAAGTTCATATTTTCTCTTATCTTGTAACATTTCTTGCATGTCAGTTTCTTGGTTAAAATACTAATATTTAATTTTCTTTGCCCTTGTTTGCTATCAACAAACATAAAAACTGTGTTTTTGTGAAAGATGATAGCACAAATAACTTCAGTAAATGAGCAAAATAAAATTTTCAAGTAGGAAGATAGTTAATATGATGAAATGCTTCCTGAAAAGAATGAGAATCTGAGTTCAGATACCTAGCTTCCATGCAAAATACCAGGAATAGCATGGCATTCCTGTAATCTTTTTGGTTGGGGGAAGGAGCAAGTAAACCATGCTTAATAATGAAAATCAGAATAAGCCTGCTGCAATATGGAGCAGTATGATGAATGTGAAACTACTAGGTACTCAACTTGCACTCAAAATCATCCATTAAAACTTAGAAAAAAAATTCTCCTCCTGACTGAGAGCTATAAAAACAAAATTTGAATTTCAGAGCTCTTTATTTGGGAAACTGCAAGATTAGAAAGTATGATTGAGATATAATGTCTGTAATACCAGCACAAAGGAGGCTGAGATGGGGGTATACTTCAGACAAACTCCATGCAAACACACACACATGTGCACACACACGCATACACACATACACACACACATACACATCACTACCACCACTATTACCAACATCATCACCAACAACAGCAGTAACAACAAAAACAAATAAATGAACAACAAACTCTAAGAATACTCAAGATCATGATTACTCTTTTTTTAATCAAATAATATGTTAATTTTTGAGAATTTCAAGCAATGCATTTACTCATCTTGGCCACCTGGCCACCTCCAATATCCACCTCCATTTTCCTACCTACCCAACTTTGCTTTCCATTAAAGTAAAACCCAACAAGTTCGAGTCCATTTTGTGTTGCCCAAGTATGGCATGTATCCTTGAGATTTGTTGACTTGCCCTGGATCTCAACATTAACAAAAAACCTGACTTAGTGCCTTCAATCAGCTGTTAAACACCAATATCTCCTCAACTAGGCTGCCCGACCCCTTCACTGTCTCCATGCTTGGGTTTCCTCTGATCTTTTTCACACTGTTACAACTGATGCAGTTTCACACATGCTTTTGTGTTGTGGTGTCTGGAAAACAGTTTTCTTATATTCATTCATCACTTTTGGCTCTTACCATCTTTCAATACACCTTCCTCAATAGCCTCTAAGCCTTGTGGGAAGATACGTGGTGTAGAAATCACACTCATGCACAGCTTTTATACTCCCTATTCTCTTATTCTTTACAAATTGATCATTTATAGGTACATGTGTTAATTTTCATTCACTAACAACAAGTATCTGTGAAAATTGAAAGATTAGAAAACGAGAGTTGAAATATGCAGAGAGAACAGGGGTTTGTTCTTGTTGTTTTTTGGTTTTTGTTTATTGGAGGGGAAACTGGGAAAGGAAATATCATATGACATGTAAATAAAGAAAATATCTAATAAAATAAAATAAAAACAATAAAGTTATTAGAGTCATTTGATATTATGTCCAGTGAACAGAATAATAATAGGCTTTCCCATAGAACCTATGAGCTATGTAACCACTGGTTCTTGCTCTTGTTAACAGTACAGGGAATATGTTCAATCTGGTGAGGCAGGCCTTAACTGTAACCAGAAAGTCATTGGTAACTTGAGTAGCTTTTATACCCCCATTATACCAGTGGACACACCTTGTTCAGGTCAATAATTTTAGAGTCTTTCAGGGATCACATTTGGGTGAGACTGATGTTTAGCTTTATCCTCTGTTAGCTTAATTCATACATTTCAGCAGTATGAGACCTAACAGGTAGAGATGAGAGATTCTGAGATTCATCAGAGATAGAAGGTCTATATCAGGAATAGAACTATGGTATATTTGTGGGTTATTTTGTTTTTTTTTTTTAAGAATCAAGTTTCATTTTGTCTCTGTCTTAGAAAAAGTTCCTCTTCTTATATGTATCACATTTTGACACATAAAATATATTTATTAGTGTACAGTCTTTCCTATTTCCTTACATATTTACCTTTGGTAGACAGCATTTTAACTGAGCTCTGCAAAGAACTTTTCACTCAGTATAAAATAGTCTACTCTTTCTGAAAATGATGGTATATGAATACATTATGAAATAAAACATCTTCTCAGCTGAAAAAAAAAAAAAACACAAGATAGCCATGAAAGCACTGTAAATTGTGGAACAGATGAAACATTATACAAAATTGGTTCTTGGATCTCATGTGGCCAGAAATTTTTCAAGTCCTGGGAGAGCTAAGAATTAGTTTCTAAGGTTAATGTTGTCTCAGGGAATCCTTTTTAAATTCCAGATGTAACGAGGAGGCAATTTTGGATCCTTTGTTATGTTTTGCTCAGCAGCCATGATGAATACAGCAGCCAGGAAGTGGCGGTAACATCCTCCACCCTTACTGCCAGAGCTTCTTCTGGGTTTTTCCTTAGATGTGAAGTGTGAGCTGGAAACAAGCAGGGAATCTTGATCAACACTGAATGAAAAGGACAACAATCTTCAGATTTTCCACAAAAGGGACATTTGGGGAGGTAAAGTAAGATATCATGCACCTTTATGAAAGATTTTTAATTTTTGATGAAGTGATTTAACATGTGGGTATTGTGTGAAGCCTACTGCATTTAAAAAATCATGCCTCTTTCTCATTCCAATTATTTTTTCTTGAGAGATTTCTATAAACTCTGATGCCCAAATTACTTATAGTAGAAATTTTATGACCGAAACTAGTGTTTTTATCAATTTTATAAAACTATATATGAGAAGGCCAGAGAATAGGACTTCATAAAAAATGATTGTTCAAGATCCCATGGGGCTCAAATAACTCTTCTTATAGCAGAAAGTACTTTCATCTATTTATCCCTCTAAGAAAAATTTTCTAATAAAAGCATTCATTTTTTTACAGGGTTAATGAAACTAAACATATTTTCAATTTTCAACTTTACATTAAAATCAACTATTTAATATCCAGCTCAAATATATTTTTCTATTATCTGTCTGATTTTCAAAATATGTACTCATTTATGAATTCTTAATTAAGCATTATAAAGTTGCATTTAAAGGCAGAATGCTTTGAGATTATATAAATAATGGTAACATAAGATCATGATAAATGGAAACAATTTTGTACCTTAAGTAGCTATAGAAATCAATTATAAAATGTTCTACTTCCACAAATATATACTAGTATAGGTTCCATAGAAGGAATACAGGTTCAGAAAATTTCACTCAAATCATATAGCGAAATCTTCTGACTTAATCTTTTATCCATTTAGATTCCTAAAATCACCAGCTTTTGAACTCTTAGGTAAACTAAGTGGATGAAGCTTTTTTAGTGCTAGATTCTGGCTTATTCTCTCTCTTAAAAAGTAGAGAATCACCGAGACATCAAGGAAGCTTAAGAAACACAGTAGGGCTGGGCAGTGGTGGTACATGTCTTTAATCCAAGCACTTTGGAGGCAGAGACAGGTGGATTTCTGAGTTCAAGGCCAGCCTGGTCTACAGAGTAAGTTCCAGGACAACCAGGGCTGCACAGAGAAATCCTGTCTTGAAAAACAAAAACAAAAACAACAAAAACCAAAAGCAAAAAGGAAGAAAGAAAGAAACACAGTAGGATGGACATGAAAAGAATGAGAACATCTCTTTCTGCTACATTCCAGGAGGAGTTGGGCAATTAAAATTGAGACATCGGGGAATCAAGAGCAACAGGGTGGGCAGAGAAAAGATCAGTAATATGAAGGAAACATATTGTCCAAAAAGTCAAGCAAATAAACCTTGTTAGCTATAATAACAGGAAATTAAGTTTTTACTAGTAGATAATTTTCATTTAAAACAATAGAATAGACTCATGGAAGTAAACACATGGGATAATTTTAACATGTAAAAATAGTAGAGTGTTTGTTTCTTCTTCTTCCTCCTCGTACTCCTCCTCCTCTTCTTCTCCTTCTTCCTCCTCCTTCTAGTTGTGTTTGTGTGGTTCTATCCTGAGTCTCTGGGGCCTCAAGTTGGACCAGTCAATGGTTAGTTACTTCCAGAAGTTATGTAACACCAGCACATTTGGCAGGCAGGACAGATTTTAGTTTGTTTTTTGTTTGTTTGCTTTGTTGTTGTGTGTGTGTGTGTGTTTTTTTTTTTTTTTTTTTTTTTTTTTTTTTTTTTTTTTTTTTTTTTTAGTTTTGTTGATGTCCCTTCTTACTGCTGGGATCCTAGATGTGAGGGTTTGTCACTAGTCTCATTGTAACCTGTTCTGCCATGTTCTCGTGATATCCCTGGAAAGCCTGCTCTTATATTTTGAAGGGAAATTGAGGAAGAATAAATCTGGGGGAGAGAAGAGTTTGGGGTAATGGGAGGAGAGAAGAGAGAGGAAGCTACAGTCAGGATGTAATTTATAAGAAAAAAATAAACAAATAGACATTTATTTTAAATATGTTTAAAAGCAATTATTCATAATAGTAATCCTATATTCAACTCTCTGGCCATTTTGAATGTTACATTTGCCTCATAGTTAAGACATTCCTTTGTCTGAGGGTATGTTGATACTGCAATTAGTTGAATTAGCTTAAATGAATGCGAAGGAAATACTGGGCAAAGTGGGTGGTGGACAAGGGAAGCACTCTTCCCTAGGTTACGATTTAGATAGCTCAGAGAACTTAGTTTCTGTTATGTGCCTGCTGAGCAAAGTAATTTAGCCCTGTAGAATTTTCAAATGCATGTCTGCAGTGGACAAGCTCATGCAATATTTTAGGGTAAAACAGTAGTTACTAGCTACAATAATTATAGATAATAATATAAAGAAAATGAGTTATTTCAGTATGAGACTATGGATTAGAAACCAGAGAAATCAATTGGGATATGATCAAATCCAATATATGGTCGTTAATGGAAGAATTATAATATGATGAAGTAGTCCACATAAGATGTCCTGTTAAGTTAAATCATTACTTCCAACTTTGGTAATTAGAAGAATGGTTTTAAAATCTGATATTATATCCTGAAATTGAGAGGAAATTAGATTTTATTGTGTCACTTCGGCATTTAATTTCCAGTTTTTAAATAATAACTACATATTTCTAAGTGATGGAATTCATCATTCTAAGCTACCTTCTAGAAAATAGTATATATTTAAGATATTTATGAATCATAACTTAATGTTTTTATTTTCTTAGTTGTAAAACTTTTTTAAAATTATCACTTTTATATCATATAGTACTATTTATAGAATCAGGTGATAGAAAGTTGTAATAGTTTTATTTACCTACACTATTATGAATGTTTTACATTGTCCTCATTTCTCAGTGTTTAGATACTGTTCTATTAATGTCATTGAGTTAGTTTTGTTGAACTGGACTTGGAGCCTATAAATGTGATTTATGTTCCTAGTGAGGCTTTATTGGAAAAACTAATTTATTTATCTATTTTAAAATTTTTGTTCTTCATATGTTCCATTCTTATTGCACTATCTACTCCCTGCCCTCTCCTTACAATCTCACTTCCAACTTCCCATTCCCCCAGATCCACCCACAGACAAGAGCAGGCCTCCCAGGGACATAAGCAAACACAGTAAAAGAAGCTACACTAAGACAAACACATAACATTACATCACCACTGGATAAGCCAACCCCCTGGGATGAATAGGGTTCTACAAACATGCAAAAGAATAAGAGACAACCCCTGCTCCCATTGTTAAGAATACCACAAGAACACCAAGGTTTTCAACCACAAGTATGCAAATGTCCTAAGTCAGACACCTATAGGCTCCCTGATCTGTGCTAGCTCTCTTGAGTCCCAGTCAGTTGATTCTTTTGGAATGGGAAGGGGGGAAAAAAAAGCATCTACAACAAATGGTTCTGGTCTACCTTGCTATCTGCACTATAAAAGGGAAATAGATCCATACCTATTATTCTTCACAAAATTCAAGTCCAAGTGGACCAAAGATCTTAATATAAACCCAGATACAATGTGGTATCCCTTATCATTTCGGTCCTTGCATCAGCTTTCTACTTCTCCCCTAAAATGTCCCCCAATTTTCCAAGAATTTTCTTCCTGCCTCCCACCCCCACTTGATCCCCCAGTTTCCCAGCCCCACATGTCCCCAGTCCACCTGTGAAATCCATTCAGTTTGCCCTTCCCATGAGATCCTTGCATCCTTAAGGCAAGGATCTTAAGCCCTCCTGGTTAGTAGCCTCCCTGTGTATGTGAATTGTAGATTGATTATCTTTTACTTTACAGTTAATATCCATATATAAGTAAATACATACTGTGTTTGTCTCTCTGGGTCTAGGGGAGGCTGAGTTTCTTTTTCTAGTTCTATCCATTTGTCTGAAAATTTCATAATATCATTGTTTTTAACAGTTGAGTAATACTCCATTGTGTAAATGTACCACATTTTATCCAGTTTTTGGTTGACAGACATCTAGGTTTTTCAAGCTTCTGGTTACTATGAGTAAAGATGCTATGAACATAGTTTGAGCATGTATCCTTGTGATAGAATGGAAGTGTCCTTTGGGTAAATGTCTAGGAGTGTATAACTGAATCCTGAGACAGATCGATTCCCAGGTTTCTGAGAAAATGCCATATTGATTACCAAGTGGCTGTATGAATTTGCATTTCCATTAGCAAGGAAGAAGTGTTCCCCTTGCTCCACATCTTCGTCAGCTGTCACTTGCACTTTTCTTCTTAGCTATTCTGACAGGTGAAAGACAGAATTTCAAAATTATTTCGATTTACATTTCCCTGATAGCTAAGATGTTGAATATTTAAGTGTTTTGTTTCTTGGCCATTGAGATTCCTCTTTTGAGAGTTTTCTGTTTAGATTTGAAGCCCATTAATAATTGGGGTTTTTTTGTCTTGTTTTTATCCATTTTCTTGAGTTCTTTATATATTTTGATATTATTCCTCAGTCAGATGTAGAGTTGATGAAAATCTTTTTCTATTCTATGGGTTTCCATTTTGGCCTATGGATGGTGTCCTTTGCTTCACAAAGCTTTTAGTTTTGTGAGGTTCATTTCTTAGTTATTGTTCTTAGTGCCTGTGCTATTGATGTTCTTAGAATGTTGTCTTGAATGCCAGTGCCTTAAAGGGGTATTCCCTCTCTCTCTTCTCTCACTTTTAGTGTGTTCACCTTTATTTGAGAGTCTTTGATCCACTTAGACTTGAGTTGTGGGCAGGGTGATAGATATGGATGTTTGCATTTTTTGCATGCAGATATCAAGTTAGTCCAGAGCCATTTGTTTTCCATTTACATTCCCACAGAATCAACTAACTGGGACTCAAGAAGTCTGGCAGAGATTGGGGTGCCTGTAGGGGTCTGACTTAGGACCTTTGCACGTATGTTATGGTTGAGTAGCTTGGCATATTTGTGGGATTCCTAACAGTGAGAACAGGGGTTGTCTCTTACTTTTCTACATATATTTGGCATATATATATATATATATATATATATATATATATAGAAAAAATATATATATATAGTGTCCATAGGTGTGTGGATTTAAGTCTGGGTCTTCTCTTATATTGCATTGGTCAACCTATTTTTATGCAAATACCATATGGATTTTATTACTATGGTCCTGTCATCCCTTGAAAGCAGGGATGGTGATAGTTGTCAAAGTTCTGGTTTTAGCTATCCTAGGTTTTTTGTTTTTCCATGTGAAGTTGAGTATTTTTGTTAAGGTCTGTAAAGAATTGTGTTAGAAATTTAGTGGGTTGCCCTAAATCTGTGGATTGCTTTAGTAAAATGGCCATTTTTACTAAGTTTATCCTATAGATCTATAAACATGGGAGATATCTCCATCTTCTGGTATTATCTTCAATTTCCTCTTCAAAGACTTGCTGTTTTTATCATACAAGTCTGTCATATAATTTGAAAATAATACTTTGCCTTCTTTCATTCCAATTTGTATTCCCTTGATTTTTGTCTTATTATTCTAAATAGAATTGTAAATATCATATTGAATAGCTATTGAGAGACTTGACAGCCTTATTATATTCCTCATTCAAATGAAATTACTTTGAGTTTCATGTCATTTGATTTGATGTTGGCTATCAACTTGCTATAAATTGCTGATCTCTTCAACACTTTTACTGTGAAGGGTTTTAGATTCTGTCAAAGGTTGTTAACATTTAATGAGGGATCATGTGTGTTTTTTCTTTCAGTTTGTTCATCTAGTGGGTAACATGACAAAGATTTAGTATGTTGAACCATCCCTGAATCTCTGGGATAAAACCTACTTGATCATGGTAGATGATCTTTTTGATATGTTGCTGGGTTTAAAGGTCCTGAGATTTCTTTATTTGCTCTATTTTCACTTTCAGATGCTGTGCTATCTTATTAATTTTCTTCACTTGTTTTTTGTTTGTTTGTTTTTGTGTGTGTTTCATAAATTCCTTCAAGGGATTTATTTATTTCCTCTTTAAGGACCTCTATTGTATTCATCAAGGCTGCTTGAAGGTCTTTATCTTGTAGTTCAGCGACATTGCATTTCTTCAGGTCTATTGTTACAGGTATGCTGGGATCAAGTGGAGACATAAATTCCTGGTAATCATTGATTTTGCATTTGCATGCGAATTTAGGCATCTAAGTTTGGCATATTTGTAATTCTTTGTGCTTATATCTGTTCTTGTCATTGTGGGGTGGGTGTTCCTTTCATTGTTATATGTTCCCGTCTCTAGCTCTCAGGGGGAAAGGGTGTGTGTTTCCTGGTAAGAACGCTTCTGAAACCCACTATGCCAACAGTTGATATTATGGGAAGAACTTAACTGAATATTAGAAGCTGATACTTGGGAATTGGAATTGTGTGGAAAAAGGTGGCTGGGGGGGGTCCACAAAAGGTAGAAATTCAGGGTATACCATCTGGCTCTGCAGAATCCAGTGGAAATGCTGCAGAGAGGAGGGAGAGAGTGAGGTTGGTGGTGTGCAACATAGCTTGGGATGAGCCTCTGGGATTAGATTTAGAGGGGAAGACATATAGTGGAGAATGCTTACATGCTTTCTCTGGCCAGTGTAGCCAATAGATCCCAGGGAATGTCTGTGGCAGCTGGTGACGGAAACAATGTGATGGGGTGGGTGGTGAGGGAGACTATTAGAGAACTTCGTGATCTGCTGCAGATGGTGGCAGAAAGGATTTGCAGTCAGCAGCCAAGTGGTCTGCTACAGAACTGCTGAGGAGGTTAAGGGGTTAGACTTAGAGGAAAGGAAAGTGAAGGTCCCCTCCCTGCCTGTCTGTAAGCAACTTGTCCCTAATATTTCACACCTTTCTTCCCACATCCTAATTCAGTCATTATTTTCATGTGCTTTCCCCAAAAGAACTTTGCATACTCCTTCCAAAGAAATTTATTTGCACAACGATTGTAGAATTTCAGGTGTATAAAACATCCTGATCCGTACCTCGGAAAACAGGAAGAATCTAGACCTGCTGGGAGTGCGATTCAGGAGTCTAGCGTAAGTTTTGTTTTTTATCCAATTACCATCATTATAAGGGATGTGGATCTTTAATCTGACATTCTCATGTATGGTACCATGCTTGTGGCCTTCTTAGTTACACCGGTTCATTGTCCATCTTGCTTTATAACCAGATGAGAACCAATAAATTCTATGGTGATTTTCTTAGTCTATCACAAATGATTTTTTTTTCTGATACAGTGACCTTGTAGGATTAGTTTACTCCTGTTTCCTTTGAAGTAGCCTGTGAATAGATTCATATCCTAGTGTGTAACTGTTCTGAGAACATTATGAAATACTGTCTTGGTTTAAATTAAATATAGCAATAGCACCTGATGAACCATTAATAAGATTGTTTCCATTCATTTTAAATTATAGTCATTAAAATTGTCACATTTTTTCTTCACAATACAATTAAATTGTTTTTATTTACAGATTAGAAGTAACAAATATGTATCTGTCCTTATATCTATCTATCTATATATATGTTCAGGAATTATTTACACATAAAAATCATATTTATTATGACCTTTCAGTTGTGTAGACAGGAAAGGCAACAGATCCTCTTTGAAGCCATTGCAAGAAGGAAAAATGAATATATAACATGGAATATAACTTTAGTGTCTATTAAAGAGCTTCCTATATGTGAGGCAGATAAATTGTTAAATGAATTGAGTGTAGTATTTCAAGGTCATGTTACCATGAATAACATTTTCATATTTTTCAATTTAACTTATTTTATATTCCTTAAAGATGAATGTATAAATTGTTTATGAGCATGTTTTATCATAATGGCATACAAATCCCCAAGATTATTTTTCATGTTATTAAATAATATTTGTTTAACAAGTAAACAGTACATAATTAAATAGCAAATAATTAAGTGTCCTGACTCTAATTCAAATTCAATGAATGATTTCTCTTCTGCAGATATGCCTTGCATCAATGTGAGTTTTTGGTCCATTACTTGAACATTAATCATTTATGGTTGCATTTTTCAAGATGCCTCATTGACACAGAAATATCATAAGAAGATACTTCCATGCTAATACTCAGAAGGAGAATAGAAAGAATATCCACAAATGCAGCAATAAATTAAAAAATGTATTGTTCAAAAAATTGATTCTTTGGAGACATCAAAGATCTTGGAAATTGAATTTCTTAAAATCGTTGGTTAATAACTCCTTGTTCATTTGATGTTATAACTTAGATTAAAACATTGTACAAATAAAATAGTAATGATATCTTTGGTCACATAGTATTTACCAAGAGCTTGAGACCTAAGTTATAACATTTTCTTTGTTTATTTCTTTATGTCATGCTTTGACAGGGGTTTTTTTTAGTGGTATTTTATTTTACTTTTTGTGTGTATCTGTTTGATGGCAATAGAATATTTTTCATATTGTCCTAGTCACAATTGGAAATGAAGTAGAAGTGAAGAATAATGTATTTGAAGTTATAGTTTGCTTCCTAGTATAAAATAAAATTTAAGACTAGCCAAGATTTTGGTAGGAACCAAAAGTACATTTTGTATCTTTTCTTTTATTGGTATATACGAAGGTAAGAAGTGCTCTGACAATTTATTGCAGGATACTCATTCATGAATAGACAGGCTTGATTTATAAATTCTGGTGTTTCATTCCTAGCTAGGTTATACTTTCAATATTTTCTCTAATATTTCTCTTAAAGAAAGATTTTTTAAAAGCTGATAATTCAAAAATGGAATATTTATTTCTACTCACATAACTAAATATCTTTGCATATAACATTTGAATTGTGATTACTTTTAAGTATTTAAATATTCATCTTTACTTCAATTCTTCAGGTTATACAGCTATAGCCTTTAAAACATTTTCACATTTTATTTTTAATTTCAATAGACTCAGTGAAAATATTTTTTTTAGGTATGTACAATCTTGTTGATGGTGATATCATGAATTTGTAAGAAGTGTTTTTTTCTCATCATTGAAAATTTTATGTTAAGAAAGTTTACTTCCACTGTCTTATGAATCATGCAAAACCAGAGCTTTGTCACTGAGTTCATACTCCTGGGGCTTTCACAGAACCTGAAAGTGGAGAAAATACTATTTGTTTTATTTTTGTTTATTTACATTGCAACTATAGGGGGCAACATAGTAATTGTGGTGACCATCATCTACAGCCCTGCACTGCTGGGCTCCCCCATGTACTTCTTCTTGATATTCCTGTCCTTACTGGACGCATGCACTTCTTCTACTGTCACACCCAAGATAATTATAGACTGCTTTTATGAGAGGAAGACCATCTCTTTTGAATGTTGTATGACACAACTGTTTACAGTCCACTTCTTTACTGGAGCAGAAGTGATTGTCTTGGCATCCATGGCCTATGACCGCTATGTGGCCATTTGCAAACCCCTTCACTACTCCTCCATCATGACTCCGAAGCTCTGTGGAACTTTAGTTGTGGTATCCTGGGCAGGAGGTTTTTTGCATTCTATCATACAGATTATCTTCACTTTGCAGCTGCCTTTATGTGGACCCAATGTCATTGATCATTACATGTGTGATTTGTTCCCATTACTGAAGCTTGCCTGCACTGACACACATGTTTATGTCCTTTTGATATTTGCCAACAGTGGTGCTATATGCATTATAATCTTCTCCTTGTTGTTTGTCTCCTATGGTGTCATCTTGTTCTCTCTGAGAGCCCACAGTTCTGAAAGTCGATGGAAAGCTCTCTCCACCTGTGGATCCCATATAACTGTTGTGCTTTTGTTTTTCATCCCATGCATATTAATATATGCAAGACCTACGTCTGCATTCTCCTTTGAGAAAAACATGCTTATATTTGTCAACATACTGACACCATTGCTAAATCCTATGGTCTACACTTTCAGGAATAAAGAAATGATAAATGCCATCAGGAAAATACGGAAAAGATTGTAGATGGGGGACCCCTTATAAACATCACCTTTCAATAAAAAAAGCATATGGCCAATGAACTGAGGCAGGGAATAGGAACTGGGACACTGGCAGGAAGAGAAAGGATTCTGGGAAATAGTAAGAGATAAAAGAGCCCAGGGGAGAGCTGAGAGAGAAGATTTTGGAGACAGATGGAGAAGAGGACTTAAACAAGTGAGGACCTGGACTGAAGGAGAGGTCACTAACCACCTGATAGACATAGACTAGTTAAATGGCTTAAATGATTTTGAACTTGTCAGGGATTGAGCCAGAACTTATGGACTAGGCATTTAATAATAACTAACTAGATTCAGAGTCATTATTGATGGGAACTAAGGGACCAGAAGGAAATAAGGATTTAAAAATTAGTGGTTTCTGATAAATTTTACAGTATCCATTTCAGTGGGGAAGAGCAGTAGCTATGCCAACATGACAATTTGATAGTAACTTTTCAGAAACTTTTAATGTCATAGCTAAACAAAGAAGTACATTTTTAATCCAGTACAGGTGCACAGAGGATTTTTGGATATGAGCATTTTACTTCATTGTGAATTTAGCTGATGAACAATGAGGTCAAGGTTCAGTGGAGGCTTATTCTAAGAAAATAAGGTAGAACACAATAGATGGTTATAGAACTGTGACTTCTTTAGAGTCTGCCTGAACGTTAACAGGAAAAAATACTATTTGCACTTCACATGTAATAACAGGCACACATACCAGTAGACACACACCTCACCTCACCTCCCACACCAACACAAACAAAACACCGGTAAAGCTTAATGACAAGAATAAAAAATTCAATATTTTATAGGACAATCGCTATGCACTTGACTATAAAGTGGTGATATCTTTCAATACAGAAGGCATCAATAGAGGAAGTGTGTGGGAATTTGTTTCTGAGTTCACACCTTCATTCTGAAAAGACTACTCAGCATAGTTATATGAAAATTAAAACCATTTTAATTTCTTCCTCTCATTTATTAAATATTTGAAAAGGTTTAACTATTGGAGTGTATGTTATTTGGACTGTTTAATTAAAACTGGTTGGCAAAATAAATGTGTATTGAAGTTGGGAGGTGAAAAATATTGACTCATACCATGAAAAAATAAAGTGACGTCCTGAGATTCCAGAACCTAGAAATACAGAAAGATGTTAAAACAGAACCTGATCTCCTGTATCATCTGACTTCTTTTTAAATGTCATTTAATTCATTGTGTTTCAGCCATTACAGCTGGGTATGTGGCCTGCCCTCCTTAAGTGTAGTTTGTATATCCTTTGAGACTATATTGGAGTAAAATAAGTTTTCTTTGTGAGCAGTTGTATTTGTAGATAGCTTCTTCATTAGTAATGGATGCTCACTTCTCACTATGGGGGTCACTATGGAGACCCCATTTGAATATATATATATATATATATATATATATATATATATATATATATATATATATATATATATTCAAGCAGTCTTTTTTTTACTTTATATGTGTGTTAGTCCTGTGGTGCCTGGATGACCATGTTTCCTTGGTGATTCCATCCCCAGTGGCTCTTACAGCCATTCTGCCTCTTCTGCATAGCTCCCTTAACTCTGAGGGGAACAGTTTGATGAAGGCATCCAGATTAGGACTTGATGTTCACATGTCTCCCATTAGCTACATATTGCCTGGTTGTGGGTTTCTGCACTAGTTGCTATCACCTGAAGGAGATTCTTTTCTGATAATAGCTAAGTGAAACACTTATGCATGGATATATCAGAATTTTATTTCTAAGCTCCTCTAGTAGAAACACAGTATTTCATTTTCCCCTAGTTCCTGGCCTATAGAATATCAGAGTCGTTGCTAACCAAGAAGTGTCAGGTACAGATTCCATCTCATGGAGATGGACTTAAGCAGGTAGGAGTTGGTTCCTCCCAGAACTTTTGTGCTACTGTTTAACTAGTGAATTTCGCATGTCACAGATGTAGAACGCGGGCTTGTAGCAAGGTTAGTGCTTAACTTTCTCCTCTGGTAGTGTTACAGTCTACATTTCAAAACCATAAACAGTAGTCAATAGGAGTAAAGGCTCTTAGTAGGCATCAGCTCATTTTCTCCATATTCAATGAGATATGTACGTACAGTCTTCAGGAATAGAGCTTTATCATTATTTTGTATAGTCTTGGCGATAGTCTTGGCGATGACCTATTTAAGGGTTTCCATTGGGCTCTTTTGTCCAACAATTTCATTAAATACAGCCCATTTCTGGCACTGGTCACTTGATTATGAGAGGGATACTTTTGTCTCCCCCATTATTTGATAATTCCATTTATATTTTCCAAACACATATTTTTAAGGAAACTTTTATGGTAGTAAGGTTTATATGATCCCCTCAAATGGCCCCCAGTTAGCTGTTCCTCTCCACATACCTTCCTTCACTCCTCTCTTCCCTTCCCCTCTCCATTTAATCCTCCCATTCCTGTTTAGCTCTGTACCCTACATTTAATTTGGTTATTTGTTTTCTGGAGTCTAACTTCTTGAGTTCTTTGTATATTTTGGATATTAGTCCTCTATCACATGTAAGGTTAGTAAAGATCTTTTCCTCAACTATAGGTTGTCATTTTGTTAAAAAAAAAAATTATCTAATGTATGTGAGTACACTGTCACTCTCTTTAGACACATTGGAAGAAGGCATCTGATGCCATTATAGATGATGGTGAGTCACCTTGTGGTTGCTAGGATTTGAACTTAGGACCCCTGGAAGAGCAGTCAGTCCTAACTGCTTAGCCACCACTCTAGCCCTGTGAACTGAGTCTTAAGGATCTAGAGCAACTTTGTTTTCAGATATGTAAAAAAAAGATGGTCTTGACTTATTTTGGTAGGTGACTTCTAGACATATTCTCTCTGGTTTATTTTTGTTCATTTTTAAAAATTGTGTATAGGCACTCAACAAGAGTATTCAATTGGGGCAAGGTATTCTAAACAACAGCTGCTTTCTGCTATAGATTTCAAACAAAGGATGATGAATGATGCACTTTAAAGGAAAGCAGTTTTTCAGTTTCAGTTTGTGATTAAAAGCTTCATGTCAATAGCTCTGTTCAAGCCTCAGAAATAAAAATATCCTCTTTTGCCTGAAAGAAAAAAACTGTTCATTTTTGTGGTTGTTTGTTTTGTTTTGTTTTTCTTACCTACTCAAGAAAAAGAAGTAGATATTTTCCTATTTTTATTATATTTGGCCAAATTTTAATGCATTTGCAGTTTTTCTGTATACTTAAAATCACACATGTATACAATTATACATTTTCCCATCTACCCTCAACTTTTAATGCCCTTCCCAACATGATAAATAGCATCTTTTTTGACAGTCAACTTAATCTAGTTGCCAATATGTATGGCTTACTAGCCCTTGGAGTGTGGAGATGGAATCTCCGGGTTGTTTTGACTTGCATTTTCTTGATGACTAAGGATGTTGAACATTTCTTTAGGTTCCTCTCAGCAATTTTGTATTCCTCAGTTGAAAATTCTGTGTTTAGCTCTGAACCCCATTTTAGTAGGGTTATTTGGTTCTCTGGAGTCTAACTTCTTAAGTTATATATTGGATTTTAGACCTCTATCGGATCTTTTCTCAATCTGTTGTCCTAATGATAGTATCCTTTGCCATACAGAAGCATTGCAGTTTTATGAGGTCCCATTTGTCAATTCTTGATCTTAGAGCATAAACTATTGATGTTCTGTTCAGGAAAATGTCCCCTGTGCTCATGTGCTTGAGGCTCTTCTCCACTTTCTCTCCTCTTAGTTTCCGTGTATCTGGTTTTATGTGGAGGTCCTTAATCCACTTGGACTTCAGCTTTGTACAAGGAGATAAGAATGGGTCTATTTTCATTCTTCTATTTGCAAACCAGCACTTGAAACAGCACCATTTATTGAAAATGCTGTCTTTTTTCCACTTGATGGTTTTAAATTCCTTTGTCAAAGACCAAGTAGCCATAGGTGTGTGGGTTCATTTCTGGGTCTTCACTTCTGTTCCACTGATCTACCTGCCTGTCACTGTACCAATACCATGTGTTTTTTTATCACAATTGCTCTGTAGTATAGCTTAAGGTCCAGGATTGTGATTCCACCAGAGCTTCCTTTATTGTTGAGAATAGTTTTGGCTATCCTAGGTTTTTTTGTTATCCCAGACGAATTTGAAAATTGCTCTTTCTAAGTCTGTGAAGAATTGAGTTGGAATTTTGATGAGGATTGCATTGAATCTGTAGATTGCTTTCAGCAAGTTGGCCATTTTTACTATATTAATCTTGACAGTTCAGGAGCATGGGAGATCTCTCCATCTTCTGAGATCTTCTTCAATTTCCTTCTTCAGTAACTTGAAGTTCTTGTCAAACAGATCTTTTACTTGCTTAGTTAGAGTTACACCAAGGTATTTTATATTATTTGTGACTATTGTGATGGCTGTTGTTTCCCTAATTTCTTTCTCAGCTTGTTTATCCTTTGTGTAGAGGAAGGCCACTGATTTGCTTGAGTTAATTTTATATCCAGCTCCTTTGCTGAAGTTGTTTATCAGGTTTAGGAGCTTTCTGGTGGAATTTTTGGGGTCACTTAAGTATACTATCATATCATCAGCAAATAGTTATAATTTGATTTCTTCCTTTCCAATTTGTATCCCTTTGATCTCCTTTTGTTGTCTAGTTGCTCTGGCTAGGACTTCAAGTACAATATTGAATAGGTAGGGAGAAAGTGGGCAGCCTTTTCTAGTCCCTGATTTTAGTGGGATTGCTTCAAGTTTCTCTCCATTTAGTTTGATGTTGACTACTGGTTTCCTGTATATTGCTTTTACTTTGTTTAAGTATGGGCCTTGAATTTCTGATCTTTCCAAGACTTCTATCATGAAAGATGTTGGATTTTGTCAAATGTTTTCTCAGCATCTAACGAGATGATCATATGGTTTTTTTTTCTTTGAATTTGTTTATATAGTGCATTATGTTGATGGATTTCCTTATACTGAACCATCCCTGCAACCCTGGGATGAAGCCTACTTGGTCATGGTGATTGATCATTTTTGATATTTTCTTGGATTCAGTTAGTAAGAATTTTACTGAGTATTTTTGCATCACTATTCATAAGGGAAATTGGTCTAAAGTTCTCTTTCTTTGTTGAGCCTTTGTGTGGTTTAGGTATCATAGTAATTGTGGCTTTATAGAATGAATTGAGTAATGTTCCTTCAGTTTCTATTTTGTGGAATAGTTTGTAGACTATTGGTACTAGGTCTTTCCTGAAGGTCTAATGAAGTCTGCACTAAACCCATCTGGTCCTGGGCTTCTTTTGCTTGGGAGACTGATAATGACAGTTTCTATTTTTGGGGGGTTATGGGACTGTTTAGATTGTTCATCTGATCTTAATTTAACTTTGGTACCTGGTATCTGTCTAGAAAATTGTCCATTTCATCCAGGTTTTTCAATTTTGCCGAGTATAGGCTTTTGTAGTAAGATCTGACTATTTTTGGATTTCCTCAGTTTCTGCTGTTATGTCCCCCTTTTCATTTCTGATTTTAATAATTTGGAAACTGTTTCTGTACCCTCTGGTTAGTTAGGCTAAAGGTTTATCTATCTTGTTCATTTTTTTCAAAGAAACAGCTCCTGGTTTTGTTCATTCTTTGTATAGTTCTTTTTGTTTCTCCTTGGTTGATTTCAGTCCTGAGTTTGACTATTTCCTGCCTTCTACTTCTCTTGGGTGTATTTGCTTCTTTTTGTTCTAGGGCTTTCAGGTGTGCTGTTAAGCTGCTGGTGTATGCTCTTTCCAGTTTCTTTTTGGAGGCACTAAGAGCTATGAGTTTTCCTCTTAGCAGTGATTTCATCTTATCCCATAAATTTGGGTGTGTTGTGGCTTCATTTTCATTAAATTATAAAAAGTTTTTAATTTCTGTCTTTATTTCTTCCTTGGCCAAGTTATCATTGAGTAGAGTGTTCTTCAGCTTCCACGTGTATGTGGGCTTTCTTTTATTTTTGTTGTTATTAAAGACCAGCCTTAGTCTGTGATGATCTGATAGAACGCATGGGACTATTTCAATCTTCTTGTATCTGTTGAGGCCTGCTTTGTGACCAGTTATATGGTCAGTTTTGGAGAAGGTACTATGAGGTGCTAAGAAGAAGGTATATTCTATTTCCATGATGTGTCCATTGCTGAGAGTGGGGTGTTGAAGTCTCCCACTATTATTGTGTTGCAATGTATGCTTTGAGCTTTAGCAAAGTTTCTTTTATGAATGTGGGTGCCCTTGCAATTGGAGCATAGATGTTTAGAATTGAGAGTTCATCTTCTTAGATCTTTGATGAGTATGAAGTGTCTCTCCTTATCCTTTTTGATAACTTTAGGTTGAAAATTGATTTTATTTGATATTAGAATGGCTACTCCAGCTTGTTTTTTGGGAACTTTTGCTTGGAAAATTGTTTTCCAGCCTTTTACTCTGAGGTAGTATATGTCTTTGTCACTGAGGTGGTTTTTCTGTCTGCAGCAATATGTTGGGTCCTGTTTACATACCCATACTGTTAGTCTATGTATTTTTATTGGGGAGTTGAATCTATTGATATTAAGAGATTTTAAGGAAAGGAGATTGTTGCTTCCTGTTATTTTTGATGTTGAGATGGAATATTGTTTATATGACTATCTTCTTTTTTGTTTGTTAAAAGAAGATTTTTTTTGTTATTTCTGGGCTGTAGTTTCCCCCTTGTGTTGGAGTTTTCCATTTGTTATCCTTTGAAGGGCTGGATTTGTGGAAAGATATTGTATAAATTTGTTTTTGTCATGGAATACCTTTGTTTCTCCATCTATGGTATTTGAAAGTTTTGCTGGGCATAGTAGCCTGGCATTTGTGTTCTCTTAGGGTCTGTATAACATCTGCCCAGGTTCTTCTGGCTTTCATAGTCTCTGGTGAGAAGTCTGGTGTAATTCTGATAGGTCTGTCTTTATATGTTACTTGACTTTTTACCCTTACTGCTTTTCCTATTCTTTCTTTTTTTTTTGTATTTGGTCTTTTGTTTATTATATGAAGGGAGGAATTTCTTTTCTGGTCCAGTCTATTTGGAATCCTATAGACTTCTTGTATGTGCATGGGCATCTTTTTCTTTATCTAAGGGAATTTTCTTCTACAATTTTGTTGAAGATATTTACTGGTCCTTTAAGTGGGGAATCTTCACCCTCTTCTATACCTATTATCCTTAGGTTTGGTCTTCTCCTTGTGTCCTGGATTTCCTGGATTATTTGGTTTAGGAACTTTTTGCATTTTCTTTGACTGTTGTGTCTATGTTTCCTGTGGTATCTTCTGCACCTGAAATTCTCTCTTCTATCTCTTGTATTCTGTTGGTGATGCTTGAATCTATAACTCCTGACCTCTTTCCTAGGCTTTCTATCTCCAAAGTTGTCTCCCTTTGTGGTTTCTTTATTGTTTCTACTTCCATTTTTAGATCCTAGATGGTTTTGTTAATTTCCTTCACCTGTTTGTTTGTGTTTTCTTTTAATTCTTTAAGGGATTTTTATGTTTCCTCTTTACAGTCTTCTACCTATTTTCCTGTGTTCTCCTGTATTTCTGTAAGGGTGTTATTTATGTCCTTCTTAACATCCTTTGTCAACATCATGATACATGATTTTAAGTCTAAATCTTGTTTTTCCAGTGTGTTGTCGTATCCAGGACTTGTGGTGGTGATAACTGGGTTTTAATGATTCCATGTATTCTTGTTTTCTGTTGGTAAGGTTCTTGTGCTTGCCTTTCACCATCTGGTTATCTCTGGTGTTAGTTGGTCTCGCTGTCTCTGGCTTGAGATTGTCCCTCCTGTGGGCCTGTAAGCCTATGCCAGCAGTCCTGGGAGATCAGCTCTCCCCTGGCAGGACCTGTGCACAGATGGCTGTGAAACAGCCCCAGTTCCTGGGTGCAGAAAGAGGCAGGAATGTCCCTGTCTCAGCTGCTTTACTGCTCCTGTGACCTGTGCGCTCTTGGTTGGTCCCACCTTAGATAGTCACTGGAGAGATAATGGTGATCTTGCCTCTGAGCCCAGGAGTCAAATCACTCACTGGAGACCAGCTCTCCCCTGGCAGGACCGGTACACAGAGGGCTACAATACCAGAAAATGTTTTATTGAATATATGATGGCACTTTTTTGTTTATAATTAGTGTCCATATTAAATAGCACAAGAAGGAAATGTAGATTTAACTAATTTTAAATTGAACATAAGAATTTTTCTTTAAAACAATCTCCTATTGTGCTTGGTGCTCGCTATGAGAAGGCTACCTGAAACAATAGGTATATTTACTAAACCATGATGCTTATCCTCTTTATTAGAACCATTGACAGATAAGAAATCTGATATATATATATATATATATATATATATATATATATATATATATAAAATTTCAAGAACATTATGTAACCTTATTCATGACACAGTAAAGGGAGAGGGTCCAGATCTTAGAAAAAGTATAAAGAATTAGAAGTAGTTGTTCATATCCACTTTGCTTGTATTTCATTTTCTTCTTTTTCTTCACGTTCTCCTCCTCCTCCCCTCTCCTCTTCCTGTTGTTGGGGAATTTAAATCATTTTATTTAAACATAATCATTCCTTTTCCTTTCCCTTTCATTCCTCTAACACTTCATGTTCTCTTTCCCACCATTTCCCCTCATGTGCCTGGACTTCAATACCTCTGGCATTTAATTGCAATATTTTCATGCAAGTATACCTTACCCTGTAATATACTTATTCCTGGATAATGGAAGAGTATGCTACAATATATTGTCTGAAATAGATGGAATGAACATTGTAGCCATTAACAAACAGTAGACAACAGCATATGACAAACTTAAGTTTAGGTTTTGCAACATACCATCAGTCATTTAACATGACTCATGAAGTCCTACTCTTCCTTGAGAAATATTGACAGTTCAAGTTGTATGCCAAGTGGATATTCTTTTCTTTACCTATGAAGCAACATATAAGTGGCCCATTGTCCCGGGAATAAGTCCTATCCATACACATACAAGGCACCCTGAATAATTCAGTAGTCAGTGAAAAGCACATGGATATAGCAGGGGCATGTTGATAATAAAAAGAGGACAGTATGTGTGGGAAGTGAAGAAGGAAGAGATGCTGATGGACGATGTGATCTTAAGATACTGTGCAAGTGTATGGAATTGTGAAAAATAGAAGACCATAAAATATAAATATTCTTTAATTAACAAATCTTATATTTATAAAATACAATATATATTTCTATTATTATGTACCTCACATTTATTTCTACAAAAATATTTTTTCTTTCCTGAGCAGTTTTTACGTGTTTAGCAATACAATGGACATTTTTCTTACTGAACAATTAAAACATTTCTCCTGACACAAGGCTTTTCCCTTCGGTTCTGCACAGAGACACAACATGCTACCCATTAATGCCCAGAGCATTCTACTCTTCTTCAAATGAAGCATACAGAATTATTTTCATTTGGAACACTTTCACATTGTAAAAACACACCGCATAACTTTAGATGGATGTGTAAATATTATAACCTTTGAAATTAGTAGAAAGTTGCGCAAAATTATTTCATGGAATCTCCTGGGACCTGAAAATTTACAAACCTTGGGGAACCTTAGATTCAGGATGTCTCACAGAAACCTTTTTAAATGCCAGATGCAGTGAGGTAGGAAACATTTGGATTCTCCATTTGTTTTGTTCTGTAACTGTGATGAACGCAACACTGAGGAAGCAGAGGTAACATTTTCCACCAGAGCTTCTCTCTTGCTGTCCCTTAGATGTAGAAGGAAGAGATGAAAACAAGGAATTGTGGTTAAGACTGAATGGAAAGGATAGGTATCTTTGGATTTTTCACAGAAGTGACACTTGATCCAGCAAGGTAAGGATATCACATATGCTTAGGAAATGACCCAGGGACCCTAGTTTCTGCTTTGTACCCCTCAGCACAGTGTTTTATCCTTAAAGTTATTTCAAAAATGGAAAAGATCATGGAAAAATTTTAGGATAATATAATAGATGTTATATTCTATATTTATACATAATAATGTAAAGCAATGAGTTCTTCCTAAATGAGAATATAGCTTTGAAACTAAGGAACAGTGATTTGGGAAAGAGTCTAGTCCAATATATGGTTGTTAGTGAAAAACCTATCATAGATAATTCATATTAACATGCCCTGCTACAGCCATTCATTGTTTCTACTATTAATAATTAGATGAATGGTTTTAAAATCTGACATTATTTTCAGAAATTGAGAGAAATTAAACTTTGTAAGTGCCATCTTAGTGTTTAATTTCCAGAATTTTAGTAATCAAATAGAATATTTTTCACAGATATTAGGGTCCTTTCTAGAAAATAACATTTTATTTATTTAATACATAAATATTAAAAAATTTATTTATAATATCAGTGAATTATTAACATTTTTCTCATATACTCATTTTCACTTAACAAGGTTTTAAAATGCCTCTTACGTTATTTACCTAGGTTTTTATTTATAGTATCATGCAATAGTAATTTGTAATAGTTTTAATTATAGAGCTCTTATGATAGTTTTACATTTTTCTCATTTTTCAATATTATGCACACTATTACATTCTATGGTAAAAGTTTCTTAATTCACTTAATGTTTAGAATAAAAGTGTGGACTAGAGAACTGTTTCAAAGATTAATACCTACTTAAAGTTCTGAAATAATATCTAGTATGTGTTCTACATTTACTGCATTAATAAAGTAATCTTAAAGTCATTGAGATTCACTTTAAAGTGTTCATTTTAAAAAGACTTTTTTTTTTTTGCTGATTCAGTATTTTATTTTATTTTTGGCACAGAGGGATTTTTAAAGAATCCTGACATCACCATTCATGTTCCTTTTGACATACAATTTGCAGAATATGTTAATGAAATCTATGCATTCTGTTGTTTGTGATCACACATGCTTGTAATCCTAGAAGTTGGAAGTGGAATCGCCAAGATCAAGAATTCAAAGACATGGTAAGCTTGATCCAGTCCTAGGCTACCTATGACTTTTCGATTACCACTATCATAAAGACTATTTCCTGTTATGGGAAAAAGTCCTCCTGTGGTAGATCAGTAAATGGCACATGGCTATGATACATCAAGCTGTTTTGTTAAGCACATTTATAATTTATTTTCTATTTATTTTAGAATTTCAAGAGTGTGTAAAATTTATCATAACAATATCCCAGATCTTCCCTCAAAAAAGTAAGTGCTTTTTAAATTTAGTCTAATATTAGATGCACATAGATACCATGTGAACAGAGGCACTATATTGTACTTCACATAGATTCACTTGAGTCTGCCACACTTCTTTACTGTGAAGATAATATAGAAAAAGTGAGAATGTTTGCCTTATCTGAATAAAATTCATATTTATAGTTAGATAAATTCCTGAGTATTATTTTTTTAAATTCTATTTACTTTCCACCTGAAATATAGTAAAATAACTCTTACTTTCCTCTAACCCCTGTCATCTTCTTCATATCTTCTCTTTAACAACCTCTAAAATTTTTGGCCCTTTTCAAAAATGCTATTGTGATGTAATATATAAATACAAAAATTTAAATGTAAAACCTGCTCAGTCTGTATATTGATATATGATATGAGGGCTGACCACTTGTTATTGGACACCTATCTGGGAGCCCTTCCCTGGGAAAGAGCAATTCTCAGTGCCTCAGCAGTCTTTATTGGCCTGCGGTTCTTTGTCTAGAGGTGGGGCCCCCGAGAATTCCTTTCCCACATTGGCATGTCTGTTGTTTCCCGGCCTTGTTCAGGCAGCCACATTTCTGAGATAAGATAGGTGTAACTTAATTGCTGAGACTGTGAGGCAGCTGTTTCTGTTGGGATTGGGTTCTGCATAATTAGTCTACCTGCATTTTGGTCAGTTTTCTGTAATGGTCTCCATTTGCTACAAAGAATAACTACTTTGACAAGGGGTGAGATCTAAAATTATCTATGAGTTTAAGGATAGGTTTTTGGATTCAGTTGGGGGTTGGGATGATCTACTAAAGAGGAGGTAAAAGACCTTCCTCTAAGCCCCATGCCTACACTAAACTTAAGTAGTTGGATAGTAATGGGCATAGTTTTCCTCCTGTTGCATTTAGCCGGTAAGTTCAATTCCAAATCTGCTGGTTACTGCTGAAATAGGAGTGCCTCCTTATTGTTTTAGGTATATCTTGCTATATTGCTGATTGTCATTCTTAAGCTTCATAGTGAAGTATGATTTTTTGGCACTCACCTTGCAGGTTGAAAAACAGCTCTGGGTGTAATGAAAATTAATACTTCAGGGAGGAGTCTCTCAGGTCATGTGAAGTGTATATCTCACTATTATCACTTTTATATTGCATGATTCAATTTAGACAAAGACTGCATCTTGTATTTAATTTGCATATATTCTTAATGCTCTAAAATATAATCATGAACTACAATTACACCATAGTCTCATTTCAGATACTTCAAATATAACAAACATTAGGGTGTGACTGCAGTGCACCAGTGTAGATATAGGGTGTGTGGCTGGCTTGATGTACAAGTTAGTCTTTAGACACTGTGCAAGTATGTTTCTCTACAAAAGATACTGGAATACAGGGATGCAAGCTTTAAGTAGGCACTGACTCAACTTCTTCATCTTAAATGAATTGTGTAGGTTTTAGAATTAAAATATTGTGAGTTCTAGTTGAATTATTGTCACTAAGATTACCTCAATCTTTCTTTTTGATACAACTGCATTATTTTTACTCACAGATTTTTAAAATAATGATTCCAGCCATATGTCTTACCAAATACTTCCTTAACACATTAACATAGCATAGTAAGTAACATAATTACATCTTATGTCTGTAAAACTAATTAGATAAATAATTTCTCTTTTTCAGTTATGTGATATCACCAATTTTCACATGTGAGTTTCGGGCCCATCATCTTCTGAACCTTTGTTACTATTTCCTTTGTCGAGATCTCTCATTCATACAGAATCAAAGTAAGAAGATGCTTTTGTGTTAATTCAGAGAAGGAATTAGAAAGAATAACTCCCAGTGTTCTTATAAGCAAGATAAACTATCTCACTCTTTATCTAGTTGATTCCATGAGGGGTCATGGTTCTTGGAAAATCTGTCTCTTAAAATCCAAGGTTAATTACTCCTTGGTCTTATACTTAGATTTGAATACCAGACAAATTAAATAGTGAAAATGACATATAATGTTGAACAAGAGCTTGAAAACACAAAAGGAGATATTTTTTCATATTTCTCTTAATTTTGATGAAAACAGGATTACTTTCATAATGTTATGGTCTCATTTTAAAGTGAAATAAAAGTGAAACTTTAACTCTTTCAACATATGTATTGCTAGACTATAAATTTCCTATAGCATTTTCTTTTGTGAAGAATAATTTATTAGAGGTTACAGTATGTTTCTAACTTTTAAAGAAATTTAAAATATAGTCAGGATATTTTGTTTTGTTTTGTTTTGTTTTGTTTTGTTTTTTGAGACAGGGTTTCTCTGTGTAGCCCTGGCTGTCCTGGAACTCACCCTGTAGACCAGGCTGGCCTCGAACTCAGAAATCCTCCTGCCTCTGCCTTCCAAGTGCTGGGATTCAAGGCATGCACCACCACCGCCTGGCTATAGTCAGGATTTTTATGTGCCCCTAATACATATAGTGCTCCAACAATACACTACAGGATAATCAGTGCTGGCCTTTTATACACATAAAGGTTATACTTTCAAAATGTCTAATATTCACTTCAAGAAAATCAAAATAATTTGTAAAAGGTTATGATGCAAAGCTAGAGTATTTTATTCCACTCGTAAAAGTTGATGTGGTCATAATCAAAATTTAGTAGATTTTTTTTTAGAAATAGACAATAATTTAACATTTATTCAATTCATGTTACTCAATTATATTCTCTATTTTTTCTAATATTTTACTTTAAATTGCAATAGACTCCTCAATGCAAATAAAACTATTTGCATAAAGATATATTATCTTGTTGATGGAAATATTATAAAAAAGCCTTTTTTTTTTTTACAAATGAGATTTTATGTAAAGAAAGTTTACTTTGATTGTCTTCTTGAGAATTATGCAAAACCAGAGTTCTGTTACTGAGTTCATAATCGTGGGGCTTTCTCAAAACCCAAAAGTTGAAAAAATATTGTTTGTTGTATTTCTATTGGTCTATCTGGCAACTGTAGGGGGTAACATGATAATTGTGGTGACCATCATGTACAGTCCTGCACTGTTGGGCTCCCCCATGTATTTCTTCTTGGCATTCCTGTCCTTCCTGGATGCATGTGTTTCTTCTACTGTCACACCCAAGATGATTGTAGACTTCTTACATGAGAAGAAGACCATCTCCTTTGGCTGCTGCATGACACAATTGTTTTCAGTCCATTTCTTCTCAGGAGCAGAAATGATTGTCCTAGCAGCCATGGCCTATGACCGCTACGTGGCTATTTGCAAGCCCTTGCACTATTCTTCCATTCTTACCCGGAGGCTCTGTAGCATTTTGGTAGCAATATCTTGGGCAGGGGGCTTCTTACATGCTATCACACAAATTATATTCACATTGCAGTTGCCTTTCTGTGGACCCAATGTCATTGATCATTATATGTGTGACTTGTTTCCATTGCTGAAACTTGCCTGCACTGACACTCATATATTTGTTCTTTTGATATTCGCAAACAGTGGTGCTATCTGCATCATTATCTTTTCCTTGTTGCTTGTTTCCTATGGTGTCATTTTGTTCTCTCTGAGAGCTCACAGTTCAGAGGGGCGAAGAAAAGCTCTTTCCACCTGTGGTGCCCACGTTACTGTTGTGGTTTTGTTCCTTGTTCCATGCATAATAATATATGCACGGGATACATCTGCATTCCCTTTTGAGAAAGACACACTAATATTTGTCAATGTCCTGACACCATTGCTAAATCCTATGGTTTACACTTTCAGGAATAAGGAAATGATAAATGCCATCAGAAAAATGTGGAAGAGGCTAATAGTGATTTTTGTTAGATATTAGTCTTGCTTTTAAACTGTTTGGGAAATTAATCAATGGATAAAGATATTTGCTATGTTAAAATGTATATATGAACCTTACTTTTCATAACTCATGGCAGAAGATATGCATGAAAGCACATTTTGCTTCTAGTGCTAGTGGGTCAGTGATTTGCAGATTCCAGGGTTTTACTTCATCATGGATATATTTGAAAAACAGTGAGTTCAAATTTCAATGGAGTGTTGCTTAAGAAAATAAGATAGAGTCCTTTGAGTACTCATAATTAGTACCTTCTTTTGGCTTTGTGTGCAATTCCACAAACACACCATGTATACTAACATGTAAAACATAAATACACACACACACACACACACACACACACACACACACACACTTACACCAATCTAGGTACACAATATACACCTCTAAATCTAAAGAATAAAGAACCTAGTATTTCATTTGGGAAAAACAAAGCAGCAATTTCATGATAGTATAACATAATTTGATATAGAGCACCTTAATAGAGAGATGGTTATGTTTCTGGGTTCATATTTTCACTCTGGATTGACTACTCATCATTGTTATATAAAATTAAAGGCAATTCTATTCTATTTATTTTATTGTATATTTGAAATGTTTTAATTCTTTGAATTCTTTCTATTAACTCTATGCCTTGTATCAAGTTTGGTTGACAAAATAAGTGTATATTTGTATAAGAAAATTAATAACATTATTCTAAGAGAAAACAGGTTTTTATATGACACATTAAGACCTTGTAACCTTTAATGGCAGAGGGAGAAGCCCTGAACCTGAGTTTTAGGTGTGACTGTATTATCCGGCTTTATTTTCAGCTGAGCACATTCATGTCTGCTAGAAAATATGAGTTACATCCTCAATTTGAATATAGATAAAATACATGAGACCATCTTGAATTACTCTTGGACAATGTGACCATCCTACTCCAGTGGGCTCTGGCACTTGATTACATACAAAATACATATGTAGTCTTCCTTTTCCAGCACAACAAAAATCCTTGCAGACATTAGTTTCCTAGCCATAACAAGGCACAGATAATGACAAGTGAGCATGTGTCCCATGCTCTTTACAAGAAAGAAAAGAAACCAGAATAAGCAGATTTAAAAGTAGTTTCCAAAATGTCAATTAATTTCAATATATTGTATGATTGTAATATTCATATTTGTATGTTCAAATAATAATTATATTTATGCTTATTAATGGAGAAAATGTATGTCATGGTTATGTGTATGTTCATTATCAAGATGAATTTAGGGAAATTAACTTACTGTTAAACACCTTCTGTTCAGAATCAACAACACTAATCAGCAACTGAATATTATGATAAAAAATGCTGAATATTAATAGTGTTTGTTTCTCATTGACGTTAATTGTCAGAGACAATATACATGGAGCTTCAGAAGAAACATGAGACTTTCTATTCAAAAAAAAAAATACAGAAACCACAGAGGAAATATCAAAATCTGTAGATGTTACATTAAAGAGCAGAGACATAAACTCTTTCTTGCATTAGTTTGATAAAAAGTGATTCCATGATTTCATTATTTATGTTTCTCTGTGTTTTTCTGCCTGTCTGTATTTTGTGGTGACTGATGTGTCTGCTGTCTGTTGTGTGTATCTAATCTGTCTGTCCTTAGTTCTGTCTCATGTGTTGTGAATATTTTAGTTCCAAATCTGAGCCAGTCTCCTCTGTGTTCCTGGGACAAAGGGAATTGCTCTGTGTATACTCACAAGCAGAGAAAATGTGGTGTTGGAAAGAGATAAGAGAGTCTTTTTTTTTAATTTAAACTTTTATTTATTTATTTATTCATTTAGTTAGTTAGTTAGTTAGTTAGTTACACTCCAGATTTTATTTCCCTCCTGGTCCACCCTCCATCTGTTCATATCCCATACCTCCTGCCTGCCCCACTGTCTCCACAAGGATACCCTCCTCCACAACCCTTACTCCACCAGACCTCTAAACTACCTGGAGCCTTTTATTTCTTAAGTGCATCTTCTCTAACTGAACCCAGACCCAGCAGTCCTCTGCTGTATATGTGTTCAGGTTAATTGAGATTGCTTGTCCTCCTACAGGCTCACTCTTCTCAGCTTCTTCCAGCTTTTCCCTAATTCACCCACAAGGGTCAGTAGCTTCTGTTCATTGGTTGAGTGGAAATATCTGCATCTGACTCTTTCAGCTGCTTGTTGGGTCTTTCAGAGGGCAGTAATTGATAGCTCCATTTTTTTTTGTGAGCACTCCACAGCCTCTGTAGTACTGTCAGGCCTTGGGGCCTCCCCTTGAGCTGTATTCCACTTGAGCCTTGTTCCTGGACCTTCTTTTCCTCAGGATCCTCTCCATTTCCATCCCTGCAGTTCCTTCAGATAAGAACAATTATGGGTCAGAGTTTTGACAGTGGGATGGCAACCCTATCTTGACTTGTTGCCCTGTCTTTCTGCTGGGAGTAGACTCTACAAGTTTCCTCTCCAGACATTTCATCTAAGGTACCTCCCTATGAGTCCTGAGAGTCTTTCACCTTCCAGGTCTCTGGTACATTCCGGAGGGTCCCACCATCATCCTACCTCCCAAGGTTTTCTGTTTCCATTCTTGCTACTGGGCCCCAGGGATTTTAGTTCTTTCTCCCAACCCAATACCAGATCATATTCCCCTCTTCCCACAACACTTCCTTTCCACTTTCCCTCCCAGGTCCTTGTGTTTGCTTTCTTCTCCCTCCAAAGTAGAAATGAGGCATCCTCATTTGGCCCTTCAGCTTGTTGAATTCTTTGAGTTCTGTGGGCTTTATCCAGGTAATATGTATTGCTATCAAAATATGCACTTTCTGACTCTGAATTTCTGCTTGAATTCCTGCCCCAACGTCCTTCAGTGATAGAGACAGTAACATGGACATGGAATCCAAATAAGCTATGACTTCCTCAAGTTTATTTTGACAAGAAGTTAGACTCCAGAGAACCAAATAAGCCTATTAAAAATGAATTATATATCTAAACAAAGAATTCTCAACTGAGAATAGCAGAGAAGCACTTAAATATCCTTAGTTATCAGGGAAATGCAAATCAAAATGACCCTGAGATTTCACCTCACACTAGTCAGTATGGCTAAGATAAAAAAATCAGGTGACAGCAGATGCCGGCAAGGATGTGGAAAAAGAGGAACACTCCTCTATTGTTGGTGGGATTGTAAGCTGGCACAACCACTCTGGAAATCAGTCTGGCAGTTCCTCAGAAAAATGGACATAGTATTAACTGAGGACCCAGCTATACCACTCCTGGGAATATACCCAAAAGATGCTTCAACTTATAACAAGGATACATGCTCCACTATGTTCATAGCAGCCTTATTTATAATAGCTAGGAGCTGGAAAGAACCCAGATGTCTGTCCTTCAACCGAGAAGTGGATACAGAAAATGTAGTACATTTACACAAGTACTACTCAGTAATTAAAAACAATGACAAGCAAATGGATGGATCTAGAAAATATTATCCTGAGTGAGGTAACCTAGTCACAAAAGAACACACATGGTATGTACTCATTGGGCAAAAAGCTCGGGATACCCATAATATAACTCACAGACCATATGAAACTCAAGAAAAAGGAAGACCAAAGTGTGGATGCTTCAGTCCTTCTTAGAAGGAGAAACAAAATACTCACAGGAGGTAGAACATGAGGAGGGACTTGGGAGGAACAAAGGAGAGGGAGAGGAAAAAAAGGTGGGATGAGGTTTGGTAGGAGACTGAGATGATATATAGAGGGTTAAGTAATTGATCAGAGAGTTGTGTAGCAATGGGGGATGTAAACTGGGGCTAGCCACCAGCAAGTCCCAGATACCAGGAAAGCAAGAGACTCCCAGGACTCAAAGGGGATGAGATTATCTGAAATGCCCAACAAAGGGGTAGGATAACCTATAGAGACAATATCCAGAGGTTAGGCAAGGCCCCTGGTTGAGGGATGGTGTCACACACTCATCTCAAATTTTTTTTCTTTTATTTATTAGATATTTTCTTTATTTACATGTCATATGATTTTTCTTTTCCCAGTTTCCCCTCCCAGGAACAAACAAATAAACAAACAAAAACAACAAGAACAAACTTCTGTTGGCTCCCCCCTCCCCATGCTTGCCACCCTACCCTCTCCAACTTATTGGCCCTGGCATTCCCCTACAATGGGGCACAGAACCTTCACAGGACCAAGGACCTCTCCTCCCATTGATGATTGATTTTGCAATCCTCTACTATACACATGCTGCCAGAACAATCAGTCCTACCATGTATACTCCTTGGTTGGTGGTTGCAGCCCCCTAGGATGAACAGCAATATGAACTAACTAGTACCCTCAGAGCTCCTAGGGACTCATCTCAAACCGAGAATTGCTACTTTCTAAAGGAAATACAGGGACAAAGTGTGGGGTAAAGACTGAAGGAAAGGGCATTCAGAGACTGCCCCACGTTGGGATCCATCCCATATACAGTTACCAAACACAGACACTATTGTTGATGGCAAGAAGTGCTTACTGTCAGGAGCCTGGTATAGCTGTCTCTGGAGAGGCTGTGCCAGAGACACATGTGGATACTCATAGCCAACCATTGGACTGAGCATGGGGACCCTAATGGAGGAGTATGGGAAAGTACTGAAGGAGCTGAAAGGTTTTTCAACCCCCATATGAAAAACAACATCAACCAACCAGACCCCACAGAGCTCCCAAGGACTTAACCACCAACCAAAGAGAACATGAGGAGGGTCCCATGGCTCCAGCTGCATATGTAACAGAGGATGGCCTTAGCTTCAATCAATAGGAAGAAAGGCCCTTGGTTCTGTGAAGGCTATTCCCCAGTGTAGAGGAATTCCAGGGTAGTGAGGTGGGTGTTGTTGGGTAGGTGGGGGAACACCTTCATAGAAGCAGGGGGAGGAGGGATGGGATAGGGGGTTTGCAGAGGGGAAACCTGGAAAGGGGATAAAATTTGAAATGTAAATAAATAAAATATCCAATAAAAAAAGAAATAAAGACAGTGCTATTACCTCACTCTCTCATTGTTAATGTTATCCCAGAAAACTTCATATTGTTCTTAAAGATTAATTGACAGATTCTTTATGGAAAAAACCCATCTGTTACATTAGTAATCAGTAATTTCACTTAAATTCTACACAGTGACATAGTATCTCATCCATTTTTCAGCTGTCAATTCTCTGACATGGTGTTATAAAAGGACCATCAATAGAGCCTCCCAAAATACTTTTTAAGCAAATTTTAGATGTAATAGAAATATTAACACTCTACCTTTTGAAAAATTTTAAAGTATTGTATCTCAGCAACTCAAGGGAAAGAAATTATTCAAACCATGTGGGAGTTTACGATAAGTCTCAGAGGTTCAGAGGTAGATCTTCTCTCAGGAAAATCACATTAAATTCCACTAGCAATTAAGGTGAGATTTTGCCTCTGTTATTTTTCCTTTTTCCTTATAATGTGATTAAGATTGTAAGAGAGGATCATTGGGAATATTCTCAACCTTCACTAGTATATCTGCTAGATTGTAAGAAATAATTGGCTACAAATATTGTCTTTTGGTCACCACTGAATAGACTATTCTTCACAAAGATTAAGAACTGTACATCTCTAGATATTTCAACAAACTATTATATGGTAAGACTCACAAATGTGCACTTCAGTGATGTTTTTATTTATACAAAGGTACTTTAATTTATTTTGTGATCAAGCAGACATGTTTCATGAAAGTGTTGAGACTTTTGCTTCATAACTGGGTTCTTGAAGGCATTTTATACATATACCTTATGTGTATTTCAGATTTTATGAGTAAAATAAAGACATATAGAAGCTATTAAAATGATACGCAAAACCAGAAAATAGCACTGAATAGTAGTAACTGTCTAAGTGCCCAATAAGCAGTTGTTAAAAAGTAAAGACTTTCCTTATGTCCCTCCATCTCTTGTTTCCTTTCCTTCCCTCTCCTCCTCTGCTTCCCTTCCTCCTTCCTTCCTTTCTTCCCTTTTTCTTTCCTCTGCTCCTTCCTCCTTCCATCATTCCAATAATTCTGCTTGCTTGCTTTCTTGCTCAATAATTCTTCATCTTTCTTCCCTTTGATGTTTAATTTCTTCATGTTTAATTCTCAATTAAACATATTCCATTTTTTTCATCTTCATGAGAAATCAAGTAGTGTAGACAGCATCAACATTTGGCTTTATATTATCTTTGCAATAATACTTTGTTTGTTTTCTAAGTACATATTCTACTATCTGGAATAAAGTCACCTTTCCTATATTTGGATATAAATATAATATTTCTTGATACTGTTTAAAGAATATCGGTAAAGGGTCATGGTACATTGACATGCTGTTAAACTCTATGCAATATTGCAAACAAATATAAAATGTTTGTTTTACACTGTCATGTGACAATCCATAGCTAGGAAAAGGGAAGTATGATCAAAATAAGGTCACAAATTCAATGCTGTGAATTAAGTACACTTAATGTCCTCTAATAGTTGTTATGTCTTTGCCTCCTGAAATGGAAATCTTAGATGAAGATAGGATCTGATTTAGGGCTTGTAGTCATGGCATGATTCCTTAAATATGTCCAAATCAGCAAGACATTTAAAAGAGAAGATCCATAATCCATTATGAAGATGATGATGGTAAGCATGGAAAAGTCCTTTTCTATACATTTCAGAAAAAGCAAGACAAGGAAAGTTGAGACATTTAAAGAACCCAGAAGAGCAAACTAAGAGAGAAATAGAGAGAGAGAGAGAGAGAGAGAGAGAGAGAGAGAGAGAGAGAGAGAGAGAGAGAGAGAGAGAGAGAGAGAGAGAGAGAGAGAGAGAGAGAGAAAGAGAGAGAGAAAGAGAGAGAGAGAGAGAACCTTTTAGTTACCTGAAAAGAAAATAGTTCTTGGAGAGCAGCTAAAAGAAATTTCTGTAGCTACACATAGAAGGAGGCAGTATTTCATTGGCACCTAACAGTATGAAATACAAATATGATTGGCTTTTGAAATTAATAATAAAATTAATTTATTATCATTGGTGATAAAAATATTTTTATTTGTATGAAAATATATTCGAGTCATCTATTTAGTTAGAATATCATTTCTGCCCATCCCTCAGATAGATTCGAATATTATTTACACTTTACATTAAAAAGGAAATCTTGTTATTTATGTATTGATTAGATGTTAGCCAGTGGTGCAATTGCTTGGTACGTGGTGCTTATATATGCAGATTAGCATGACAGTTAGCTTTGTTGCAATCATGGATGAGTAGGGAAGACTGGGACAATATGCATAGCTGAACACAGGGAGAAACATTCCCCAATGTTACTCCTCAAAGAGATGGCACAGGGACCACAGTTCCTTTTGTGGTCATGGTTACAATGAAGGACAGCCTTTGCATATTAAAGTACATGACTTTTAGGCATAAGAAGGGCTAGGAATGTTTCAGGAGAAATGTTGGCAGAGTCAGTTGGTCTTTAAAAAGTAGATGTGAAATTCAAGAGTATATGATGGTGGGAGAGAGTTTTCTCAATATTATGGCTAGTTAAGCTACCATTATAATTTCTCAAAGCATTAATGTATGATTATATACTGTTAGACTATGAGCTCAGTACTATGGTGAATGACATGTACATTTTCTAACTTTTTCAAACCTTCTAAAACTATTAGTTTTGTGAATTTTAATTTTGATGGTTAATTTTAAATATTTTATACTAGGCACAACATATTTATTACAAAATGTATATAATTTCATAATTCACATCTACTTCATAAAATATAGTAATAATATCACTAAACAAGCATGTAATTTATTTGAATTTTTGACTTTACTCACTATGGTCAGCATTGGAGTTTCTGCTTGCTTCATTTCCAAGCTGGGCTGATTCATCTCTTCTTAGGCAAAATGGTGACCCTACCTCTGCTGATAGGTCACCATATTGGTGCCTTCACTTACTCTGAAAAGGATTCACAGTTGAGTTCTTCATCTTAATTGTATTTTGTAAATAGTGTGATGTGATGGTGATTTGTAATTTTTGTTATTTACCAATCATCCCTGTTATGAGAGTTTTAGGAACTTCTGTGTTCCAACCTGACACTGTATCATCATTTCATTTAATTAAAGACTAATTTTAATAGTACAAAAAGTATAAACAGAGTTGTTGTTTGGAGATATTTCCTGATACATTTTCTAAAAGTATTATTAGAATGAACCAATTCCATTATAAATGATATAATCTTGACAATACGCTTGTTTTCTGAGTTTTTATATCACCATGTATTGCTGTTGTTTAAAATAATGCTTAAATCAATATTCATATGTTTCTTATAATTTATAATCTACAGGATATCTGATACAAAGTTATGGGTTTGTCTGCATATAGTACCACAATGTTTTATTAATAGAATCTGAAGATGGAGGAGAGAGTATAAGAGTGTATAAGGCTACTCCAAGCTAAATGGTGAGTTTGAACCCAGCTGTGTCTATATTAGACTTTATCAATTTTCCACCAAAGTAAAGAACTATCAATTTATCTTTCATTGAGCCAAAACTTTCAGTTTCCTATTTTTTTCTGTGACCAGTTCATATTACCTTGAAACAGGGGGTTTTGTTTTGTTTTTTGCCTATTGGAGAATTGAGTAATCCCATTTTCTTTCTACTTATCATTATTTTTGGTCCAATTTTAATATACTTTCAGTTTTTCTGTATATAGAAAAGGTTAATACATGTCTACAACTGAACATGATAGCATCTCCCTTCATTCTCCTCTGGTGAGCGTCCCAAGTGAAATGCAACACAACATGATTCTCTTATTTTTTGATAATTCCTGTACTATTAGTATTTCCCAGATGTAAGATTCTCAGTCTTACACACTGGAACATGGGAAACCAACCATTGATCAAATTCTCATTAGAGAATGGTTGCCTATAACTTAAATATTAAATGTGAATACCTCCTCAGAATTAGGAGGTGTGAAAATTATCTTCCCCATTCATGCTAGGATTTATGATTTTCTTGATATTTTGCAGATAATTACATCTACTTTGAGTTCATGAAGTTAATAGCTATATCAAGTGCAGAGGGTATGTTAGAACACTCCTTCCCATACCCCAGCTATTACACTTTGCTCATTCTCTTCCATATTGTTTTCTGAGCACTGGCATTGCAGTGGAGGTAAATACAATTATCCCATGTAGTAATGATCATATTCTCTTATCCTCAGTACTTCTTGTTTTTATCTAAATTTGTATTAACACAACAAGATTGAACAGAAAAATTTATCACACCCCTCACATGGATTACAAGATCCTACTACACAACTTTATACTCCATGTGGTTGTCAAAGTCATGAACAGAACATAGATATACTTGCCTAATCTAAACAAGAGGGTTTTTTTTTTTATATGTAGCTTAATTTCCAATCATTATTCTCTTAGTGTTAAAGGCTTCAATTCAGAATGGTGCTTGTTATAGATCAATTATTTTCAAAATGATTTATAACCTATAACCCTTTAATAGTAATATATGACCCTATATAGACTCTGGTGGACATTTTAAGACAAATTTTAGAAACTTATGATTTTGAAATGTGATGGGACTATTTTGTTTGTTACTAGTAATTATATTAAATAGGAAATGACAAAAGGTAAGAATTACTAATTTTTAGATGAACGTAGAGCTTATCTTCCTCACAGTCTCCTACCCGACTTGGTGCTCCCTGAAGGAAAGCTACCTGAAACAGCTGCACTTCCCATAAGCCCTCTTGATATTCTTTACTATTAGGAGCATTTACAGATGTTGAAGCTGGGGAGTATAGAATTAGGGGAATATGTAACATAATTCATGACACAGTAAAAGGAGAGTGTCTGGGTTTAAGCACAAGTCTACAGAAATTAAAGTAAGGTTTTTATACACTCCTCTTTTATTTTGTATTTCTTTTCTTAGTTTATTTATATCTTTGAGATTTTTTTAATAAATATATTTACACCATTTCTTCTCTTTATCTTCGTTCAAGTCCTCCTATCTTCTTTTTCACAGCCCCATACTGCGAGGCCACCCTTAATCCCTCTAGAGTTTCATTGCAACATTTGCAAGCAGGTGTACTATGACCTATGGCTTTATATTATGTGCAGGCCTTTGTCTATCCTGCTTGAGTTTGAATAAACCTTGTGTACAAAATGAATATGTTTTATAGTAAATTCATAGAAATCACTAGCCATTTTTCTTAGAATTGTATTTACAAGACAAGGTTACATTTGTATTTATTTTAAATAAATTTATTTATTTTTATTTTAAATGTTTGTCTATGTGCATGCATGTGTACTGGTGTATCCTTGGATTTAAACCACCATGTGTATGGTAGGAAGTACACTACGGCTTCTGGAGTAGCATTGAGTGCTTGAAGTATCCTCTTTAAGTACTTCTTCACTTCCACACAAGTTTTCAAATTGACAAATAACTAAGTCTCAAGAGTCTCAATTATATTCAAGTAGTTTTTCATGGTGGTGTAAAAACTGAATTTCTTAAAGGAGAAATGTGAATTAGTTTTTCACTTCAGCTATATGGTTTTCAGTAATTTCCATATGGTGCTGATTGGTCTATCTTCACTCTGTTGCCATTTTCAATATGCCTTGTTCACATATGAGCAAAGGAAGAAGGTTCTCTAAGTTTTAAAGAGAGATCCAGACTACAAAAAGACCAATTGGTTCTCACTGAAAACACACACACACACACACACACACATACACACACACAAAAAAACTCAACACAACACAAACAGAACAAAATACATGTTAAACATCTTTTGTTGTTTAAATTTTTATTTATATTTTTTATTAAAATCATAATAATAGACTATGTCCCATATTATACACTAGGACTCTGTCCTGAGCAGTTACTTCTTTAAATTAGTTTAACTAGATGTCATGACAACATAATTTTTCTTTAATTTCTTTTTTTAAAGATTTATCTATTTATTATACATAAGTACACTGTAGCTCTCTTCAGACACACCAGAAGAGGGTATAACATTTCATTATAAATGTGGTTGCTGAGATTTTAACTCAGGACCTCTGCAAGAGCAGTCAATTCTGTTAACCACTGAGCCATCTCTCCAGCCTGACAACATAATTTTTCTAAAGTGATGAAATATAAGTACAGTTTTAACTCTTTAATAGTTGTAACATATGTAATAGCAAACTTTGTTCCACATCGCTTTTTCTTTCATAAAGTTTACATTGGCTCATTTTAAGTTCTATTCCACTTCAGAGTTTGAAAGACAGTTAAAAACAGTCTGCATTTTTCTGTGCACCCTGCGGTGCTTTTGTTTCTTCTTCCTTTGGATGATAAGATTCTCTGCTCCATTTAGTTTTGCATATTCTCTGGCACTGTCTCATTAAATGTTGATGAGAGATACAATTAATAAACTACGAAATTTTGTATAACAGGTATATGATTTTAAATGACTTTCAATGTTGCTTTTCAAAAACTCCTTTGAGAATTATGAAATTTGAAGCTTCAAAGATAAATTATTCTCATTTTCTAGCACATACAGAGAGGTTCTGCAAGAACATTTGAAATGTGATAAAGTATTAAATAATTTGTTTCTCTTTGACCTGATATGGAACTATGCTATTTAAAAAACTCTAATATTCTGTTTCAAGGCTAATAGAAGTCAGTGAAGATAATTCTGCCAAAGGAAGGACCATTTTGTTGAAGCTGGTATTACACATTGTATGAAACAACACAATTTTCTTCATTGCAGATTTACATGAACAGATTTTACTTCCCCTCTCGTCTTATGAATCATGCAAAATCAGACCGTTGTCACCGAGTTCATACTCCTGGGACTTTCACAAAACCCAAAAGTTGAGAAGCTCTTATTTGTTATATTTTTATTACTCTATCTTGCAACGATCGGGGGAAACATGACGATTGTAGTGACCATTGTTTGGAGTCCTGCACTGCTGGGCTCCCCCATGTACTTCTTCTTGGCATTCCTGTCCTTATTGGATGCATGTGTATCCTCTATTGTCACCCCCAAGATGATTATAGATTTATTCTATAAGAGAAAGACCATCTCCTTTGAATGTTGCATCACACAAGTGTTTTCTGTCCACTTCTTCAGTGCCGTGGAGGTGATCATCCTGGCAGCTATGGCTTATGATAGATATGTGGCCATTTGTAAGCCTTTGCACTATTCCTCCATTATGAACAGGAGGCTGTGTGGCGTCCTGGTGGGAGTAGCCTGGGCAGGGGGATTTTTGCATTCTATCATACAGATTATATTCACTTTGCAGCTGCCTTTCTGTGGCCCTAACTTTATTGATCATTTCATATGTGACTTGTTCCCATTACTGAAGCTTGCCTGCACTGACACACACATATTTGTCATTTTGGTATTTGCTAACAGTGGTTCTATCTGCATCATTATCTTTTCCTTTTTGCTTGTTTCCTATGGTGTCATCTTGTTCTCTTTGAGAACCCACAGTTCTGAAGGGAGACGTAAAGCTCTCTCTACCTGTGGGTCCCACATTACTGTTGTGGTTTTGTTCTTTGTTCCATGCATACTAATATATGCACGACCTACATCGCCATTCTCTTTGGAGAAAAATGTATTTATATTTGCTGATGTCTTGACACCATTGCTCAATCCTATGGTTTACACTTTCAGGAATAAGGAAATGAAGAATGCCATCAGGAAAATGTGGAGAAGTTTATTGGTGGCTCCTGACATAATAAAATGATTAATGCCTTAGGCCAGGGAGATAGCTCTGTGGAAGAAGCAAAGTCAACACTCTGTAACTATAAGAAACTTTTCTGCATCCCCTTTGCCTATGTCTATAGTCAAGTATGGCAGTGTGCTTTTAACCTAGTGCTGGTATTTCTGAGGCAAGTGAAATGCAGTTGAACTTTGGACAGCTAGTCTATCAGAGATCTAGAAAGTTCTGGGTGCATCCATAGACCTTGTCTCTAAAAACTAAGACAATATGAAACAAATAAAGATACTCAATTCCATTTTCTTGGTCTACATGAAAATTAATGGACACTGGCAGTGCATTCATTGCACACATACACACACACACACACACACACACACACACACACACTCACACAGAGACAGAGACAGAGAGACAGAGGAGTGAGACAGAGAACATATATGCATAAGCACACAATCAAACAAGCTAAAAATATATTTAGATACACTATAAAAAGAATACAGAAAGATTATAAAAGTCAGAAAACTATCACACTTGCTGCTAGATTTTGTCTTCTCAGCATGACTGTTCGGTACAGCCATGCAATATCAGCCATAGGGTTGACTAAAAGACCTTGAGTAATGACAACACCAGTTAATTTTGTATATCAATGTGGATGGGACACCTTCACAAGCTTACACCTCTAGCTAAAATGTGACAGTCAGTCAATGTCTGCTGAGAGTTCAAAAACAATTTTTTTTCCAGGAAAAATTGTCTTGTAGTTAGAAAAACTGTCTAAACCCAATGTTCAGTTTTAATACATGAATTTATGGATAACAGTTAATGGACTCATTAAGTGAATACACACACACACACACACACACACACACACACACACACACACACATATATATATATATATATATATATATATATATATATGGGGTATCTATCATGATATATATATGTATATATATAATATTAATGAATTAAAAGAATTGAAAAAGAAATGAGTTCATGAACTTGAGATGGAGAGGAGGGAAGAGTTTGATTGAGAAAATGACATAAATGCAGCACCCATGTAAAAATTCTCAAAATTAAATTTAAAAATGAATAAAAACAATATTTGTTCAGACATGCACTTTCTAATTTATTCATATATAAATTAGATTATTTTAAGAAACTGAATTAATATTAGGATTGAAAACTTTGCCTTGCTGTCACACTTCTTGTGAATCGACTGCTATATGAAAATTAAAGTTGCTATATGAAAATTAAAGACATTTATATTTTATACTCATAATTATAACAAAACATTGGAAGATATTAGAATGTTTTCATTCACACTGTTTCTTAAAATGTCAAAAAAGTATGTATTCAAAATTATGGAAAGAAAAGTACTGAAACAAAACCAAAATGGGTTTCTAAGTATTATTGTGTGGTTTCAGAACAGAGAAATATAAAGAGATAGGTGTTTTGGTGCTATTTGACTTTGTTTTTTCATTAGATTCTGAAAAAGCATTTGACAAAATTCAATATCCCTTCTTGTTAAAAGTCTTGGAAAGATCAAGAATTTAAGGCCTATACGTAAACATAGTAAAAATAGTAAAAATTTATTTTACAGCAAACTTGTAGCCAACATAAAAACTAAATAGAAAGAAACTTGAAGCAATCCCACTAAAATCAGGGGCTGGACAAGGCTGCCCACTCTCTCCATATCTATTCAATATAGTTCTTGAAGACCTAGCTAGAGCAATTAGACAACAAAGGAGGTCAAAGGGATACAAATTGGAGAGGAAAAAGTCAAAATATCACTATTTGCAGATGATATGATTGTATACTTAAGTGATCCCAAAAATTCCACCAGAGAAATCCTAAACCTGATAAACAACTTCAGCAAAGTGGCTGGATATAAAATTAACTCAAACAAATCAGTAGCCACCCACCCATCTCCAAAAGTTTAACCCAGCATTGTTCCTGTCTAAAGGAAATACAGGGACAAAGAGTGGAACACAGACTAAAGGAAAGGCTATCCAGAGACTCCCCCACCTGAGGAATCATCCCACATGAAGACACAAACCCAGACACTATTGTGGATGCCAAGAAGTGCTTGCTGACAGGAGCCTGATATAGCTGTCTTCTGAAATGCTCTGCCAGATCCTGACCAATACAGACACAGATGCTTGCAGCCAACCATTGGACTGTGCATAGGAACCCCAAGTGGAGGAGTTAAGGGAAGGACTGAAAGAACTGAAGGGCCTTATATGGCTTCAATGGGAGGGGTGGCAGTTGGTCTTGTGAAGACCTGATGCTCCAGTGTAGAGGAATGCTAGGGCAGTGAGGTAGGAGTGGGTGGGTGAGTGCGGGAGTACCCTTATAGAATTAGGGCAAGGGGCGAATAGGATATAGGGTTTGCAGAGAGAAAACCTGTAAAGTAGATAACATTTGAAATGCAAATAAATAAAATATCCAATTTTAAAAAGAAGATACATTTATTCAATGTACAAATTGAGTCACATTTTGAATTTTTTTTATAGATAAATTATAATTTGCCTTTTAGATTATCAGGCAAAGAGCCTATGGTTAATCAGGTCAGAGGACCTAGAAAAGAATCTAATATGTTTAGTCTGCTAAAGTCACACAGTATTTAACTGATTTCTAATTACTTACTCTTATACCTAAGCTAAGGTACCACTCAACTCTAATCAGAGTAGCTTCTACTCACAGTAGATGGTGATCAACATATAGACTCACTACTAGCCAACTGCATAGAATAAGAAAATGAAAAAAAATATCAGTTCTAAGGGAAATATTTACCATAACCCTCCCTCCAAAGGCTCAACAATCATTGTAGAAGAGGGAACCAGGAAGATTATAGAAGCTAGAAATTCTGGATGTCTACAAAAAAAAAAGTATTATTTGGATATAGTGTGATAACTGCATATATTAAATGAGCATGTCTATGTCAGTATTAACAAGACCTGTGCAAGCCAGATAAAACACCAGTATGGACAAAGAAGTTTGAAATGAAGTTCTAGTCCTATTCAAGGGACTATTAGCAACCTTTAATTGTTAGGAAAGGAATGGTTAGTTTTTTTCTAAAATAATAATGTAAATAAATTTACATTATAAGCTGACCATGTCCCAATAGATGGTTACATAACTATTGAATGTAGAATTGGTAAAGATCTTTTCCCAATCTGTAGGTGGCCATTTTGTCCTAGTAACAGTATCCTTTGTCTTACAGGAGCTTTGCAATTTTATGACGTCCCATTTGTTGATTGTTGATCTTAGAGCATAAGCCTTTGGTGTTCTATTCAGGAAATTTTCCCCTGTGCCCATGTGTTCAAGGCATTTCCCCCACTTTCTCTTCTATTAGATTCAGTGTATCTGGTTTTATGAGGAAGTCCTTGATCCACTTGTACTTGAGCATTGTACAAAGAGATAAGAATGGATCAATTTGCATTCTTCTACATGCTGACTGCCAACCTAACCAGCACCATTTGTTGAAAATTCTGTCTCTTTTCCCCTCGATAGTTTTAACACCTTTTTCAAAGATCAAGTGACCATAGGTGTGTGGGTTCATTTCTTGGTCTTCAATTCTATTCCATTGTTCTACCTTCCTGTCACTGTACCAAAACCATCCCATTTTTATCGCAGTTTGCTCTGTAGTACAGCTTGAGGTCAGGGATAGTAATTCCCCCAGATGTTCTTTTACTGTTGAGAATAGTTTTTGTTATCCTAGGTTTTTTGCTATTCCAAATGAATTTGCAAATTGCTCTTTCCAAGTCAGTGAAGAATTTAGTTAGAATTTAGATGGGGATTGCAATGAATCTGTAGATTGCTTTTGGCAAGAAAGCCATTTTTACTATATTAATCCTGTCAATCCATGAGCATGGGAGAGCTTTTATCTTCTGAGATCTTCGATTTCCTTCTTCATAGACTTGAAGTTCTTGTCATACAGATCTTTTATTGGCTTAGTTACAATCACACCAAGGTATTTTATATTATTTGTGACTATTTTGAGTGGTGTTGTTTCCCTAATTTCTTTCTCAGTCTTTTGTGTAGAGGAAGGCCACTGATTTGCTTGAGTTAATTCTTCATTGCTGTTGATGGGATTGCAAGCTGGTACAACCACTCTGGAAATGAGTTTCCTCAGGAAATTGGACATAGTACTATCTGAGGACCCAGCTATACCACTCCTGGGCATATACCCAGAAGATGCTCCAACATTTAATAAGGACACATGCTCTATTATGTTTATAGCAGCCTTATTTATAATAGCCAGAAACTGGAAACAACCCAGATGTCCCTCAACAGAGGGATGGATACAGAAAATGTGGTACATTTACACAATGGAGTACTCTCAACTATTAAAAACAATGAATTTATGAAATTTTTAGGGAAATAAATGGATCTGGAGAATATTATCCTGAGTGAGGTAACCCAATCACAAAAGAACACACATGGTATAAACTCACTGATAAGTGGATATTAGCCCAGAAGCTCAGAATACCCCAAATTCAATCCACAAACCACAAGAAACTCAAGAAGAAGGAAGGCCAAAGTGTGGATACTTCATTCCTTCTTAGAAGGGGGAACAAAATACCCATGGAGGGAGTTGCAGAGACAAACTATGGAGCAGAGACTGAAGGAAGGACAATTCAGAGACTGCCCCACCTGGGAATCCTTCCCATATTCAATCACCAAACCCAGACACTATTGTGGATGCCATCAAGTGCTGGCTGACAGGAGCCTGATATAGCTATCTCCTGAGAGGCTCTGCCAGTGCCAGGCTTATACAGAAGTAGAGGCTCACAGTCATCCATTGGACTGAGCACAGGGTCCCCAATGAATAAGCTAGAGAAAGGAACCAAGGAACTGAAGGGTTTATAGCCCCTTAGGAAGAACAACAATATGAACTAACTCATATCCTTAGAACTCCCAGGGACTAAACCACCAACCAAAGAGTACACATGGAATGACTCATGGCTCCAGTTGCATATGAAGCAACGGATGGTCTAGTTGGCCATCAATGGGAGGAGGGGCCCATGGTCCTGTGAAGGTTCTATGCCCCAGGGTAGAGGAATGCCAGGGCCAGAAAGCAAGAGGAGGGTTGGAGTTGGGGGAGGGAGGGAACAGGCCTTTTTTTTTTTCCTGAGGGGAAACTGGGAAAGGATATATCATTTGAAATGTAAATAAAGGAAATATCTAATAATAATAATAAAAGAGATGCCCATCCAGGTATAAAAGGCCTACAGAAAACCAAATAGGACCAGTATGAAACTCTGTACAACAAATTATAGCCAAAAAATTAAAGACACTCTCTTATGCAAGAAGAATAAAAGTTGTAAGAGATAAAATTCATATTGTTAATGAACTCTTGATAATAACACTTGACAATTCAACAGAAACCTACAAAGTTAGCAGGGTGTGAAGGATTCATTTGAAGTTCTAAAAGATCACAGCTGTCAATTTGGAGCACCCTATTTAGAAAAACTCTCCACTAAAACTGAAGTAGGAATCAAGATTTTTCATGATAAAACAGATAAACTTATGATCTCTAAGTATAGAATGTTGAAAGGAATATTTAATCAGAAGAACAGGATAACCACACCAAATATATCAAAAGAAATACTATCAAGATACATACTATCAAAAACAAACAAACAAAGTCAAGTAAACCAAAACAGGAAGGCATATTAGAAGAGATAACTAGCACTTCAAACTTTTGAAGAAAATTGTGAAACCTAACTTTCTAGAAGATTCTTAAAACATACATATAACAGGATTTAAGTGGAGTTACCCTATACTGAACATTTGTGGTGAGATTGTTATTAACCTAACAGAGCTGTTACACACGTAAACTCAAAGCTATGATTACATGCATAACATCTGCTAAAGATCAAACCAGTCAGTCCCCCAGCATGCTAAAGGAGATGATCATGAGTTTCCATCTTTAACTGGGGTGCTATTGACATTGAATGCAATAGTGTGTGAGGGAGTCAGCTTTCTTTAGGGATGTGGTTTCTCAAAGACTAAGTATGTCCCCAGAAGATGGTCATACACACTTACATATCCACAATATAAAATGTACTCACTGGGTTGATAAAAAAGATCACATGAAGGTGCAAGAAAGATGCAGGTCATGGGGGATAAAGTAGAAATTAAAGGGCACATATTTTATCAAGCACATATGCATGTATAAATAATCAAATAGTATAAAATTAAACCTACACTTAAATAAAAACAACAAAAGGAATGAAATGATTCAAAAATATTGACATCAACATCAGATTAAAATACTCATTTGCTCAAAATCATTTTGTCATTTTCTTTTTCATACATACATTTTTTTCTTTGAAAATTTCGCACACATACGTAATGAAAACTGGCCCTCTTGTCTCTGCTACACACTCTTTTATTTCCCAGTTCCTATCTCTATCATGGGTGGGATCTTAACTCGTTCTCACAGTCTGCATTTTACTCTCTCACATCTCCTGAGTATTTCTTCCTTTCTGGCTATTGTTTAGGGTATTATTATATTTACTCTTTATCTGCTGACTTTGTATTTCTAATGTGTGTAACATCTTGTTTCATAGGAACTCACATTTGAGAGCTCCTGAGGAAAGTCCTTTCGGCTGGTTAGTAATCCTGGCAGAAGGTGCCATGTAGGCTTTTAGAGGAGAAGAGACATCAAATGTCATCCTTAGCTGTGGAGTTTATGTTCTAGAACATGGAGGTTTCAGGAAAGCTATGCCTATTGGTTCAATCATGCCATATCAGCTTGGAGGGTAATTAGTCACTGTCATATTGAAGATAAATAATGTGGTACACAAGGTAATACATAGTTGGTAATATAAAGTTGGTCAAATGTTTATGGACTGTGATGCCTAGGCCTTTATGGAGAAAATGCTACTATTCTTCTTCTAAATGAATAATGCCTTTTAAATATGCATATTTATATTTCTCAACTATTGTCAGGATTTGGCAGATAAGGTTCTTTTTGCTGTGTGTGAGCATTAATGCAGGAAATTTTTAATTAAGTGTTGGGAATGAATAAATGTTCAATGCTCCTACCTAAATGGGATATCTATATCAACGTTTCATAGACCGAGAAATTGCTCAAAATAGAAAAAAATATAGAATATACATCCTAAGGGTTTGGTAAATGTGCTATGATGCAGTGTCTGCTTTATGTGATGTGGCTGTTTTAACCATGAACAAGCGACATGTGGTTGTGGACACCCACAAAACACTGGCACAAGGTTTATTATTTAATATTCTGTTATGAATAGGGAAAACACTCAGGAGTTTTTACCAATTTAATGGTGGTAGGTAAAGCTATCTATAGAAGTGTAGCTCCCAGTAAGTTTTTCAATGGTTCAGTCATAGCTTTCTATCCATGCTCATATGAGCAAATATAATTAAACTCATTGGCCAATAAAAAGATATAAATATAGGAGGAGGTACTTGAAATGTCCATCTCCAGGACAGTAAGAGGAGACATTATGTAGTCAATATGATCATAATAAAATGTGTACATATATGAAATAGTCAAAGTTAATAAAAAAGCAAAAATTCTTACAGGAAATAAAAGTATTTCTATTAGTATTGTTTTGTATATATGATTTTTATTCTTTAAAGAAAAATATTTGAAAATACTTATAAAAATTATGAACATTTTCCTGACATTGATTTTAACAATTCCTTGTGACAGAAAGAAATTTTGTCAAATACTGCACAGAGACATTGAACTCCATCCATCATAGAGTTGTCTTTGTTATCTGAAAGAGACAGTACATAAGAGTACTGGCAAACATAACCTTAATAATTTTTTTAAAACTCATAACATAAGTTTGAATGGCCAAAAAGCATTATGAATGCTGTTATACATATAAACATGTACAAAAGTTTGTCTTAGAATCTCACGAGGTTAGGCATTTTTTAAAAACCCAAGGGGTCAGAGAATCACTCTCACATTCATGATGTCTGGTTACAGTGAAGGAAGAATTTTGGATTCTTCATTTGTGTTTTGCTGTAATAACCACATAAATACAGCACTTCAAAAGCAGAGGTGACATCCTCCAAGCTCACTGCCAGAGCTGCCCTCCTGATGCCTCTGAGATGTGGAAGGAAGTGCTGGAACAAGTGGAGAATCTTAGCCACGACTGATGGTTACTGTATCATAGGGAATAGGTGACATATACCTTCAGAGCTGTTATAGAACTGACACATGGTGAAGCTCAGAGGGCATACCTTCATATTTTCAGAGATGAGTCTAAGTTATGGTATTAATTTATTATTTAAAATTAAAATATAACTTTTTGGGGGCTTTTGTTGATGTTTAATTTTAAGTAATTTTATAGTAACAAGGTATTTGCTATCAATGTAGGGTATAATATTTACTATTTCCTTCATTATAATCAGAATACTTTATAATGTGATGATAAGAACTTTACTTTCTTTTGACTGATTCAACAGTTCAGCATTGGGTTAGATAGGCACTGCTTAAAATAATGGTGGCATCAAAAGTGACAAGTTATTTTTGAGTTATAGTTTACAGAATCTGACTTAAAAACAGTGAATTTGGCTGGGTGTGGTGGCACAAGATTGTAACACCATGAGCCCAGGTGAAAGATAAAGGCTTAGGACCTAAGCCATTCCAAGCGAGGGTGATGTGTCCAACTGGACCATAAAACCTGAGATTTGATAGTTTGTTCAATTACATTACTATTTACAAAGAAAGCTGTTTTGTTAACTATTTTGCAAATATATTTTAATAATTATTTGAAACTTTCATGTATATAATAGATTGTGTTCAGGTACATCGCCATCTTATTTTTCCTAGGTCCTCCCAAAGCTGAGTAACAACAATGTTTAAATTTGTGCTTAATATTCTATTTGCTCTCATTTTAGATCCACACAAATAGCAAAGAAACAAATAAAATACCTCCGTGAAAAATTAAAAGGTAAAAGTATCTATTTCCCTGAATGTCAAGTATAACAAGAAATAACTAAGATAAGTTATTAAGTAATAGATGACATAAAAATAAAGTTCTGCAGAGTAATTTGGGGAGCAGTCCATTGTGTGTGGTTTGGGAAGGAGAGAGGCACTTTTAAGGAAACAATGGAAACCTGGAAATACCAAGGAATGAGTGACATCATTCTCCAAGAAGTATTCCAATGGGAAGAAAATTGGGGCTGAAGCAAGAGCTGTTTTTCCTCTTTGCATGTATGAATGAATGCATTTACTTACGTTTTGTTGTAAATGTGTCACCAGTTTTTCCTTTATGTAGTAAATACATCAGGAGTAGTATTATAGGGTGATAATGTAAATAATTTTAATTTTATAAGACTATTGAAAAGCTACCCATGTCAAATTTAGGACCAATGGTTAGGCTCAGAAACAATATATGAAATACAGTTGTTTCATATCTGCTCTAGCTGTTTTTCATGTCTTTCTACTTCTCCTTTGAAAAAGAAACATCTTTTGACTCTATGTGAGTATGTGTCTTTGTCTAGTTCTACGTAGCTTAAAAACTTATGTTATACTCTGCATTTTGATGTCTAGATTCCCTGCTTTAAGTTAACTGTAGAAATGAATTCGCAGTGTGTTGCTTCTTAAGAACATTGGTTCAACTACCTGGGACTCTTTCAATTTTCAAATACATTTTAAATTTATGTTGTCAAAGAGAGAGAGAGAGAGAGAGAGAGAGAGAGAGCAGAAGGTTTTGAGCTATCACTTAGTGAGCTTCACTTGACATTGCCTCAGTGCTTTACTAAGAGTTTATTTGGTGTGAATATGAAATTAACAAGAATATATTCATTTTAGCTAAAGAGTTTTTATGCATAATTAGCTTATTTTTCAGCTATTAGTCATGTTATTTTATAGAAATATATCTAGGCTACGGCTACTGTTTAGGCTTATCATCTCTTAAATTATAAAAAGATCGGAACTCATGATCACAAACCATAGTGACTATGCTGTACTGTCCATTATTGACTTCATGAATAATTTAGAAAACTGCTTCCAGGCAAATAACGTCAGTTTAATCAGAACTAATGAGAATCTTAAGTAAACATAGAAAATTCAGCTAACATTTACTTAATTTTAAGTTAACATTAGCCTTTGTTTCCCTTAGAAGATTTGACTCAGTTTGATTGCTTGATCTTTTTGTTTTGTTGCAGAAGATGGAAATTAAAAGCTGAATATCGTTGAGGGAGGACGAAAGCATCCCCATTTCATCGTTGGGTAAGAACATTAGACCATGCTATGTATTGAAATTATCATGTTTTACTACAACCCATAAAAACAAGTGTTTTGCCTTGTGAAAATATATACAGAAAAAAACTAACAGTGTTGGCTATGGTAAAAGCGAGAATTTAATGTACAATATTCTTTTCTGCTTTGAATCATTCGTTGTCAGAGATCCCCTTTTCCTTAACACTCAATATTTCCTCCACTATTTCTGCTTCCATCATTATCTTGATGCGATTTGAAAAAATAAACTTTGAATGTCCCCAGGGTTTTTAATTTTAGGAACATCTAGTTTCACATCTATTCTATAGAAAAAGGTAAAGGTCTAGATCTGATAAATAATTCTCAAGATTCTGAAGATTCTCTTTTATTCCCATATTTTTCATTGTAAGAAATGTTAATTTTCTTTGAAATATTTCATGCCTCAACACCATGCCCTATGATCTCCTTACTCAGAGCAGTTTTTCATCCATCCTGACTCAGCACAGAATGACAACTGCTAAATTATGTGGTGAACACTTAATCTATGTTAAATTATTAGTCCCAGATATAGTGATCCAGTGATCATCAGGTAAGGTATTGTTTTGTTTGTTTGTTTGTTTACCTTTTGCTGTAGTTTGTCATTGGAAATAGTGATTATGTTATAGATACTATTGAAGAACTGCCCTAGGAACATCATAGAAGTGGTTGTTTCAAAGTATGCATCCTCCTCCTCCTTCCTCTTCTTCTTCTTCCCCTACCATCTTCAACTGAAATTGTATATGTTCTATGTAAAAGCCAGTCATTAAATCATTACTTTTTTCTTCTGTACATAAATACATTAGAACTTTACTCACAGATATGTATTTGTGTGTGTATATATATATATATATATATATATATATATATATATACAAATGCATGTGTATTCATTAATATAGATATTCACACCAAAAAACAATAAGTTTAATAAAACATTTCAGATATACCCAGAAGATATAAATACATTTTAAACTATGATTTTTCTAGGGAACCTAGTTCAAGAGCTGTAATATTTGATGAAGTAAACCACATGAAGCAGCATGGTTTACAAGGGTAATAGTGTAAGTAATACTTCAACATTGTCAAATTTAATCCTCCCAATAGTCCTTGGAGATGAGTATGTAATCTGTTTAGGAACGTAATTATATTAAATATTTAAAACTATAGTTTTATAAAATTATATTTTTATGAACAAGATCTTATTGTATAAATATCTAGCAAATAATTAAATCTCAGAAATCTTAATGGTATTCAATGATTAGGTTTTATTCTTCAGCTAGGTAACTTTTATCAATTTTCATACTGGTGGATGACTCATTATCTCTCAATTCTCCCTTCTTTCTTTACATTGCTGCTTTTATGGAAATACCTGTTTCACAGATGAACAATGGAATAAGATGCAGTTCTTTTATAGACAGATGGAACCTGAACAAAGGCCACTTCTACTCAGATATTCTCATTTTTTAAAAAAATCTCACTTTGGCTTGCTGCTTATGAGAGGTCATGGATGGTAGAGCTAGAGGATTGTGAAATCCAAGTTTAACCATATTATTTCCTTGATCTTAATTTTTTTAAACAGTTTTTCACTTGTCATATATTGTTGACTAGGAACCTGAATCCTATACAGTTGCATTTTCACACTCTATTTAGTCATCCTAACATCAGCATCATTTTTACAGAGTTCTGATTATACTATAAATTAATGAATTAAAGTGAATCTTCAGCATTTTTCTTCATTAGCATCATGTTAGTGGTAGATATTGTTGTACTGAACTTTTTATGTTATGAAGAACAAATTACCTGATTTGAATTCTAATGCACATCATGCTTTGAAAGAAAATTCAAAATGTCAATGATTTCAAAGTCTATTTTATCTCTTCTTATTTTGGTAGATGAAGCTTCAGTCTATTACTGTAGACGATTCAGCCCTGCCTAGTTCCATGAAGATGTAGACATGTTTAATAAAGTATAGCCTTTGGTTTATTATTCAGGTATGATTACAGCCCTACCTAGTTCCATGAAGATGGTAGGCCTGTTTAATAAAGTATAGCCTTTGGTTTATTATTCAGGTATGATTACAACTCAGCCCTGCCTAGTTCCATGAAGATGGTAGACATGTTTAATAAAGTATAGCCTTCGGTTTATTATTCAGGTATGATTACAGCCCTGCCTAGTTCCATGAAGATGGTAGACATGTTTAATAAAGTATAGCCTTTGGTTTATTATTTAGGTATGATTACTAATGCCTTTCATACTTTACTACAGAAAACATTTAGAGAATGATGAAAGCTGAAATTTCAAATGTGATTCCTTTCCTAACACAAATAAATGGTTTTGTCTCAAATATTAAAAATTTTGGCTATTTTAAATTATATGTTAATTTCTACCTCAATTCAATGTGATATCTAACTATATTTTTCAAAAAATACTTCATTTGGAATAGTAATAAAATCAATTATGTTATTTTTGCATAAAGATGTACTATGTTATTAATGCTCATACTCTAAATTTGTATGATATATGTTTTTCTTATAATTGCAGAGTTTCATAAATACTCTATTCTTTCAAAGTCCTTTGGAGAATCATGCATAACCAGAGCTTTGTCAATGAGTTCATACTCCTGGGGCTTTCACAAAACCCACGAATTGAGAAAATATCATTTGTTTTATTTTTATTGGTCTATCTTGCAACTCTTGTGGGCAACATGATTATTGTGGTGACCATTGTCTACAGTCCTGCACTGCTGGGCTCTCCCATGTACTTCTTCTTGGCATTCCTGTCCTTCCTGGATGCTTGTGTCTCCTCTGTTGTCACACCAAAGATGATCGTGGACATGGTTTATGAGAGGAAGATCATCTCTTTTGAATGTTGTATGACACAGGTTTTTGCTGTGCACTTTCTTACTGCTGTGGAGGTCATTGTTCTCGCAGCCATGGCCTATGACCGTTATGTGGCCATTTGCAAGCCTTTACACTACTCTTTCATCATGAATCGGAGGCTCTGTGGCATTCTGGTGGGGGTAGCCTGGGCTGGAGGATTCTTGCATTCTATCATACAAATTGCCTTTACTTTGAAATTGCCCTTCTGTGGACCCAATGTCATTGACCATTTCATATGTGACTTGTTTCCGTTGTTGAAGCTTGCCTGCACTGACATACACATTTTTATCATTTTGGTGTTTGCCAACAGTGGGTCTATCTGCATCATTATATTCACCTTTTTGCTGGTTTCCTACGGTGTTATATTGTTCTCTCTGAGAGCCCACAGCTCAGAAGGGCGTCGTAAGGCTCTTTCTACCTGTGGATCCCATATTACTGTTGTAGTTTTTTTCTTTGTTCCCTGTATATTAATATATGCACGACCTACATCTGCATTTTCTTTTGAGAAAAATGTTTTTGTGTTTACAGATGTCTTGACACCACTGCTCAATCCTATGGTTTACACTTTCAGGAATAAGGAAATGATAAATGCCATCAGGAAAATGTGGAAGAGACTGATAATGGTTCCTGATAAATATTAAAATAGAAATAGCTCAGTTGACATATGTGCTTGCTTGTTTAAGAATGAGAACTTGAATCCTTACCACTAATGTCCAAAGCCAAGTATGGTAGATTGTTTTTAACCCACCATGGATGAAGCAGAACCAGGCAGGCTTACATTTGAATTGGACAACTAATTGCTGAATAGCACAGCTAGATCAAGACTGTCAATCACAGGTCTTTTCTCAAGGAAATGAGGTAGAGAAGAATATTCAGTGTCTCCTCATGTTCTTCTGGCATGTGCATGAGTTCCAGCATTGCATTCATGTTCACATACATTAACATAGGCACAAATCAAATAATTAATACTAGTGCATACTTAATATATACAACTTAATCTAAACAACAAATAAAACCATATTTACTTTGTGAAAGACCTCCTTATAGAGATGTATTTGAAACTATTTTATAGATTATGCATTAACATTGTATGTAAGAAATCCATTGTGAGATTACACTTATACAATATGAACTGAATGGTCAAATTGCCATATAAAAGTTAAAGTCCATTTCAATAAACTTATATACAATTTGAATTGGCTTCTCGAAAAGATGCTGTGAAGCCTCATATTAAATTTTATAGTTTCAGTATTGAATATATTTTATGAACTTATATAACAGTAAAATAAAAAACTCCATAACAGAATTAGGAGTAAAAATGTATAGCATTATATCCTTTTTTATAACTCATGAGTTGTATAGATTTTGGAGTCTAATTAATTTTGGAGTGGAATATATTTTCTTATTTGCAAATAATTTTAAACAATAAAGTTTTAAAGATAATAAAAAAGTAAAGTCAAGTGAACTATATACTCTCATAAATTTAAGCATTTTGAAAGAAATTTAACTACTAGAACACCTACTCTACTAAAATGGGTTGATGAAATAGTGCTGTCTTGAAATTGGGAGAAGAAAGAAACTGAAAATATGTTATCATATTTTTCCAATATTTCCTACATTCCAGAGCAACATAGGTTTCTTAGTGACACTGAGGTTATATAAACTAGAAATTCAGAGAAAGAAAAATTATTACAAACATTATATTATTTTTTAAATTTAGTATGTGAAGGCATGATTTTTTTCACACAGACTCTTAGTCTATATCCCTGGGTGGCTATGTAGACCCAACTGGATTTGTTTCACTAATTTTAAAACTGTTTCAGGGACTGGACCACCAACTAAAGAATACACAAGGAGGGACTCGTGATGCTGGCCACATATGTGGCATAGGATGGCCTTGTTGGACATCAGTGAGAGGAAAGGCTCTTGGGCCTGAGGGTATTCGATGCCTCAGTGTAGGGGAATGTCAGGGTGGGAAGATGGGAGGGGTGGGTGTGTGGGCGAGCACCCTCATAGGGGCAGGGGGAAGGGTGATAGGATAGAGGGTTTCAGAAGGGAAGACCTAGAAAAGGGAAAACATTTGAAATGTAAATAAAGAAAATATCCAATTAAAAAAAACTGTTTAAAACTACAGTTATATTCTCTTTCTTAACACATTTTCACACATTGTTGTTAACTTGCTATTCAATATGGTTCCTAAAAGAAACATAAAATAGATATCTTAGTAAAGTGGGTAGGAAAATGCCAAAACTTATTTAAAATGACAGTCATAGATACAAAAATGTTAGCGTCTGATTGCTTACAACTACTTAGTAAATATTACCTGATACTAAATATAATTCATGTCATGTGATTATTTTGTATTATGACACAGGAATAAAATTTAAACTAACAGAAAATAATCCTTGTGTCTTGAACACATTCATTCTAGAGTGCTAGTATTTGGAAGACTTTTTTGCTGCTGTTGCTGTTGTTTTTATGAATCATTTAAATCTGCATTTACTGTGGTATATTAATCAAACAAAAATACATAAACCATACTTTAAATCTGTTAAATGTACCAAGCTGTGAAAGTGCAATATTTCTCTTAAGCTGTCAACTCAAGCTCTGTCCCCTCACATTAAATATGCTTTAATATCATCTGCCCAGTACATGGAAAGAGAAAATATCTTTCATTCTTTAGACTTTATTTTCAGTTTTAAAGTTTTGACTCAAGCTTGGTCCTCTGACTTGTGGTTTAATTCCACTACTGAGAATATTAGATGATTGAAATTGATTCAAGTACCAGGCTAGCATGATCTAAAGAGTGGAGTATTTCTCAAAAATCAAGAGAGCTATGTATTCTTTTCTTTTCTATTTTTTTAATGCATTCTTGAGAGCAAGACTTATAAAGGAAGAAAAACTTTCAGTATTAACTAAATTCAGGAATAAGACAAGAGTGTCTATTCCCCCTATTTAACATTGTAAGGTAACTCAAGGAAATACTGTGTGGATAGTTAGTGACAGAACATGGAACCTTCAAGTTGATGAGTATCCAGATACACATGTAAGGGGATTTTTATTTAGGTTAACCTTTCAGCATGCGTGTGAGGATTTATCTCTATTAGGCTTATGTAATGACAAGTTTTGAGAATTTATTGCTGATGCCAAGAAATGCTTGCTGACAATAGCTTGGTATAGTTGTTCCCTGAAAGGCTCTACTAGAGCCTGACCAAAACAGATAAGGATGCTCACAGCCAACCATTGACTAAGCCCAGGCACCCCAAATGGAAGAACTAGAGGAATGACTGAAGGAGTTGAAGGGGATTCAATGCCATAGGAAGACAACATCAACTAACTGAACCATCCAGAGCTCCCAGGGACTAAACCACCAACCAAAGAGTATACATGGAGGGATCCTTGGCTCCAGATACATATATGTAGTAGAAGACGGCCTCATGTGGCATTAATAGGAGGGTCAGCCCTTGTTGCTGAGGAGGTTTGATGTCCCAGCATAGGAAGATGCTATAGCAGTGAGGCTGGAGTGGTGAGTGGGTGGAAGAGCACCCTCATAGAGGCAAAGGGGAGAGGGAATGGAGGGAGTTATGGGGGACTTGTGGAGGGGCAACTAGAGAAGGGGGATATCATTTGAAATGTGAACAAGTGAAATGATTAATTAAAGAAACACAGACATAAGAATGTACTTTTGTTTTAAACTCAGGTGTGGGCATGTGGGCCTGCTCCTGACTATCGTCAGCAGCTGAGTGTGATTTGCCTTGTGCTCTAGCAGAGGTGTGGTTTGGTTAGTTGTAGATAGTTCGGTGATTATGTGACATTTGGAATTCTGGGAACATTGCAGATAGTTTATAAATCCTAAGGCTCCAAAATGTAGGGTGGTTTGCAGCTTGTTAGTTGTCTTGATCAAAGAAAAAACAAAAGGAACAAAATTAGATTCAGAGATCTCTTTCTCTCCCTTTTTTCTCCTATCTAGTGATTGTGGGGGAAACTGGGGGTGGGAAAAAGAACTCACAAAGTAGCAAAAAGCAACTACAGTTTTATCTTGATTTTTGATATGGAAGAATCATTTGGCAATACTGTTCTCTGAGATTGAGTATCAAACAAACATATATATTAATCATTCTGCTTCTGCATTGTGGATTCAATATTATCTCCTACCTCTATCTCCTATTGTTATGACCTCCAACTATGAAGAACTTTATCACTAAACTGTGAACCACATGAAGCATTTCCTTAATTTGTTTACAGTTGTCATGAAGTTTCATAGCTTTTGAAATATTCTATAAAGAGCTATAATGGGGACCATTTGCATGATATATTTTTCCAAAATTGATTTGCATATTTACCATTGTGTTAGTCATTAGGTGTGGCCCAGAGTTAAGGTAAGTCTTCCCATCTCAAATGATTTAATTAAGAAAGGTGTACCCAGCTTCTTGAGCTTTACTTAATTTCAGACATAGTCAATTTGACAAGAAAGAATAACTATCATAATCATGTTCTGAGAACAATAATAAATTAGTATTTAAACATAATGGAATAATTCACTAGATGGCGAAACTTTCTAAACAGGAGAACATTCAGTCAGTGACATGGATGCATTAAAAACCTTGTACATTTAATTACTTTATGTGTATGACTGTTTTTCCTGCTTGTATGCATGTATACTATGTGTTTAGTGCTCACTGAGGTCAGATGTTAAGCACCTTGAAACTGGGGTTACAAATGGTTATGTGATGTTTATTGTTAGTCATCAACTGCAACTGGAATTAACTAAATCACAAGTCGCTGATGCCACCTGTAGAGGATTGTTTTTTTTTTTTTTTGAACTTTTTTATTAGATATTTTCTTTATTTATATGCAAATTTCTCCTTTCCCAGTTTCTCCTCCAACAAACAAACAAACAAACAAAACAACAAGAATAAACCCCTGTTGCCTCTCCCCTCCCCATGCCTGCCACCCGACCTTCTCCCACTTCTTGGCCCTGGCACTCTCAGAACTCCCAGGGTCTCAACTACTCACCAAGGACTTCACATGGTGGGTCTGATTGTTCTGGCAGCACATGTATAGTAGAGGATTGCAAATTCAATCATCAATAGGAGGAGAGAACCTCGGCCTTGTGAAGGTTCTGTGCCCCATTGTAGGGGAATGCTTTTCTTAATTAAATCATTTTAAGTGAGAAGGCCCACCATTAATACAGATGTTCTGAGGTAGGAAGGTTCTACTTTAGTTTGGGCCACACTTCCTGGTAGAAGCTTCTATAAAAGGCATGAAATGGAAGAAGGAAATGCTTGTTCTTTGTCTGCCTACCTTTGCTCTCTCTAATAAGTTAGTTTCTTCATTAGCATTAGAACCTACATTTTCAGGGTGGGGAGATACCAACTTATACTGAAGACCAGCTGAGACATGCAGCCTCTTGGACTGAAGAACTAACTACTGGGTGCTTTGACTTTCTTTCAGTTGGCAGCCATTGTTGGACTCACTTGAACCCAAATTCTAAGCTACTCTAGTGTGTGTGTGTGTGTGTGTGTGTGTGTGTGTGTGTGTGTGTGTGTGTGTGTGATTTGTGTAGAGACCCCTGGCTAATACCTTTGTGAGTTACAAACTAGAGGCTGAAAAGTAGACCATGCTTCTGCAAATGCAGTGAGTGCTATTCATCATTGAGCCATTTCTCCAGCACTATGGATATGTTTTTTTATAATTTATCTATGCCTACATTTAAAAATATAATTGAGCTTAAAAGATATAAAAAATAATAGAGATTTTAGAGGAAAGATCTCTGGAAGCTTAAACTTTGCTAGCAAAAGAAAAATGTCCAGGTCTGAACTAGAATCATAAAATATCTGCCCTAAGTGCAAGATCTAACAGAAATTGACAAAGCTGTAGTCTTTAGGGTGACAGGCCTTATCTCAAGTTTCAGGAAACCTACGCAACATTGTATACATGATAATGGTATTCTAAGCTTGAAAGCTATAAGACATCAGGAGTTATGTAGTGTTGTTCCATGATTTTTAAGGTCTATTTATTTTCTGTACATGAGTACATGGTTGCTCTTTTCAGATACAGCAGAGAAGGCATCAGATCCCATTACAAATCCCACTACAGAGCCACCACGTGGTTGCTGGGAATTGAATTCAGGACCTCTGGAAGAGCACTCAGTGCTCTTATCAGCTGAGCCATCTCTCTAGCTCCTTATTCATGGTTTTTGAGAGAAGCTGAGGCCACACAATATATGCAAAGACCAGGGCCACTGAAAGATTCTGTAGGGCTATTTGCTTGAATCTGTGAAAGTGAAGCCTAAGTTTTAGTGGTGACCCCAGGATGCTGGAAGATGGCAACAACATGGGACACACTCTGATGAAACTAACATGCAGGGAGGGTAGCTGGGGTGGAGAGAGTCTCCTTGTTCCATTGGCAGCAGAGATGGGTGGTGGGGGACACTATTACTGTTTTAGATCTCTGGTGAGTCATCACATATCAGAAAACAAGAAGCTGCAAGTTTGCTGTTGTTGGTGTTTGGGAATAGTCACACACTGATAGCAATATCAGATATGATGAAAGTCTATTGATCAATTAATCAGCTTAATAAAGGCTGATTGATCAGGACCACAGAGAGGACTTTAGAACCAAAGTGCGGTGTACCTCTGTTCTTAGGGCAGGCTTTTTATGGGAAAAGCTAGGGTCAAAAGTTCAAAAGGCAAGAAGGGAAGCAGTATTACATTTTGGCTAACTATACAAAGTATTATCAGCTGATTTTCAAGCTGATTGTTCCTACATAAATGGAGTTGTGGATAGTGAATTTCCAGAGTATTGAGAAAGCAGAGCATGAGTAATACAACCATAGCATTTTGGCCTACTAGCAGAATTTTTTTAGTGCCAGATACAATGATTAATTCTGGGAGGTAGATGAACTTCATTTCACTTTATGAGAAAAATGGAGGCTATATACAAAATGGTTACAATTATGTTAAAAGAAGCAAACCATATCACTATTTGCATTGTTCAGTTTGGGCGCTGCTTCATTCTTCTTATTCCTGGCTATCATACTATCCCTCCATTTTAGAATGGTAATGATAATTTGGTGCCTTATATTTGCTCATATTTACATTATGTGTTCCTTCCGAACATTCTTCTCTAATGACTAGTGTTTATATTTCAGAATACAGGCTATTGGAAAAAACAATCCTCAAAGCTGTTGCTTAGATATCAGATTTGCATTCTAGAATATTGAAGCAAATTATAAAATTTACCCACTGGTGTAATAGCAGCATGGCTGATTGAATAAAGGGTAATAAACCGTCTTTAGATTGCATGTTGCATAGGAGGGAATGCATATTATGATGTAAACATGCTGAAAGCCTATGGTTTGTGAAGTCACAGGCCTTGGTGGGAATATGCTGCAATGGTTTTGCTAAATAGAGAAGGCATCAAAGTGCCACGTGAATATTTCTATTTATACATATTAACTACTGGATCTATTAATCTTGGATAAAGAAGCTTCTTTTTGTAGCAGAGAAGTGTTATTGCAGAGACATACAACTCTTGAAAAGATTGAGAAGATTAATTATTTGATGCTTACTCCTTTTTTAATTAGATATTTTCTTTATTCACATTTCAAATGTTCTCCCCTTTCCTGGTTTCCCCTCCAACAAAGCCCCCTATTCCCTCTCCCTTCCCCCTGCCCACCTGCCCACTATCTCTTGCTTCCTGACCCTGGCATTCCCCTACACTGGAGCATAGAGCCTTCACGGGACCAAGGACCTCTCCTCCCATTGATGACCAACAAGGCCATCCTCTGCTACATGTACAGTTGGAACCATGAGTCCCACCGTGTGATGCTTACTCCTACATGGACCAGATTTATATCATCACCTCCAAGACCAGTGAATATCATAGACAGAAAAAAGTATAGAACTGGAAGGGTAAGCAGGAATGCTATGATCTATTTTCTTCTGAATATGAGTTAACCATTGAAATAATAAAGACATTACCTGTGTATACTTGTACAAGTCTGGGCCATTCAATGATCCATCTTGGATAGTGGAGGCAAGTGCTTGGGAGTCCCCACCTATGGCTGGGATGATAGAGACAGGCAGTTAGTTGTTGCTGATGAAAGGGTGTTATTTTATTTATTTTTTTACCAGTAAGTTTCCCTTGCTCCAGTAAGTAACTCCATATTCATCTTCATTCAAGTAACTCTAATTAAAAACTGTTTTTTAAAGGCATGAGTGTGGTTCTTTATAGTTGGAAGAGAAAGAGGGTGAGCACTACTGGGAGGAGTATAAGAGAGATGTATTAGTGGTCAATAGTATAATAATTTTATGAGTACATATATGAACTTGTATAAAAGTATATAAAAACAAAGCATTCTTATAGGAAATATATAATGTTCCTATCAATATATACATCTTCATATACTTAAAAGGAAAATGTTCTTTAATGTAAAGTCCTTTCTTGGTTTTCCCAAAGTAATACATGTTTAACTTAAAAGATTTATTGAAAAATTCCTTGTGAGAGAAGATTTGCTTAAAATCAGTACATAAACACCATATTCCATATGTTATGAAACAGGGTTTGTTCCTGAACCATGATGAGAACAACATTATTAAATAGAATTCACAGAAAAAATTTAAAAGTACAACCTAACTTTGCAGGTGCTTATAAGTATTAACCAGTGAAGGAAGTGAAAAGGTGGACAGAAGTATATCTTGGAATCTCATGGGGGCAGAAAAATTTCAAATCCTTGGGGTATCCATAATCAATCTCATAGATTTGTTATGTCTCAGGGAAATACCTTTAAATTCCTGTAGCAGTGAAGGAGGAACTTAGATGGATTCATTTTCTATCACTTGGAGATCAGGATGAATACTCTCCTTGTGAAGCAGAGATAATATTACCCAACTAATTGCTAACATTCTTCTTAATTCTCTGCCAGCAGAGTATTTCTGATCACAACTGAATGTACCCTCTGCAATAGAGATTAGAAGATGGCTCTCATCAAATTTTTCACACAACTGATCCATGGGAAAGCACATAAGGTATAATTTTCACCTTCATAGATGATTTAAATCGTGATAAAGTGAAAACATGTGGATGTTATGTTCTAGAAACTATAAATAATTTGCTTCATAAATGTGTTCTTTTTCTTTTTTACTTTTTATTGGTTATTTTATTTCTTTGCATTTCAAATGGCCCCCTTCCTGGTTTCCCCTCTGCAAACCACCCATCTCATCCCCTTCTCCGTTGCCTCTATGAGGGAAGCCACCTACCCCCTCCCACCTCAAGAGAGTTGTATAAACTCTTTTGCTCAAAATTCCTTAACTCAGTAGAGTTATATGATTAAAGTCAATGGAAACAAATATAGATAAAATGATTCATGATAAGCCTAGAAAGCAGCACTTCACATATAATAATGGTACACGTGCCCAGACTGCTCATCAGGAGATCTTAAATTACAAATCCCTTCCCTTCCCTTCCCTTCCCTCTCCTTCCCTTCTCTTCCTTTCCCTTCTCATCCCTTCCTATTTCCTTCCCATTTCCTTTCCTTTCCCTTTCTTTCATTTTTCTTTTCTTCCTTCCAAGGAAGTCCCTTTCCTTAATTCATTTTGAACATTTTTTTAAATTAATGAAATTTAATACTTTTTAGTGTTTTATCAAATTGAAACCATTTAACTCAAAAATATAACATGACTTTATTTTTGTACTTTCCAATAACAGTTTTTCCACATATGTGTGCAATCTATTTGTTTAAACACCCTTCTGAAGCTTGAACTTAAAGGAAGTATCGCTAGTGCTTGTATAAAGAACATTGATATAGACAAAATAAAATGAAGTGCTGATGTGTGTACAGTTACTGAGTGTGAATATAAAGTACTCTATTTCCAAAAAATACAGACTAACCTATGTTACTTGGAAAGAGAAGAAAGAAAATTATGACTCAATTACAGAGTTAAATCTGATTTAACCTTGTCTATTTAATTTCACCTCAGCATTAGGATTCTTTCTCAGAATGTTGAGGAAAATTGAAAGTGGCCTGTAGAGGACTCCAAGGCCACTCATAAGTCTAAGGCTCAGGGGATAGCTCAGTGACCACAGTTTTTGCTATGAGGGACCAGCAACAGGAACAGCTTTAGAATATCCAATAGAATGACTATTAGGGAAAAGGTCATGCACTGTTTTAGGAAAAATACAAGGAGAATGAAATAATAACTAGAGTAGTATATGGACTTGAAACTGAAGATTGCATGGAGTTAAAACATGGTCAGGGTCCACAGTATAGCCTTTTATGGAAAGATTGTCAGAGCTTAAGTGTTGATGTAAGATGCTGTGTTATTTCAGTGTACTAACTCTATAACATCCGAAAAGTCTATAACATGTGGAAAGCTCACCAACTTCTAAAGAATTTTAAAGAAAATGTGATATCATGGATTTTAATCTGGATGTATTTTAACCTCAATTACAACATATTTATTACAAGAGCCTATTTTTTATTTTGTAAATTGTATTTATTTTTATTAATCATTTTATTGGTTTACATTTCAAATGATATTCCCTTCCTAGTTACCCCTCCACCAAACCCCTATTCCATTCCCCCTCCCCCTTACCTCTGTGAAGGTGCTCCTCCATCCATTCACCTAATCCCACCTCACCTCTCTAGCATCTTCCTATGCTTGGGCATCAAGCCTCCCTCCCCTCCCATTAATGTCAGATAAGTCCATCCTCTGCTACATATGTATCTGGAGTCCTGGCTCCCTCCATGTATACTCTTTTGTTGGTGTTTTAGTCCCTATGAGCCTTGTGTGGTCCAGTTAGTTGATAGTGTTCTTCTTACCGGGTTGCAATGGCCTTCAGCTACGTTAGTCCTTCCCTTAGATCTTCCATTGGGGTCCTTGAGCTCAGTCTGATGGTTGGCGGTAAGTATCCCTATCCGTATTGGTCAGGTGCTGGTAGAACTTTTCAGAGAACAACTGTATCAGGTCCCTGTCAGCAAGTGTTACTTACTTGCCTTCAGCAATAGTATGGGTGTTTGGTGTCTGCAGATGAGATGGATCCCTAGGTGAGGCAGTCTCTGAATAGCCTTTTCTTCAGTCTCTGTTCCAGTTTTTGTTCCTGTTATTCGTTTGGACAGGAATATTTCTGGGTTAAAAATTTTGAGATGCATGTGTGGCCCCATCCCTCTACTGGGGGCCATGCCTGTTTACTGGAGGTGGACTCTTTTAGTCAAAATACAACCTGGAAGAGGATATAGTTTTATATTTTCCTTTCTAGATTATAAGATGTGTTTAAAATATCTGTAGATGAACAGTTAATTTTCTTTTTAATAAAAATAGTATTAAAATACTTCCTTTGATGTTCTCCTATTACCAGGGTTTTAATACAGTATCATGTGAAAGTAACTACAATAGTCTTACATAATCATCCTCATTGTTGATCTTTTAGATATTTTTACATTTCTAGTACCTTCAAGGAATGGTTTATTTTTATTTTATTTGTATGAGTAAGTGGGACACACATATGTGTACCAAGAGTGTGTCTGGTACTTAAGGAGGTCATGAGAGAACTCCAGGAGCTGGAGTTCTTTAACTCCAGTTAAAGATCATCTTGAGACATTATAAAGGTGCTAGGAGACAAACTGAGCTATTCTACAAGAGGAAAAAGTTCTCTTAACCTCTAAGAAAAATATTCAAGCTATTTTTCAATATTTTTGACATATTCTAAGTAAACTTTCTTAATAAGATTTTGTTTTCACAATTACATTTTAATTTTGAAATTTATTCAAATTAATTCAAATTTATGGTTGGAGTTATGAGTTTATATTACTGTAAGTGTTTATAGTTTTAGCTATTGACTGAAGAATTTGAAAAATAAAGAAAAATAATTTTACACATGTATTAAATATATTGATTCAAGTAAATTATTAAATTAGTAAAGTTTTTTAAGTGTTATTTAAAGAGACATCTTAAAGAAAAATCTTTTTAATGATTCAAATTTTTATCTAAGTTTGTATATGCAGATAGTGTTTAAACTATTATTATTCTTATATTAATATTCTTATATTCTTTTTTATTTAGAGTTTGTATAATATGTTTATAAAAATATGGATTCGGCCAGTTGTAGTAGCATACGTTTGGAATGAAGAGAGGAAGTCATTCTAGGTTACATGATGAGTTTGAGTCCAGGCTGGGCTATTATCAGATGTTGCCAGTCCCTCACCAAAATAGTGACCTAACATCTTGTATTAAATGGACCAACATGCTTCATGTGTGTCATTTTGTTCCTATATTCCTATTATACATAAAGCTACTTTGCTAAATGTTATTAAATATATACCAGTTATTCTTTGAGAATTTCATGCATGTATATAATATATTTTGGTCATATCTGTTTCTTGTTCTCAACCCTCACATGTGACCCAGACTAACTAAGAAGCAGAAGGTGATTTTTGTTTCACAATTTATTTGATCTACATTTAAATTCATGTACTTAAGACATTATAGAAAGTTGTAGGGTTTTACACATGTAGTTTCTTAATATTGCCTACTGCTTTACTATGCATGCATTAATAAGGATTATTAACTATAGATATGTTAATTTTAAGTACATAAAATTATTCAATTTAACTGAGCTTTCAACTATTCAGAAGATAATACCTCCTAGTAGCTGTCCTGGCCCTCTGGCCCTTATAAACATTCTGCCCCACTCTCTGCAGGGATCACTGAGTCTATAGTCTATGAGTTATATTACATTATGTTACAATTTATTATGTTGTAGATGTATCAAGCTGAATTGAGCAGTGAGTTGTTTTCTGCATTTCGACTAGTTGTGAACTTTTTAAATTGCATCCACATGGTGCAAAAACATTCGTGATTCTGTTTATACTACAGTTTGTGTTATATAAATTAATATCTAATCTAAGACTACTACTATGCAATCATAATCCATACTCTTTTCAAAATGGATGTCTCCTGAAAATTTGGAAATAGCTTTATTGGGAAAATAGTACTGACATTTTGTTTAGAATTAATGGTCATTCTAAGTAGAACAAGAAAATGAAGTTAAGATATACTTAATTTTGAAAGTTAGCATAAGGTCTGTTTTCATTGGAACATCCTGTTAAATTTGTTTTATTTGAACAACAAAACTATCTGATTTATGAATACCTGTGAATGTATATGAGGGACTTCATACTAAACCATTGATTATTATTTTTATATTATAAACTTGAAATTTATTTATTATTCTCATATATTTATTAAGAACATTAAAAATTATTGTGCATTGAAACCATGTTATTTTTTAAAAATTTATTCTCACATACTATACATCCTGATAACAGTTTCCTCTCCCTACATTCCTTTCAGTGCCACAACTCAAGACCCTATCTTATAGAATCCTATCAGACTATAGTCATTGTGAGAAATGCTTAGTTTCATTTTGATATTTCATGCATGCATGAAATGCTATCTCCTTACTCATGGAAGTCTTCATCTATCATGTTTTGGCTTTGAATAACAATGGGTAAATTATATTATATAATTCTATATAATTCTATAGTGACCTTCTTAGTATATTTAAGTGATGATTGTTTAGTAGCCCTACATGGTTCATTTTGTTTAGGATGTTATTTGTTATAGTTGGCTTTCATTTGGGAGTTGATAAAGAGTTCATAAGCTGGTGAAAGAAGTGATCTAAGACTATCAAGATAAATGCTGTTTTACAATAAGCGTGCATATCCTTGTGATAGAATTTAATATGTAGAATTCTTCTGTTCATTTTATTTTGCAAACAATAAAGCTGCCATGTACTTAGTTCTTTCGACATACACATGTCTTTTATCATAGATTTTTTCTTTTGTTTTGTTTTGTTTGTTTTTTGAGACAAGGTTTCTATGTATAGCCCTGGCTAACCTGGAACTCACTCTGTATAGACCAGGCTAGGCTCGAACTCAGAAATCTGCCTGTCTCTGCCTCCCAAGTGCTGGGATTAAAGGGATGTGCCACCATTGCCCATCTTACTCACAGATTTTAACAATGAATATAAATATTCATTTAAATACCTATGTATGTATATATTCATATACAAAATTATATTTTATTGATACATTTTGATTGTGTATGCAGAAGATGTCTGTGACAATACAAGAGCTGTAATATTTACCTAATTGATTCCTGGAAAGTTCTCTTGTTTGTAATGCAGCTGTGTTTTCAAATGACTTAACTATTCCTACCATTGTAATGAAATGCGACCTTGAGAAACTTTTTGACATTTTAAAATTTGACCTTCTTTGTCATCCTTAAATATTACCAGGTAAGTTTGTAGTAGATTTGTATAATTTTAAACCATATATTTTATCAATTTATATTTATTCAAATGAGATGAATTGTATAAATGTCTAATAAATAAGCCTCAAGGATATAAATTACAATCAGTGAATTATTTCTTTTCTTCAGTTATGTGGTTTTCTACAATTGCATGTTGGAGGTGACTTCATTCTCTTCTGATTTTCCATCATTTACTCAATTGCTCTAAGCAAGTTGTGACATTCACATGTGGACAAAGTAATATGATACCTTATTAGAGAAAGGGACCCTGTTTCAAGACTACTCATTTTTTTTGAGAAAAAAATGTTTTATTTGTCCTTTTTGATCCTAAGAAGAATTCCAGTGTCTCCTAAAATCCCAACTATGCTCCAATTGTTTCTTTAAACTTACGACCTGTAGTTAAACGTTTGCACCAAGAAAAAAGCAACATTAATTTATGACACTATTGACTAGGGGATTAAGTTCCAAGTGGTGACTTTTTATGTATTCTTTCAACTAGTTGTCATGACAACAGCATAATTTTCTGAAGTTCTGGTCACATTTTAAAATGATGTCCTAAAAGTGAAATTTCAACTACTTCAACAGATATGTCACACGTAGTGCTATTGTCTTTTCTGTTTTATGAAGAATAGATTCATCCTTCTGAAGTTCTAGTCCACTTCATACTTTGGAACACAATTTCAGTGTAGCATAGCCAGGATTTCCAAATATACCCTAAAACACAGTTTACCTGTCTTTCTGTTGGTAAAAGGGCAGTGGCATGACCACTCACTCTACACTCTGCATCTGATCCTCATGCCATACAGAAAGAGGGTAAGAAGAATAAATTGTGGTCTTTGGTTTATAATTAGGGTATGGACTCAAAATGTCTCTCAATATTTTACTTTCAAAAATCATTATAGTTTGACAATTTGAAGATGAATTATTTTTACTCTATAACCAAATTAGATTTATTCCTGCCCCAATATTTAAAATGTGGCTATTTCAAGTATTCAAAAGAATGTTTTCTACCTCAATTTATGTAATAATCAACAATACCCTTAAAATATTTCTAATATTGTTTTAATAGTAAAAAATAAATGAAGAGAATTTTATATAATGATGCACCAGCTAGGTTAGTGGTAATAGTATAATCTTGTCTATAGTATAATCATTTTTTTCACAATTACAGATGTAGATGAACAGATGTATTTTTGACTGTATTTTTGAGAATCATGAAAAACCAGAGCTTTGTCACTGAGTTTTTACTCCTGGGACTTTCACAGAATCCAAAAGTTCAGAAAATAGTATTTGTTGTGTTTTTGTTTGTCTACATTGCAACCGTTGGGGGCAACATGATAATTGTTGTTACCATTATATATAGTCGTGCACTTCTGGGCTCCCCCATGTACTTCTTCCTGGCATTCCTGTCCTTTCTGGATGCATGCGTTTCCTCTGTCATCACACCAAAGATAACTGTGGACTTGCTTTATGAAAGGAGAATCATTTCTTTTGAAGGTTGCATGGCACAAGTCTTTGCTGTGCACTTCTTTACTGGGGTAGAGGTGATTGTCTTGATATCCATGGCCTATGACCGCTTTGTGGCCATTTGCAAGCCTTTGTACTACTCTTCCATCATGAACAGGAGGCTCTGTGGAAGTCTGGTGGGGATGGCCTGGACAGGGGGCTTCTTGCATTCTACCATACAAATTATCTTCATTTTGCGCCTGCCCTTTTGTGGCCCCAATGTCATTGACCATTTCTTGTGTGACTTGTTCCCATTACTGCAGCTTGCTTGCACTGACACGCACATTTTTGCCATTTTGGTGTTTGCTAACAGTGGATCCTTCTGTATCATTATTTTTTCCTTGTTGCTCGTTTCCTACGGTGTCATCTTGTTCTCGTTGAGAACCCACAGTTCTGAAGGAAGACGTAAAGCTCTTTCTACCTGTGGGTCCCACATTACTGTGGTAGTTTTGTTCTTTGTGCCATGTATAATAATATATGCAAGGCCCACATCTGCCTTTTTCTCTGAAAAAAACATGTTTTTATTTGCTACCATCCTGACACCATTGCTAAATCCTATGATTTACACTTTCAGGAATAAGGAAATGAAGAATTCCATAAAGAAAATGTGGAAAGGATTGATATTGGATTATAGTATATCTTAAAATACTAAATAATTATGCTTGGTAGATGATTCAGTGGGTTAGGGTACTTCTTGTGTAAGCATAAGGAACTGATTTTAGATTCCTAGCATACAAAAGCCAAGCATGTTATCAAAACTGAAACCCAGTACTGGTGAAGTGGACATGGTCCGTTTCCACTTAGCTCACTGGACTTTATTTTTTTAAAAAAAAATCTAAAAGTTCAGATAGAAACTTTATCTCAAGGAAAAAATATATTAGAGATTATTTGTAGATACTTATTTCACTCCTTTGGACTCTGCACAGATGCTTAGGGATATGTACATTCTCCTCTACCACTGTACATACACACATGCATGCACACACACACACACACGCACACATACACACATGCACACACACACACATACACACATGCACACACACATACACACATGCACACACACACATACACACATGCACACACACACACGGGGGCAATTACTTAATTACATTTGAGTAAGTTAATATTTAAAGAACAAAGGAGTCAATATTTGCTATATTAAGTACTTTAAAATTAATTCATTTTTTTGAAGGAACTAGTGCCATTCTTTAGAAAATGTATTAACAATGAGGGTTGAAAATTGATTGATCATACTTTCCCTATAACCTGACTTCTAAGTTTTGTCAATGAACGCTAAAACCAGTTCAAATTTAATACTCCATAAATCTAAAAACAAAACAAATAAAAACAAAGAAATTTATCTATGAGTATGCTTGCCATTCAATATCAGCTTTAACAAAATATCTGTTGAAAAATATGTGTGTTTAAAAATAGAAATAAAAAAATACTGAAAATATCTTGCCATAAGTAATTGTTATCATTAGAACCTAGAATTGCAAAGAAAGGGAAATAAACTGAATCTGGAATCTAGGTGTTCTGTATCATTTGAATTGAGTAATTAAGTTCTTCCATTAACATTTGCAATTTGAGTTACTTTTCAATTTCTTAACATATAAAATACGATTTGACAAACTTGATTATGGTTCAGTTTCTCCTGTGAATATCTGATTCCAGTGGATTCTGTAACCTATTTCAGGGAGAAATACCTACTGCTTTCTACTATGGAATCCCAACTAAAGTATTAAATATTGCTTTTTGGAAGCAATGGGACTAAGATGCTAACAAAGTAAGCACATATTTATCACCTCTTACACAGGGAATAGAAATCAGAGAAATCATATTTGGCAGTAATTTTTGAAAGAGTAAAGTTTTTAGTTTTTTGGTAATTTTAATTTTCACAATTTTGTGTGTTCAAATAAAAAATACATCTAGATAATTGTAAAAGATCATTGAAGACAAAAAGCATAAAACCAGAAAATAGAGGAGCTGTGAAATGCTCTCTTCTAGAAATGACATGCTTATTGCATTTATGAGCTCATGGTAGCTGTGGTCACTTATACAAGACTTGCATAAGGTCAAACCAAGGAAATATTTTATTAGCGTGTAGGAGGATAGGATCCTGAAACGTCATCTTTGTCTGAGGAGCTATTGGCTATTGATGGTATATGGGGCAAGGAGAGTTACTTTTCTTTACTTTTTTTTCCCAGTTGCCACAAACATTCTAATATCTGTGATGTACTTTTTTAACAGGAAAATATATTTTCTTTCTTATTTATTTATTTATTTATTTATTATTTTATTTGTTTATATTTCAAATGCTATCCCCCTTCTTGGTCTCCCGTCCATGAACTCCCCATTCCAACCTCTCCTCTTTGCCTCTGAGAGGGTATTCTTTCACCCATCCACCTACTCCCATCTTACTTCTCTATCATCCTCATTTCCTGGAACATCAACCTTCCACAGTACCAAGGGCCTTCCCTCCTACTGATGCCATATGAAGGAATCCTTTGCTACATATGTAGTAGGAGCCATGGACCTTCCCATGTGTACTCTTTGGTTAGTGGTTTGGTCCCTGAGAGCTCTGAGGTGTCTGGTTAATTGATATTGTTGTTCTTCCTATGAGGTTGCAATTTCCTTCAACTCCTTCAGTCCTTCTCCAAGCTCTTCCATTAAGGTACCAGGGTACAGTCCAATGGTTGGCTCTAATTATCTGCATCTGTCTTACTCAGGTGCTGGTAAAGTCTCTCAGAGGACAGCCATACCAGATTCCTTTCTGCAAACACATGTTGGCATCAGCAATAGTGTCAGGGTTTGGTGTCTGTGGATGAAATTGATCCCAAGGTGAGACAGTCTCTGGACAGTCTTTCCTTCAGTCTCTGCTCCAGTTTTGTTTCTGAATTTCTCTTAGACAGGGGCAATTCTGGGTTAAAACATTTTAGATGGGTGGGTGGCCCCATTTCTCCACTTGGGGCCATATCTATCTTCTAGAGGTGGTCTCTTCAGGGTCTGTCTCCCTGTTGTTGGGTATTTCAGCTTATGTCATCTCTGTTGGCTCCTGGAAGCCTCTCATATCCCTGGAATCTGAGGCTTTCTAATGGTTCCCCAAGTTACCCTCCTCCAGCAGTACTTATTTCTGTATGTTCTTCTGGCCCTATGGACTTCTCTCCATACCTGGTCCTGCCTCCTATTTTTTTCCTCCTCCTTCCCTCTCCCACCCAGATCTCTCCTTTTTCTGCCTCCCATGATTATTTTATTCCCCCTTCTAAGTGGATTTGAAGCCTCCACACTTTGGCCTTCCTTCTTGTTAATCTTCATATGTCCTTTGAGTTATTTCATAAGTATTCTGAGTATCCTTTGGGGGTCTGTGTTACCTCACTCAGGATATTTTCTAGTTCCATTCAGCTATATTACTCCTGGGCATATACTGAAAAGATGTTCCAACATATAACAAGGATACATGCTCCACTACATTCATAGCAGCCTTATTTATAATAGCCAGAAGCTGGAAATAATCCAGATGCCCTTCATCAGAAGAATGGATACAGAAAATGTGGTACATTTACACAATGGAATACTACTCAGCTATTAAAAATGATGACATCATGAACTTTGTAGGCAAATGAATGGAGTTACTTTTCTTTCGAATGTGGTAACTGATATTTTTCCTATGCCCCAGTTGATGACCACATGGTTATGCATTTATTGGTAGCACTAATTAAAATAATTTGGACAAACAAATAAACTTCTATAAAAATGAAGACATGAAGTTTGGAGGAAGATATAAGAGAGTTCAAGGAGGAGTGGGAGGTAAATATGGTAAATGAACATTTTATATGTGTATATAGCGTAATAATTATAAATAAAATTAAATGTTTAAAAGTTCTTTATTTTATATTCCTGAGTCAAAATACACATATATATCTTCAATTAGAAAATTTGTGAAGGATTACAATTTGGGTCTAAAACTTAGTCTGAACCAAGTGTATAGATCACATCAGACTGGATGTGTAACAAAAGTTTTTGAACATGCTAGTTTGATACTGCCTTTTACATAATTTCCTTGCTTACCATCTGTCTGTTTCATGGCCCAAATTACATTTGATTTTTTAAAAAGTATTTCCTACACATATACTGAATTACATCATTTCCACAAGTCTTTCTCACTTCTCCAAGTTCTCCTATGTCCCTACATTTCCTTCCAAATTTATGAGCTTTTTTGAAATTATGTTTTAAAACACACACTGTATATATTATATATAAAATTGTGTGTGTATGTGTGTGTGTATGTCGCGACCACCTGCCAGCAGGAAGGAGGACGACAACAGCAGGATTCTTCTCAACCACACTTTATTAGGAGCGCCCAAGTTTTATGCGAGAGAAGG
>NW_022196897.1:75176771-75180824 GCF_008632895.1 Mastomys coucha | reverse complement strand
TGGCATTGCGCAGATGTACGGAGTTTACGTGGCTGGTGTTGGCGGCGAGTGCCCAACAGCGCCCAACATGTGTATGTATGGATGTATTTACCTTTGGGGTTAGATAACAAATCAGCAAGTTTAATCCCTGGAGAATGCTATGTAACTGTCTCAGTAACCACTGGTTGTCTGTAGCTCTTCATATAGGGGTGTGGCCTTAAGATATCTCCCCCATCTACATTGATATATCAACTGGTTTTATCATTATACAGTTATTTGGGAAACCATGTGCTTGTGATTCCATGGATGCACCTTCTCTGTCAATCTAAAAGATAATTGCACAGCAGATGTCCTAGTCCTCTGGATCTTTTAATGTGGCCACCCCTCTTGCCAATTTTCCTGACTTATAAGTGTAGGATACTGTTGTAAATGGTGTATTAACTGGAAATGGACACTCCACAGTTGGTGGTTTTCTTCCCTTTGAGCTATTATAGATCTCTCTGATTGTCTCTCTCTGCTGCAAAAAGAAGCTTCATCATTGAATGGGGAGAGCTATACTTATTCCTAGATATAAAGATTAGTTTTTCAAATATAGTTAAAAACTATGTTGATTTAGGTAAATGACAGTAGTTAGCTCTTTTCTAGAGACAATCACCTGGGCAGACACAGTTAGTTTGCTAAGTTTAGAGTACTAAGCCTGAATTTCCTCATATTGAATAAGCTTTAAGTACAATAAACAGCTGTTAGTTGCCTTAAAAATACAAGTGCCACAGTTGCACCTCTGGGGACGTGTTGCTGATGTGATCCTTGTGGTTTAAAGACTTTAAAACTGGCCAAAACTATAGATTACTTTTCATCCTTGGCAGCTTGGATATTGTGAAAACTAGTCCTCAAGAAAGATATTTCTGGGTTAGCTTGAGCTTGAATCCTCTAAATCATATGTGTGAAATATGTGGGGTCTTCAGCAACCATGTTTAATTTATAAGTTATGAAAAGCAAATAAAGGCAATGACAACATTGTTTTGGTTTCTCTTGTGCTCACCTGTGTTCAATTAATTTATGATTCCAATGTTTGAAAACAAAACTCTAATATAAAATTCTGTCTACAATGTTGCAAAAAATATTTTTTCTTTTCCACTTTTTATAAAAATCAAGCAAATGAATGCATTCATTTTTAGAGGTCATAGAAATAGTTTGCTATATTTATTTCTGAAGATTTTATACAGGTTTACCATGGTTATCCCCCTCTCCTGTTTCCAACTCTCCTGGCTCCCCTCAACTTCCTCCTTTTTCTTCTGTAACCTGTTTGTCATTCATTTTTTATAACATACTAAGTACAATTAGTTCTCCCATACTCATGGTGTAGGGTCTTTTATTGGTGTACTGCGAACTTATCAGTAGACACACTCCCATGTTTGTTATTTTTCTGTTGCTGTGATACAAAACAAACAGGACCATGACTTATAGATAAACATAGTTTATTTTGACTTAAATTCTTACGGAGTAAATGTCCATCTTGGGAGAGAAGCATGGCAGCTCATGGCAGCCATGGTGACAGGATAAAGACAGTAAAAGGTAACATATCAATCACAGGCACAAAGCAGTGAAGTAGCATGAGGCTACCAACTTCCAAATCACACCCCTGGTAATACTCTTTCTCGAATAAGGCTTCATAGCCTTTGCAAACAGCACTATCAACCAGGAAGCAAATGTTTAAATGCCTGAGACTATAGGGAACATTTCTTATTAAAACTATGAATGAGTATTTTTCTTGTTCTTGAGAGAAAGAACATGAAGGTAGATGGGGGCATGGTGTCTGGAAGGAGCTGGATGAAGGGAAATAATATCATTAATATTTGCTATATAAAAGTATCACCACCCTTGACAAAAGTGACTTTTCTCCCTTCATAGCCATCAACTGTATTTACATTAGTTTTCCCAGAGATGGAACATTGGGAGCGCCTCCATCCTCCATGCTGAAAAATGTAACACTCTTCTTTATGTATAGTTAATCAAAACTTCTTTGGGTTCCTGTGTGTAACATCCATGCCATGTACAGAGCACTCTTTTCAAAGCACTCCCTAATCTGGATGTTACATTTTTCTATTATTTTCTATGAAACTCCTTGAACCTTGTTAGGGGGAATTGTTATATGTGTTCTGTCTGTTGTTCAACACTCAAAGTCACTTGTCTCATCATATTAAGTAGTTATATGTCACTCCATTGGCATTCTCACTTTGCAATAAAAAGCTTCAATTGACAACAATATAAATCTGTGGTTATTGACATGAATATTTAGAACAGAGTTTGACATTAAACAAACAAACAAAACAACAACAACAACAAAAACAACCGTTTTTATTTTCCACAATCCTGACACTATTGTTAAGCTCATACTTAACATATTGCTATGATTTACACTTTTGGGAATAAAGAAGTGAAAAGTTCTATTAGGGAAGTGTGAAAGTTTGGAAAATCTGGAAGATAGGATAATGTGGCTTAGGGGCATGTCAGACAAACAGCTTTCTTAAGCCATAGCCCTTTTGGGTCCACAAGGTAGAAGCCCAGGGTTGGGATGTCAGAGGACAAACCATGGCTCCAGCTAAGGGGGCAGAGATAGCTGCCAAAGACACATGTTGGTCTGAGAAGCTTGCAGTTATAAGGAACCTCTTTCCAAAGCTACAATGAGACTTAAAAGCCCCAAACTTCTAACCTGGGTATAACATTCCAATATATATTCATATAACATATATTCATATAACATATATATACATATATATATATGTTAAAAATAAATAAAGGAGACATAATGTCACAAGACATCTGGCTTATGTGTAATTTTGCTATATTTACCAACAAAAATATTTTTTCAATAGTAGTTACAATTTTATATATCATTTATAAAAGAGATTAAAATAAGACAGACTTAAAGAAAGATTTAAAAAAAATAGAGTCCAAGTGGATCAAGGACTTCCACATAAAACTAGATATACTGAAACTAATAGAAAAGAAAGTGGGGAAGAACCTTGAGCACATGGGCACAGGGAAAAATTTTCTGAACCAAACACCAATAGCTTATTCTCTAAGACCAAGAATAGACAAATGGGATTTCATAAAATTGCAAAGCTTCTGTAAGGCAAAAGACACTGTCAATGGGACAAAATGGCAACCAACAAATTGGGAAAAGATCTTTACCAATCCTATATCTGATAGAGGGCTAATATCCAATATATACAAAGAACTCAAGAAGTTAGACTCCAGAGAAACAAATAACCCTATTAAAAAAATGGGGTACAGAGCTAAACAAAGAATTCCCAACTGATGAATACTGAATGGCTGAGAAGCACCTAAAGAAATGTTCGACATCCTTAGTCATCAGGAAAATGCAAATCAAAACAACCCTGAGATTCCACTTCACACCAGTCAGAATGGCAGGGATAAAAATCTCAGGTGACAGCAGATACTGGTGAGATTGTGGAGAAAGGGGAACATTCCTTCATTGTTGGTGGAATTGCAAGCTGGTACAATCACTCTGGAAATCAGTTTGGCGGTTCCTCTGGAAACTGGGCATGGTACTACCAGAGGACCCAGCTATACCACTGCTGGGCATATACCCAGAAGATGCTCCAACATGTAATAAGGACACATGCTCCACTATGTTCTTAGCAGCCTTATTTATAATAGTCAGAAACTAGAAATAACCCAGATGTCCCTCAACAGGTGAATGGATACATAAAATGTGGTACATTTACACAATAGAGTACTACTCAGCTATTAAAAACAATGAATTTATGAAATTCTTAGGGAAATGGATGGATCTGGAGACTATCCTGAGTGAGGTAACCAAATCACAAAAGAACACACATGGTATGCAGTCTCTGATAAGTGGTTATTAGCCCAGGAGCTCGGAATACCCAAAATACAGTCCATAAACACAAGAAACTCAAGAAGGGAGACCAAAATGTGAATACTTTGTTCCTTTTTAAAAGCGGGAACAAACTAGCCTTGGAAGGAGTTGCAGAGACAAGCTATGGAGCAGAGACTGAAGGAAGGACAATCCAGAGACTGCTCCAC
>NW_022196897.1:75159281-75176668 GCF_008632895.1 Mastomys coucha | reverse complement strand
TCCAGACACTATTGTGGATGCCAGCAAGTGCTGGCTGACAGGAGCCTGATATAGCTGTCTCCTGACAGGCTCTTCCAGTACCTCACTAATACAGAAGTAGAGGCTCACAGCCATCCATTGGACTGAGTGCAGGGTCCTCAGTGAAGGAGCTAGAGAAAGGACCCAAGGAGCTGAAACGTTTGCAGACCCTTAGGAAGAACAACAATCTAAAGTAACTAGTACTAGTAGTAGTACTAGTAAGTAGTAGTCCCAGGGACTAAACCACCAACCAAAAAGTACACATGGTGGGATTAATGGCTCCAGCATCATATGTATAGCAGAGGATGGCCTAATCAGTCATCAGTGGGAGGAGAGGCCCTTTGTTCTGTGAAAGTTCCATGTCCCAGTGTAGGGGAATGCCAGAGCCAGGAATCAAGAGAGGGTGGGTTGTTGAGCAGGGGGAGGGTGGATAGAACAGGGCTTTTTTTGGTTTTTTGTTTTTTCATTTTATTTATTTTTTTTCTTTTTTTTCGGAGGGGAACCCAGGAAAGGAGATATCATATGACATGTAAATAAAGAAAATACGTTAAAAAAAAAAAGAAAAACACATTGTTAAAGTAAAAATGGGGGGGTATATAAACTCTGTCTGGATAGTGGGGAGGTGGAAGGGAACAGGGGTTTGTTTTAGTTTTTGTGTTTTTATTTTATTTTATTTTATTTTATTTTTTCCTTTAGAGGGGAACCTGGGAAAGGAGATATTGTAAATAAAGAAAACATCTAATAAAAAAGGGAAGAGAGAGAGGATATTTCTATATTAAAGAACAAAATGATTAAAATGATATTCAAATCATATAAAATCAGAACTTGATGAAAACCTTAAAATGGTTCTCCCTCTCACACATTGCAAATCTCTATTTCTATGTGAGTCTTGACTTATTTTTCACACCCTTTATACTTTCCTGTCCTCTCCTTTGCTCATTATTCCATCTCTAGCTCTTAGTTAAGTTTTTTTTTTCTTTTTTCTATTTCACTTTCCTCCAATATTCTGTCTGAGTATTCCTAACTATCACACATGAACATAAAAATGGAGTTCTGTTTCATTTGCCTATGGATTCTGGGGCCTATCCTTTTCCATATTGGTATCTGGCATATGATACTTTCTATGATATATGGAGTAAAATACTATAGAGAAATTTCCATGGGTTTAAAGACATTGGATTCTGATTCAAATTATTCTTTGATTTTTCTCTACTAGTTTCCCAGTTTAACTTGAAATACAGAAAGCAGAATCATGCCAACTTAATTTTGTCTACAAATTTATATTTTGACTTTGAAAAGATATCTATAATTCAAACTTTAATTTCACAATCTTTGGCTAGAAAGATAACTTGTTTAATTTTCAAGGATGATTTAAATTGTATTTTACTCTTATAGTGTCTATAACACATACATTATTCTGCTACTGTCCTTAAACACATTACACCTTAGATTTAATATTTCTCATGATCAAAGCCCTTATACATTACATTTTCTTTTTATATTTTATTTATGTTTATATTGCCTGTGTACAAAGTATTTGGATATGGATCACATGCACATTTTCAATTGGCATGATTTTGATATATTTATTTTCCTAGTTTGAACACATTTTATTTTATTTTATTTTAAAGATTTATTTATTTTATATATGTGAGTACACTGTTGCTCTCTTCAAACATACCAGAAGAGGGCATCATATGACATTACAGATCATTGTGAGCCATAGTGTTTGCTGGGAATTGAATTCAGGACCTTTGGAAGAGCAGTCAGTGCTCTTAACTGCTGAGCCCTCTCTCCAGCCCTTGAAAAGATTTTAAATTAAAAATAAATTTAGAAATTAATAGTGCTACATGCTAACATACCAATAGGCAACTTCCTTGCAACATTTCAGTTGAGTTTCAAGAGTATAAAATTAACTAATATAGATTCCATATGACAATATTAGTTACTTTCTATTTCTGTGGTAAAACATGACCAAAGCAACTTATGGAAGAAAGAGGTTTTGGGGGGGCATATGGTACCAGATAGAGTCAATGATGAAGAAACAAAGGTAGCAAGCATCACATAGCTGCTACAGCTGAGAAAACATGTCTTAAACCACTCACATGACACAGAGAAAGCTAACTTAAAATTAAAAAGTTTTCCAAAATCTCAAAAACCATCCCAGTGATATCCTCTAGCAAATCCACATCTTCTAATTCTCTGCAAACAGCCACTAGTGAAGACCAAGTACTCACATTCCAAACACTTATAGGTCTCATCTCATTCAAACGATCACAACTAAGTTGTCAAATCACAGTGCAGTTGTTAATCTCTAGTTAAAGAAAGTTTTTCACCATACAATATTGGTGCTCTATCTATAAAATGGTGTCTCCTTTTTCTGTGTAATAAAGTACTTGCTGAAGTAATTATTGACTTCTTTATTCTTTACTTTAAAGTTTGTGAGTGTAAAACTTTAAAGTTTGTCTGAGACCATCCTAAATCTGTTCCACATTTTCCTAATGGCATTTTTCATTTCTTTATTTCTGAAAGTGTAAATTATAGGATTGAGCAATGGAGTCATGATGCCATCAAACACAGCCACCTTTTTCTCAAAAGATGATGCAGATGTGGATCGTGCATAGATAAAAATGCATGGGACAAAGAATGAAACCACAACAGCAATGTGTGATCCACAAGTGGAGAGAGCTTTCCATCGCCCTTCGGAACTGTGACTTCTTAGAGAGAATAAGATGACACCATAGGAGATTAGCAACATAGAAAAGATTATAATGCAAATAGACCCACTGTTGGCAAACACTAAGAGGCCATAAACATAAGTGTTAGTGCATGCCAATTCCAGTAATGGGAACAAGTCACACATGAAATGATCAATGACATTGGGTCCACAAAAGGGTAGCTGCAAAGTGAAGATTATTTGTATGATAGAATGTAAGAATCCCCCTGCCCATGCTATACCCACCAGAGTGCCACAGAGCCTCCAGTTCATTATTGAAGAGTAGTGTAAGGGCTTGCAAATAGCTACATAGCGATCATAGGCCATGGATATTAAGACAATCACTTCCACTGCAGCAAAGAAATGTTCTGCAAAGATCTGCGTCATACAGCCTTCAAAGGAAATAGTTTTGCTGTCATTGACAGAATCTACAATCATCTTTGGTGTGATGACTGAAGTAATACATGCATCCAGGAAGGACAGAAATGCCAGGAAGAAGTACATAGGTGATCCAAGCAGTGCAGGGGTGCAGAGGATTGTCACTGCAATTATTATGTTGCCTCCGATTGTTGCCATGTAGACAAAAGAAAATACAACAAACACTATTTTCTGAACTTTTGGGTTCTCTGAAAGTCCCAGGAGGATGAACTCAGTAACAATAGTTTGGTTTGGCATGATACTCAAAAAATTTTTGAAAATTTTTTATTTATATATGTATTTAGTCATTTATGTATGTATGTGTCTTTTTTTTTGTTCTTTGTAATGTGTGTGTTTGTACATGTGCAGGTGCTATAGTCTTTGTGTAAAGGTCACAGAACAACTAGCAGGAATAACTTTTCTCTCTACTCTGTGAGGTCTTAGATTTGAACATGGGTGGCCAGTCTTGAGAGCGAGCGTCTTTGCCACTGAGACCTCCCTCTTGCCAAAGCTGTCATCATTTAAATCTGTAATTATTAGTAAAAATGCTTCAAACAAGTTTACAGTACTTTTTGACCTGCTTGATGAAAAGAAAGAAACAATTCATCTTTTAAGTGTGAGCTTTTCACATTCTCCAGTGGCTTCCTGGTATGAAGTGTTAAAAAGCATCCTAAAACTATATTCTATATATGGACAGAAAGACCACAATTGATTTATCATGTCTGCCAGTACCCATCCAAACACTCTGCTATACCAATTGCGAAGTGTAACTTAGAATGCACATGGACTTCCTGGACATATTTCAAATTTTCTTCAATCTCTGGAATGAATTAAAATCTAAACTGGATTAATTCAAATAACATAATACAGAAATAAACATACCACAGAAATCTATTTGGGAAGTACTTAGTTTCTAATACATAATGAGTAAAAATATGTTATGATATCAGCTTTAACTCAGCATTTTAAAAATGTGACCAAAACTCAATAAAGATAATATCTGTTGTCATGTTAACTCAAATAATCACAGAAAGCTATTGCTAAATAAATAACTAATTTAAAATAAAAAAAGAAGATTGGAAGGATGTGATAGGGGTCTCTGTGGGAATCTGAAGAGGTGAAGATGATCAAGATGCATTTTGCACATGTGTAAAATTAAACATAAAGATTTAGAAGACATTGACCAAGCACCTCTGTATAATTTGGCTATATTCAGTTAAACATACAATGGAAAGAAATAACAGTTATAGTATAATATCGAGTCTTAACACTTCTTAATTTTCTATAATACAGTATGATACCTTGTTTTAGGAAGTATAATTCTGTGACTTACATAGTTTGAAATCTGCATGAATTTAGTGTATTTGTAAACAGCTTACCTGTTAAGTCTAAGCTTATGGAGTGGGATCAAATTTGAAAATGTTAAAACACTGCTCTTGATGACATGTCTTTAAAATTCTAATTATAATTCATAATTCTAATTACAATTAATTCTTTTGAAAGTCCAGCTTCCTTGTCTACTGAAATTCTTTTATGAAACATTTGGATAAATAGTCTAGCTTTTGAGCTCATTTTTGTCAAGAATACATAGGTTACAAAATGTCTATAGTCTCTCCTACATATATAATGTATGACTTATAAAATATAAATTAGATATATGAACAATATGTACATAGATATATTTTTTTAAAAATTTGTCATAAAGCAGTAAGGTATTTGTAGTAAGAAAAAAAAAACATAGTGATTTTAATGACTGCCACTTAGAGTGTATACAGTTTTACATGTTTATGAAGTACCAAAAAAAACTCAAAATACTTCAAATAGTTCTAATACTTCAAGACAACCATTAACCATTTCCATGCGTTTTAGGTCTGTTCTTCACCACTACCTATAATATAAACTCAGTATCTACCCATATACTATGGATAAGGAAATAACACAATGGAAACCTTAAATAACATTGTAATCATTCTAAAATAAACACAAATGTACTATTCTCATCTAAATGTAATATGACCATGTTAGTGAAAGCAAATGACTAACATACTGGAACTTCCTTCCTACCAATTCTGTTAATCTTAAATCAAACATATAAAATATTAAATAGAAAACACAAGATGGTTAAGTTGGCTACCAAAAAGGCAGGAAAAAGTCTTCATATATGATATCCATTTGCCATTGAACAAGCTACCTCATATCAGTAAGCCACAATAGAAACATTTAATACTTCATTTTCTTGAACAGTTTTTAAATCAGAAACAATATTTTGCTACTATTATTAACAGACCACAGAAGTTAAGGTTGTACCAACCCTTGCTCAGGGGTCTTGTACAGCAGGGACTGTGGTCACTGAGGCAGTTCCAGAAGCAGTAACTTTGGCATATGTGCCTACCCATGCTTTGTTATGCATATTATTCACTACTTCCCTCTAGTTCATTTTTGTGACAAGGCTACTTGTTGCAGCAGTCATTCTGTAAATAACAAATTTCTTTTTTAAGTGTGAAACTTACATGACATTAAATTCTATCAAAGGGACAAGGCACAGTGTGTCCTTAGTAGTCGGTTTTAGGCAATGGGGATCTAACTCTCTTGATAGAGTGCTTGCCTACCATCAGTGATTCTCTGGGTCTGGGGCATAGCACCACATACACCTCACACACCTGTAATCTAGGCACTCTGGAGATGAAAAAGGAAAACCCAGAGCCTCAAAGTCATGCTTGGATTTATAAGGAGGTTAAGAGTAAGCTGCATATGAGACCCTGTTTTAAAAAGATAGAAATAATTTAGACAAACCAATACTTATATCAATCAATAAATTATCAGGCACTTCAAATAATAAATATTTTCATTACATATGAAAACAATAAATTAAATACCTCTTTGAAGTTACTCTTTGTGTTTAATTCTTTAAACTTACCACATTTTAATATAGTATTTTATTGACACAAAAGATTGATTTCTTTTGTGTGTAGCTAAGCAAATCTCTTCCCATAACACTCTGGGAAGTAGTTGTTCTTCAGATTATCAAGCCTGGTCACTCCCCTTAGTACTGTCCTATTAATTCTCTGATATCTCAACTTTACTCAAGTCATGAAATGTAAGAGAGTAAACTTTTCTGTTTCCTTTTGTTTCTTTGGATGCCTGAATGTTCTCTCAGTCTCTGTCTCTGTCTCTGTCTCTCTCTGTCTCTCTCTCTCTCTCTCTCTCTCTCTGTCTCTCTCTCTCTCTCTCTCTCTCTCTCTCTCTCTCTCTCATTGCTATGCTAATAATTCAGGTGCTCATGACAAAGAAACCAAGCCATTAAACAGTCACTAAAGCAATGTAGAGCTTCAAGCACTTTAATTTTCCTGGGGAGTTCTTAGGTGGGAAGTTAATAGTAACTAGAAGGCTCTGCTCTCACCCTTTCAAAATGGTGCTATGTGTCTTCTGTGCTTTGTGTACATGTGTAGTAGTGGAAAAAAAAGTCACACTTTAGTTTTGCTATCAATCATTTACAGTAGTGTGTTCCAACCTTCCTAAGGATTCAACACTTTAATACAATTCCTCATGTTGTGGTGACCCTCAACCATAAAACTATTTTCATTACTACTTCATAACTGTAATTTTGTTAGTTTTGAATTATACTTCAAATATATGTGTTTTCTTATGGTCTTAGGCAACTGTGTGAAAGAAGCATTTGACCCCACAAAGAAGTCAGAACTTCTAGGTTGAGAAATGTTGATATATAGTAACGCAACACTTTAGTCTACCTTATCCCTAACAACATTCAATATAAAAACAAATTTAATAAAAATAATCAGAATGGTTTATAGATCAGTACACAAATATAAATTATGTAGAAAGAACAAATCAAGTACTATTGGAAAGACAATAGGCAAAGATGCATGTGAAATTCTAAGTGACTTGGTTTCAATGTGAAGGAGAAGGACTGAGGATATATTTAAAATGTTTATATGTCAGGACATAGAGAGGAACACGAGAATGAGAGAGGAGGGGAGAAAGAGAGAGAGGAATGAAGAAATAAGGAGTGAAGGGAGGAGGAGATGAGGAGAGGAATGGAATCCTCGAAGAGGCGAAGAGGCTGAGAGTCCTGACTTTGTACACTGCCAATATTATCTGGGGATCTAGGCAGTCATTACTTTTCAAGTGCTGTGTTCTGGGCTAGACATGCACCATTTTCTTTGCTTCTGTAACAAGAGATTTTTGAATACCATCCACAATGAAAATGACTAATCTGAGCTCCAAAGTTTATGAAATTATTATTCTTAAGCTATGAAGACAAAAGTCAGAGAAACTATTAACCACAGTACTATGACCACAACACCCAGAATTTAAACCATTTTATCACAATATAAAAATTCTGTCTCAAAAGGCAAAATTGTGGCTTGCAAGACTCACCATATATTAGTCTGTGAAAAATCTGCATAGACACCTCCTGTTTTCTATGCCAGAAATTGTGTTCACTAGAGACAAAAATACAATTAATATCCAACTCTTCCTTCTACATCTAAGAGTAAAAGAAAGCACTGGCTGACAGTGGAGGTGAAGAATAGTTCAACTAATTTTCCAGTCCTGCCTTCAATTGTGGGTTCAGGTTAAAATAAAAATGTAGGATCCAAAGTTTCCTGCTTGTATGCAAGTGAAATTTAAAGAGGCTTCCTCAGAGCTCATGAGCCAGTTAGATTGATTCTCAGTCCTCTAGGATTTAGAGAATGGCTTCTCACATGATTATTTATTTATTTATTTATTTATTTATTTATTTTTATTTATTTATTAATCATTCCATTCATTTACATCTCAAATGCTATCCTACTCCCCAATTACCCCTACACCAATCTCCCCTCCCCCTTCCATTTTGCCTGTATGAGAGTGTTCCCCCACCCACCCACCCTCTCAGTGATAATGTTGAAGGCTTTTTTGTTTTGTATTGTTTTATTTTGTTTTTAGAGATGGATTTTTCTGTATAGCCCTGGCTGTCCTGGAACTCACTCTGTAGACCAGGCTGGCCTTGAACTCAGAAATTTGCCTGCCTCTGCCTCCCAAGTGCTGGGATTAAAGCCGTGTGCCACCATTGCCTGGCTTTGAAGGCTTTTTTAAATTACTGAAGTGATCATAAAAGTTTGACGTGCTAACTAAATTACTGTTTGCTTTTAAATATCTCACATTTCTATTTAATTTTGTATACACACACACATAGACACACATATAATGGATGTGTCTTATAATGGATGAATTATGGTATTTCATTGAAGTGTTTAAGCAAAAGGTTTGCACACTTAGAAAATAGGAGAGTTCTGTTGTAAGGAATCTGTCAACCTATTCAGAACATATGTTTTGTTATGGGAAAGCAGTAGAAAAGATTTTATGTAAAATATATTAAGAGCTTCCTTTGCAATTTGTTTTCCCTCGATTTTCTTTTGTTGTCTTATTTCTCTAGCTACAATTTTGAGTACTCTATTGAGTAGATGGAGGGGGAGTAGGCAGCCTTGTATTGTCCCTGATTGTAGTGTTAATCCTTCAAGATTCTCTTCATTTAATTTGATGATGGCTATTGGTTGCATACTAACAGTATTATGGGTAGGTATCTATTATGGGTAGGTATGTGACTTGAGTTCCTGATATCTCCAAGACATTTAACATGAAAGGGTGTTGTATTTTATCAAACTTTTTTTCAGCATCCAATGATCATGTGATATTTTTTCTCTCAGTTTGTTTAGATTACATTGATGGATTTTACTATATTGAACCATTCATTAATAAAAAACACTTATCAGAAGAACCATCATCTACATAGTCTACAAGTTTAAGACACATGGATTTTCTTTTAATTTAAATATTAAGTAGGTATCCCAATATAGCCGAGTCATCTGATTCAGATTTCATATTTTATTCTCTGTTCCCATTTCTCATTTTGATTATTTTTAGCATCTTCTACTTTACAAGACAAATCCTTTATCTACTGCTTAGAGGAGTCAGAAACAATTTTATATTCTATTTTTTACACTGAATTACTTCAGGTTCCATTATCTGTGCCTTTTAGAAAAGCAGAGTGTAATGCCTTAGAAATAATATTGTGAAAAGGAATCAGAACAGAAAATGTAAGAATTACTTTTCTTCACAAACATAAAAAATGGAGAGAGACAGTAAATTCAAATTATTAAGAGAGGGGTTTCCTATCCAATAAATTGTAAGCAATTTGAGGTTTGAAACATAAATTATGCCTACCTAAATTACCTAATATTTTAAAATTTTCATTCCCATCATTTATTATGGAAGGAATTAGAAAGGAGCTCAGTTTAGCTTGTTCACTGTACTGTACAAAGTATGTGATATCTTAGCTATATGGTCTCACCATATAGTAGTCATGGACAACCAAGAGTAATTGTAAAAGACAATATTGTTTTGGGTACCTTACCCAGAGGTTTTTGTTTAACTATCTGTAGCTTCTAGGAGGGACATTATTCACACATTCGGGATACCTCCATTTAAACTCCCCTTTTAATAGTATGTTGAAATACTTTACAAAATAGTAGACTACCATATGCCCTTTTTTTCTATTTTTTTATTAGATGTTTTCTTTATTTACAAAATCTCCTTTCCAAGGTTCCGCTTCCAAAAAGAAAAAAAATTAAATTAAATTAAATTAAAAAAAAAAAACAAACCAAAAACAATCCCCTGTTCCCTCTCCCCGCGCCAGGCTCAACATCCAACCCCCTCATGCTTACTGGCCCTAGCATTCCAGTACACTGGGGCATAGAACTTTCACAGAGACAAGGGCCTGTCCTCCCATTGATGACCGACTTAGACATCCTCTGCTATACACATGCTGCTGGAGCCATGAGGTCCACCATGTGTACTCTTTGGTAAGAGTTTTAATCCCGGGGAGCTCTGAGGGTACTAGTTAGTTCATATTGTTGTTCATCCTAAGGGGCTGCAAACCCTTCAGCTTCTTGGGTCCTTTCTTTAGCTCCTTCAATGGGGACCATGTACTCAGTCCAATGGATGGCTGTGAGCCTTTACTTCTGTATTAGTCGGGTACTGGCAGAGCCTCTCAGGAGACAGCTATATCAGGCTCTTATCAGTCAGCCCTTCTGGCATACACAATAGTGTCTAGATTTGATGATTAAATATGGGAAAGATTCCCAGGTGGAACAGTCTCTGGATTGTCCTTCCTTTAGTCTCTATTCCATAGTTAGTCTCTACAACTCCTTCCATGGGTATTTTGTTCCCCCTTTTAAGAAGGAATGAAGTATCCACACTTTGATCTTCCTTCTTGAGTTTGTTGTGGTTTGTGGTTTGTACTTTGTGTATTCCAATCTTCTGGACTAATATCCATTTCTCAGAGAATGCATACCATGTGTGATCTTTTGTGATTGAGTTACCTCACTCAAGATGATATTCTCCAAATCCATCCATTTCCTAAGGATTTCATAAATTCATTGTTTTTAATAGCTGAGTAGTACTCCATTGTGTAGATGTACCACATTTTCTGTATCCATTCCTCTGTTGAGGGACATCTGGGTTGTTTCCAGTTTTTGGCTATTGTAAATGAGTCTGATATGAACATAGTGGAACATGTGTCCTTACTACATGTTGGAGCATCATCTGGGTATATCAGGAGTGGTATAGCTGGGTCCTCTGGTAGTACTATGTCCAATTTCCAGAAGAGCTGCCAAAATGATTTCCAGAGTGGTTGTACCAGCTTGCAGTCCCACCAGCAATGAAGGAGTGCTCCTCTTTCTCCACAACCTCACCAGCATCTGTTGTCACCTGAGTTTTTTATCCTAGCCAATCTGACTGGTGTGAGGTGGAATCTCAGGGTTGTTCTGATTTGCATTTCCCTGATAACTAAGGACGTTGAACATTTCTTTAGGTGCTTTTCAGTCATTTGTTATTCCTCAGTTGAGAATTCTTTGTTTAGCTCTATAACCCATTTTTTAGTAGGGTTAATTGTTTCTCTGGAGTCTAACTTCTTGAGTTCTTTGTATATATTGGATATTAGCCCTCTATCAGATATAGGATTGGTAAAGATCTTTTCCCAATTTGTTGGTTGTCATTTTGTCCCATCGACAGTGTCTTTTGCCTTACAGAAGCTTTGCAATTTAATGAAGTCACATTTGTGGATTCTTGATCTTAGAGCATAAGCTATTGATGTTCTGTTCAGGAAATTTTCCCCTGTGCCTATGTGCTTGAGGCTTTTTCCCACTTTATTTTCTATTAGTTTTAGTGTATCTGGTTTTATGTGGAGGTCCTTGATCCACTTGGACTTGAGCTTTGAACAAGGAGATAAGAATGGATCAATTTGCCTTCTTCTACATGCTAACCGCCAGTTGAACCAGCACCATTTGTTGAAAATACTGTCTTTTTTTCCACTGGATGGTTTTAGCTCCTTTGTCAAAGATCAAGTGGCCATAGGTTTGTGGGTTCATTTCTGGGTCTTCAATTCTATTCTATTGATCTACCGGCCTGTCACTGTACCAATACCATGCAGTTTTTATCACAATTGCTTTGTAGTACAGCTTAAGGTCCAGGATGTTCATTCCACCAGAGGTTCCTTTATTGTTGAGAATAATTTTGGCTATCCTGGGTGTTATTCCAGATGAATTTACTAATTGCTCTTCCTAAGTCTGTGAAGAATTGAGTTGGAATTTTGATGGGGATTGCATTGAATCTGTAGATTACTTTCGGCAAGATGGCCAGTTTTACTATATTAATCCTGCCAATCCATGAGCATGGGAGATCTTTCCATCTTCTGAGATCTTCTTCAATTTCCTTCTTCAGAGACTTGAAGTTTTTGGCAAACAGACATTTTACTTGCTTAGTTAGAGTCACACCAATTTATTTTATATTATTTGTTACTCTTTTGAGTGATGTTGTTTCCATAATCTCTTTCTCAGCCTGTTTATCCTTTGTATAGAGGAAGGCCATATGGCGTTTTCAAACATCATTAGTTAGGGTGTTGTTTTGTTTACTCTTTCCTCATCCTTCAACTCCTTCATCCTATACATAAAGCCCTGCTTACATCTTTCCACACCCATTGTCCTTCACTTTCATCTTACACATGTTTGTTAATATGAAGGGCACATCTAAAGCTGAGAGTCAGGCATAAAATTCTTCCAGTATTATTGCATCAGGCTCTACCTGATCTATTATTTCTTTCAATATTTTTCTTTTTAATAAAATTGAGATATACAACATTTACTGAAGAAATACTTATCCTTGTTTCCTTGTTTTTTTTAATTAGCTTGCTGAATTGATCCTCTAATTTGCATGTAATAAGCCATCTAAAAATGTTTTAATTAATATTTTTTTGAAGTCTACTTTTAGGAGCTTGAATTGCCTGAATAAATGTAGGCATTAATGAAAATACTGGAGATATCATAATACCTGACCTCAAATCATGCTAGAAAGTCCTAGTAACAAAGAAAGCATGATGCCATCACAAGAAAGGAGTCACAACAAATTACAGAACTAGAATTCACAAATAAATATGTCGAGTCAAAGCCAATAACTCAAGAGTGTTGACAAATATATATGTTGGAAAATAGCAGCATCTTCAAAAAAATAGTACATAATAAGCTGGATATGATGTGAAGTAGAATGAAATTAGACCCATTCCTCTGAAGCTGCACAAAATTACTTTGAAATGGATCAAACACTGAAACTGCTAGAGGAAAACTTTTTGAATAGTCACATCAAGATGTGGATATAGGCAAGGACATGTACAAGTAACCATGAGGTACACAGCAGAATGTAGACTAAACTAAATGGGTTATCTCTAGTTATGATATCTAGTCAGAGAAGAGCCTAGCTAGAAGGCAAGGAGTTGATAAATATATTTTGAATCTTAAACTTATTTCTAGATGCATGGGGCTGAGAAGAATTGGGGCCTAACTTCAACAAAATGGTGTTCAATGTAGTGTAGTACTGAAGCTTACAGCCTGAAAAGGTCTGGTAAAAAGGAAGGGTGAGTCAGACTAGCAGGACAAGAATCCTATTGCTTTATATATAAATAAATAAATAAATAAATAAATAAATAAATAAATAAATTAGACCAAATCAAGAAACAACAACTCTTCCAATTAATAAATAGTCCAATGAATCAATTAAATAGTTCCCCAAAGAAAAAAATACATATGCCCAAAACATGCATGAAAGTATTCTACATCATTATCCTTCAAGTTGTTTAATGATTATACTTCACAGTGCTGAGTAAATAGGCACATTTGCTGCTTTTGTGAAGAAGATTAGTGTTTAAATCCCAGTCAGTGCCTTTGTGCTGGTTCACAAACATTTGTCATTATCACTCTAGTTCTAATGGGTCTAACACCATTTTCTGGTCTCCAATGGCACTGTACACATGTAGTAGGCACATACACATGCAGTCAAAGTGTTCATACATACAAAAAATGCATCAAGATTTCCTCTTCATATAGTCAGAATGAGAGTCAAAAAGACAAATGACAAAAAAGTCTGATGAGGACTTCAGGAATTGTTGGCAGACACATAGATGGTACAACAACTATGGATATCAGTGTAGAGATTTTTTTCAGAAAATAAAAAATGGAACTGTTAACTGGCCCAGCTCCCTTTGATTTCTAACTACTAGTGGAGTGATACTTGTTCACCTCTATTAACTGAAGTTTTCAAAGTAGCTAAGAAACAGACTTAGGAATTCCCTACCAATGGTGGCATATAAAGAAATGCTAATGTGATGACTCAGCTGGTAAATGTGTTTGCCATCATATTTGACACTGTGAGTTCAATCCACAGACCTACCACAGACTACATAGTAGAATCTGAGAAATGATTCGTGTAAGCTGTCTTCTGACCTCCTCATGTGCACTGTGGCATGCACTACATCCTTTCCTTCAGAAAGAAAAGAGACAAACTAAGAAACAAATAAATACATAAATGTAAAAATGAGAATATAATCACAAAAATGTAATTATGATAGTTTGTAGGAAAATAACTGGAACTAGAAATTACCTTAAGGGATGTATGCCTGTCCCAGAAATACAAACACTACATTTTCATTTGGCTGCAGCTTCTAGATTTATTTTTAAAACAATATATTTATGTAGATATGTGTTTATTGGGTATGAGTCATGAAACTAAATAGAGTACCATGATAGTGGTGGAGAATGGAGAGTTGTAAAGGGAAAACAGGGGTAGCATGTTTGCAATGTCCAAGAAGAAAGCAGCTAGTGAAAGAAAGGAATGGCAAGATGGTGGCTGTTTTAGGAAGCTTTGTAGACTACAGTGTGATTATTATGAGATACTAATCAAAGAAGGGGTATGAGGATCCTATGGATAGACAGTATTATATATACATGCTTCCCCTGTAAAGGAGTAATTTAACTTTTTTTTTTTTTTTAAAAAAATATGTTATAGCATCACATACTTTCAGTAAACATGAAGACATAAAATGAATGAAGCATATGATATATAAATGCTGGTGCTCAGTATGAGAAGAAAATTATAAACAAAATAGGTCTTCATACAAAAGATAAAGTAGTATAAACATCATAAGGTGGATGGCAAGAGGACTAGATCTGGGAAGGGTTGGGGATGGGAACAGGAGAGATGAGGTAAGAGGACAGAAGAGAGTACTGGGAGAGACGACTTGTAATATGGGGGTGGATCTCTGGGAGAAGCTAGAACCCTAGGGTGATGGAAATTCCTAGGAATCTATGAGGTTTATTATTGCTACGACTCCTAGGAATGGAGTTCTGGAGCCTGAACTGGTCATCTTTAGTAACCAGGCCAGACTTCCAATGGGAGACTGGAACACTAACCCAGGCACAAAACCTTCAATCTACACTTTGTCCCCTGCCTACAAGATGTTCGGGGGTAAAGATGGAGCAGAAATTCAGGGAATGGCCATCCAAAGACTGGTCCAGCTTGATACCCATGCCATGAGAGGAAGCCTACCTCTGACTCTGGTAATGGTGATCTGCTGTACTTGCAGAGAGGACCCTAGCATAACCATCACAATAGAGACTTTCATCCAGCAACTAATGGAAACAAATGCAGAGACCCACAACCAAACATTAGGTGGAGCTTCAGGAATGCTATGAAAAACAGGGAGGAAGGAAGGCAAGAGCCAGAAAGGCCAAAGATACCACAAGAAAACCTACACAATCAATTGACTGGCCCCATAAGGACTCACAGACACTGGACAGTCAACCTAGAGAGCAGGCATGCGTTGCTTGGACTTCATGTGAGATTCCTTTTTTTTTTTTTTTTTAAGATTTATTTATTTATTTATTTTATGTATATGAATACACTGTAGCTGTACAGATGGTTGTGAGCCATCATGTGGATGCTGGAAGGTGAACTCAGGACCTCTGTTCGCTCTGGCCCAAAGATTTATTATTATATGTAAGTACATTGTGGGTGTCTTCCGACACACCAGAAGAGGGCGTCAGATTGCATTACAGATGGTAGTGAGCCACCATGTGGTTGCTGGGGTTTGAACTCAGGACCTTTGGAAGAGCAGTCAGTGCTCTTAAACACTTTGCTATCTCTCCAGCCCTCATGTGGGATTCCTAAAGTGGGAATAGAGACAGTCTCTGACTCTGTTGCATGCCTTCGGATCCTTTCTCCCTGTTGGACTACCAATCTAGCCTCAGATGAGCCTAGTCTTAGCACAACTTTATATGCCAAGGCTGATATGTATAGCACTATATGTATAGCAGAGGATGGCCTAGTTGGTAATCAATGGGAGGAGAGGCCCTTGGTCCTGTGAAGGTTCTATGCCCCAGTGTAGGGGAATGCCAGGGCCAGAAAGTGGGAGAGAGTGGGTTGGTGAGCTGGGGGGAGGGAACAGGTGTTTTTTTTTCTTTTTTTTTTCTTTTCTTTTTTTTTTTTGAAGGGAAAACTGGGAAAGGAGGTATCATATGACATGTAAATAAAGAAAATATCTCATAAAAAAACAAAACAAAAAGATATGCCAAGGCTGGTTAATATGCATGGGAGGCGTCCCCTTTTCTGAATAGAAAGGGAGGAGGAGTGGAAGAGAAAAATCGAGGAGAGGAGTGGGAGGAGGGGACTAACTAGAAACTCCAGTTGGGATGTAAATTAAGTAATTAATTAAAATAAATGAAAATAAAAAAATGAGGTACACATGTGATCTCATTTGAAAATTATCAGCTCATGAAGATGAAAACTTACCTAAGATTTCACAAATGTAATTATCAAAGGTCTATGCTAGAATCATATAAAAGATCCCCATAGGCCTTTATTGGGATTCCTTTTGAGTCTCTACATAAGAAAACTGGAAAGATGATTATATATTTTTTAAAAACATTCTACTTTCATCTATATAAAACAGTCGTGACTATGGTTCCAAGTGCAATGACTGAGATATTCACCAAGATGCTCACAGCTCCCTAATCCTGTGCCCCCTTCGGACACCTAATGCCTCTTTCTTTCCTACAGCATTTCTTCAACCATTCTCCAGCCAATCCTAATAATTGCTGTTCCTTTTAAACCAGCAGAGTTCTACTCTCATATTGGTCATAGCACACAGCTGGTGACCTTTTCTCTAGTCTAGCCTTATTATTTCTATCTATTACAGAAATAGAAACCAGTTTCAGTCTGTCTTCTCAAAAAGCCCTCCTAGCTTCCCATACCCAGATCATTTTCTTGTCGAAGCCTTTATAATTAAATGAATATGCTATTAAACCATGTTTTATTCAAATAATACAAGTTTTCACTTGTGTGTTTCTTCAATATCTTTCAGCTAATTTTACATCTTCACTAGAAAATGAGACTACAGCCTTCTATCTTTAAGAAAGTATTATTGGCCATTTTCTCTCGGGTAAGTTTCTGAGACTGGAGCAGCCAGCCTGGAGGCACAGGCCCCACGACTCCCAGGGGAGCCGCAGGGCAGCAGGGACAGGATCCTCTCAGCTTCTGAGTGACAAAGGAGGATCAGCTTCCTTCTCTGCCTCTTTCCTGCAAGTGGAGGGCCTACCTCCAGGGAACGCCTTAAGCCAGAGACTCTGGCAAGAGCCGCCATTTCCTCTCTGGTGAGTTTCTAAGACCAGAGCAGCCAGCTTGGAGGAACAGACCCCATGAGTCACAGGGGACTTGCAGGGAGGCAGGGACAGGACAAACTCTAGCCAGAGACACTAAGAACATCTAACACCAAAAAGCAAAACATGGCGAAAGGCAAACACAAGAATCCTACCAACAGAAACCAAGACTACTTGGCTTCATCAGAACCTAG
>NW_022196897.1:75153065-75157746 GCF_008632895.1 Mastomys coucha | reverse complement strand
ACCCAATCACAAAAGAACAAACACGGTATGCACTCTCTGATAAGTGGTTATTAGCCCAGAAATTTGGAGTACAGGAAGAACAACCCACTTTCCACAAGGAACTCAATATGAAGGAAGACCAAAAGGTGGACATTTCATTCCTTCTTAAAAGGGGAAACCAAATACCCAAGGAAGGAGTTGCAGAGATTAACTATGGAGCAGAGACTGAAGGAAGGGCAAGCAAGCCTAAATATAGCTCTCCTGAGAGGCTCTGATAGTACCTGACTAACACAGATGTAGAGGCTCACAGCCATCCATCGAACTGAGTACAGGGTCCCCAGTGAAGGAGTTAGAGAAAGGACCAATGGAGCTGAGGGGTTTGCAGCCCCTTAGGACTAACAACTATGAACTGAGTAGTACCCTCAGAGCTCCCAGGGTTTCAACCACCAACCAAATACTGCACATGGAGGCGTCTGATTGTTCAGGCAACATGTGTATAGTAGAGGATTGCAAAATCGATCATCAATAGGAGGAGAGGACCTTGGCCTTGTGAAGGTTCTGTGCCCCAGTGTAGGAGAATGCCAGGGCCAGAAAGTGGGAGAGGGCGGGGTGGCAGGCATGGGGAAGGGGGAGGCAACAGGGGTTTGTTTTGTTGTTTTTGTTTGTTTCTTTGTTTTTTGGAGGGGAAACTGGGAATGGAGAAATTTACATGTAAATAAAGAAAATATCTAAAAAAGTATTATTAATTTAACATTTTTATAAATAATGGGATTTTATTTTATTTTAATAGCTACTTCTACTTCAAATTTATTTATTTATTTGTTTATTTAAGTCCTAAATGCATCCCCCTCCTGATCACATCTCATTCCCACTCTTCTTCTCCTCTGAGAGAGTGTATCCCCTTTCTCTGGCACATTAAGTCACTGCCAGATTAGGTGTACCCTCTCCCACTGAGGCCAAACAAGGCAGTTCTGTTGGGGAACAGATATGACAGTCGGGTTACAGCTTTCGGGAGAGCCTTTGTTCCAGTTGTTGGTGGCCTCACATGGAGACTGAGCTGCATGTCTGCTACTTATGTGCTGGGGGGCCTCATTCCAGTTCATGTGTGTTCTTTGGTTCGTGATCCAGTCTCTAAGAGCTCTCAGAGATCCAAGTTAGTTAACTGTTGGTCTCCTGTGGGTTTCCCATCCCATTTAGGGCCTTTGATCCTTCCTCCAACTCTTTTATAAGAATCCCTGACTTCCATCTGAGGTTTGACTGAGGTTAACTGCATCTGCTTTAGTCAGCTGCTGGATAGAGCCCCTCAGAGTACAGTTATCCTATGTTCCTGACTGCAAGAATAGCAAAGTATCATTAATAATGTCAGGGATTGGTACTTACCCATGGGATAGGCTTCAAATCGGGCAGGTTATTGGGTGGCCATTCCTTTAGTCTCTGCTCCATATTTGTCCTTTTAGATAGGAGAAATTTGGGGTCAAAAGTTTTGTGGGTGCTTGAAGTCTTCACCCCTTCACTGGGGGTCCTGCCTGGCTACAGAAGGTAGTCTATTCAGGTACCATGTCCCCACTGTTAGGCATCTAGGCTAAGGTCACCTACATTTCTCCCAGGAGCCTCTCCCATCTCAGGTCTCTGGAACTTCCTAAAGATTTTCCCCAACCTCAGAGGCTGCAGATTTCCACTCACTCTCTTGGCCTTCTGTATCTGTCTTCTGTCTCTACCCACATTTGCTCCCCAGTCCCTTCCCCTCTCCTCTCACACTCACTTTCTTCTCTCCCTCTGTCTCTTATGACTATTTATTTGTTGACATCCCAAATGCTGACCCCTCTTGGCTCAACCCTCACAGAGACCCTCCCCCTTCCCTTCTTCCATGCTCTTCTGAGAGGGTGGGCATCAGAAGTACTCCCTTCTAAGTGGTGTGATTCTAGCATGCCTGCTTGAGCCTTCCTTTTTGTTTAAATTCTTTGGTTCTATAGGGTATATTATTGGTGTTCAGTACCTTATGGATAATATATATTTATCAGTGAGTACATACCATGCAAGTCCTTTTGAGTCTGGGTTACCTCACTCAGAATGATTTTTTTTCTAGTTCTATCCTTTTGCCTGAAAAAATTTATGATGTCCTTGTCTTTAATAGCTGAGTAGTATTCCATAGTGTAAATGACCAATATTTTCTGTATCCATTCTTTCATTGAGGCACACATGTGGGAATTCATGAAATATTGGATAATCTATTAGACTTTAAAGTTATATTTTAGTTTAAAGTATATAAAAATTATTACAGTCTGTATGATGGGGGAGGGACATTCCATGACATGTAGGAGAGTTCACAGGACAACTTGTGGGTAATAGGTAACTCCTTCTACCATCTACATCCAGATCATCGGGTTTGTTGAAAAGTGCCTGTACCGAGTGAGCTCTCTTACCAGATCCTAGACAAATTTGAAAAACAATAAGTTTTCATCTAAAATTTCACCCCCATATCACTTTGGGTTTTTTTTGTGACATGTTTTAAACATTTTTTCTTATATTAACATAAAATATCACCCCAAATTTTATACCAATTTAAAAACCATTCTTATATTCTTTCACTCATTTACAAATATCATTTGTATGTTATTATACTCTGTCATTTTTTTCAAAAGACAAGGGAACAGATAATTAAGCAAAACTGGGTAAAAAGTAAAGAAAACACTGCATGCAATTTGAATGGAGATTCAGGGATACAGAAAGTGTGATCATCTCACTAGGAAGAGATATCTTGACAAATGTCAGTCTGACTCACATATGAATCATACTAGATGATTCTTCTTTGTTAAGGCACACCATATTTTCAGGTAAAAGAATGCAATACACATATCTTAATTCTATAGATTATGGATGTAATACTTCTGAATGCTATTATTACTGAATTTTCCTATGAATCATTTAAAACCTACTATTATTTAAGAGATACATGAATAGATGTAAAATTATGTTAGAAGAAATGTATAAAAACTACATAAAGCTACAAGTAGTTTGATGTGGTCTCCTTCTGAATAGCTCTGGGGAGAAACTTAAAAGATTTTCTTCAATTATCCATTTCTTTTGTTTAGTTTTAAAATATATTGCCTATATATTATCTATCTACCTATCTTCATCTTTCTGTCTGTCATCTATCTATCCATTCATCCATCCATCCATCCATCTATCTATCTATCTATCTATCTATCTATCTATCTATCTATCTATCTATCTACCATCTGTCTATCCATTTATCTATCCTCTTTCCATCTTTCATCTATCTATCATCTATAAACTCAGAGTAACCTTTATTCATCTGATGTAATTGTCTTCTTGGAGGCTTACTGCTAAATAAGTTCAGCCTTTCTAGCTCATTTTTGATATGGATGGCTAGTTCAACTCAGCTCTTCTGGTTCAAATTCTCCAAGATTCAATCTGGCTTCTCTCAGCTCCTTACTGAGTTGCTCTGCTTGGCATCAAACTAATCTAGCAATCGTTTATAATCTCACTTCTCACTCTCTGACTCATTCTATCTTCACCTCTGTCTAGCTTGGTCTCTGCAACCTACCTGTGAAACTGTCCCTATAAAAACTGCTTCTGAACATAGTGGAGCATGTGTCCTTATTACATGTTGGAGCACCTTCTGGGTATATGCCCAGGAGTGGTACACCTGGGTCCTCTGGTAGTACTATGTCCAATTTCCAGAGGAACTGCCAAACTGATTTCCAGAGTGGTTGTACCAGCTTGTAGCCCCACCAACAATGAAGGAGTGTCCCTCTTTCTCCACAACCTCACCAGCATCTGCTGTCACCTGAGTTTTTTATCCTAGCCAATCTGACTGGTGTGAGGTGGAATCTCAGGGTTGTTTTGATTTGCATTTCCCTGATGACTAAGGATGTTGAACATTTGTTTAGGTGCTTCTCAGCCATTCAGTATTCATCAGTTGAGAATTCTTTGTTTAGCTCTGTACCCCATTTTTAATAGGGCTATCTGGTTCTCTGGAGTCTAACTTCTTGATTTCTTTGTATATATTGGATACTAGCCCTCTATCAGATATAGGATTGGTAAAGATCTTTTCCCAATTTGTTGGTTGCCGTTTTGTCCTATTGACACTGTCTTTTGCCTTACAGAAGTTTTCAATTTTATGACGTCCCATTTGTCAATTCTTGATCTTAGAGCATAAGCTATTGATATTCTGCTCATGAAATTTTCCCGTGCCTATGAGCTCGAGGCTCTTCCCCACTTTCTTTTCTATTAGTTTCAGTCTGTCTGGTTTTATGTGGAGGTCTTTGATTCACTAGTTCCACTATATTCATAGCAGCCTTATTTATAATAGCCCAAAACTGAAAACAAATCAGATGTCCCTCAACAGAGGAATGGATGCAGAAATTGTGGTACATCTACACAATGGAGTACTATTCAGCTATTAAAAACAATGAATTTATGAAATTCTTGGGGAAATGGATGGATCTGCAGAATATCATCCTGAGTGAGATAACCCAATCACAAAAGAACACACATGGTATGCATTCTTTGATAAGTGGATATTAGCCCAAATCGGAATACACGAAGTACAAACCACGAACCACAACAAACTCAAGAAGAAGGAAGAGCAAAGTGTGGATACGTCGTTTCTTCTTAAAAGGGGGAACAAAATACCCATGGAAGGAGTTGTAGAGACTAACTATGGAGCAGAGAGTGA
>NW_022196897.1:75135029-75152776 GCF_008632895.1 Mastomys coucha | reverse complement strand
GGACTGAGTACAGAGTCCCCAATGAAAGAGCTAGAGAAAGGACCCAAGGAGCTGAAGGGTTTGCAGCCTCTTAGGAAGAAAAACAATATGAACTAACTAGTACCCTCAGAGCTCCTAGGGATTAAAACACCAACCAAAGAGTACACATGGTGGGACTAATGGCTCCAGCAGCATATGTATAGCAGAGGAGGCCAAGTTGGTCATCCATGGGAGGAGAGGCCCTTGGCCCTGTGAAGGTTCTATGCCCCAATGTAGGAGAATTCCAGGGCCAGTAAGCAGGAGGGAGTGGGGTATTGAACAGGGGGATGGGGGAGGAGGAGGTTTGTATTAGTTATTGTTTTTTTTATTTTATTTTATTTTATTTTATTGGAGGGGAGCCTGGGAAAGGAGATATTGTAAATAAAGAAAACATCTAATAAAAAATAAGCAAAAAATAAAAACTGCCTCTGAACTTCTTGAACTGAATAGTGTGAACTCCACTCCACTGCACTGTCTCTCAACTCACTGACTAGACTCACTCCTTGAACTGACTGATGCATTAGAACTCCGATCCGCATGCCTCTGTCTCTTGAGTACTTGAATTAAAGACATGAACCTCTACTCCTGGACTTTTCTTTACCTAAAATTTTCTGTGTAGGAGACAGGCCTTGAACTCAGACATCTGGTTACCGTTTTCTCCTTGTTCTTTGGGTGTAACAATGTTGCTGTATTAAAATTCCTCTACCTATGTGTATATATGTCTGCATATATATTTCATCCAGTGAGTAAATGTTGTGTGTGGACATATGCCATGGTGTTTATAGAGATCAGAGGAAACTTTTGAGGGTAGTTCTTTCCTTCCACCACATCATTCTCAGGGATCAGACTCAGGTTGTCAAGTTTGACTACAAATTTCATGCCTTGAGCCATCTTCTTTGTTTGAGAAATCGTTTTTCTAAGCAGCCCGTGGCTTATCTGGAACTTGTGATTTTACTCAGGCTGACAGAACTTGTAGAGTTTCTCCCATCTTTGCCTCCCAACAGTTGATGTTACTAGCATGTGGTCACACAGGCTCTCTACCAATTTCAATGCTATGTTTTCTTATAAAAACAGGTCTTTCACATCATCTTTTAGATAAAAGTCTGCAATTTTTAGCAACTGTTTGATGTTATTTATCCTCCACTTTGATTTTATTGAGAAAACTAATTTAGAATATTTTGTATCTCTTTATATTTTAATAGTTTAATATTTTATATTTATTATACATTTATGAGTGCTTGGCCAGTTTATTATAGATCTCAGGTCTTAGGTTTGGCAGTTACACAAGACTTTATGTAGAAGTCTTCTGAGGTACTATATCCCACCCCTTATGCCAAGTGTTTTATTCCTGAACTTTATGAGATTTTAAAGCATTATCAAATAGAATCTCAAGAAAAATTACAACAAATTAAAAACTAAACTCTTATATGGCTGTGAGTTATTAAGTGATTTTTAACCCTCAATCAAGTAAAAGACAGACCAACATGTATTTGGAAACCAGTGCTGCCAGCTTTTTTCAAACCCAGGGGAACTAAGAATGAATCTCACAGGTTCACGACCTCTCAGAGAAACTTCTTTAAAGTTCAGCTGGAATCAAGACAGAAAGTTTGGCTCCTTTGTTCTCTTTTCTCTGAGGCCATGTGGAGACAGCACTAGAAAAAGGATGAAGGTATTCCCACCTGCATCTCACAGGTGCCCTTCCTCTCTCTCCTAGAAGGAAGAAGAAGAGGGGATCTAAACATAGTATTTTGGTTACCATCAAACAGAAGTCTCCACAGAGAAGAGAAGGCTATCTTCAGATTTTAGACAGAGTTGTTACTTAAGACTCCCCCTTTCATTTCCAGAGATGATTTTAAACTATAACAAACTGATTTAAACTTTGCATGCTACTACATTTAATGTAGTCATGGGCCTTTCACGTTGTAACTGTTTGTGTGAGAGTTACATAAACTCTGGTGCTTAGATGCTTCATCTTTAGTATGGATTGTCTGACCAAGCACAGTGGATACATACAGGACTGAAATGGACATGTGGAGCCCAGAGAACAGCATTTTGTAAGTGTTAAAATGTAACAGCTGTCAGAGTGAACACTGCTTCTTTAATTTCTTTCTTTCTCTCTTCCTTCCTTTCTTCCTCCCTCCCTCCCTCCCTCTGTCCCACCCTCCTTCTTTCCTTCTTTAGTTCCTTCCTTTTTCCTTCCTCTTCCTTCCTTTCCTCCCTCCTTCCATATTTGATTTCTCCTGTTTTTTTTCTTTTCTTCTGAGCATGTTTCTATAAAGCTCTTTGATACAAAATAAAACGTTTCTTTTAGCTTGAAACCAGACAAACTAGAAATTTGTTTGGTGGACTAAATGGACATTTTCTACTGTATCTAAGTAGGACTTTAGGTGTTACAAACACAACCTCATGGGTCTATTTTTTAAAATAAATTTAGTATGCTTTGAGACTGTATAAAGTATATTTATGGAATCATAGAGACAGAAGAGATGCTCCACCCTATGTAGTTATTGCCAGAGAAGATAAAATATACTCTGTCTACAACCACATACTGACATGCAGCACAGAGAAAAGTACTAAATATCAGAGTGACTCAAGTTATTGATCTAATCATATCCTCTTAATTCTCCTGCAATGTGAATGGTGCCATAAACATCACCAGGTCCTCATCCCAGAACAGTTCAGGAATGTGAAGCTGTCAATGTTCTGAACTAGGTTAGTGCTTTAGACATAACATTGTCTTCTAAAAGGAATATAGATTATTAAGAGAAGAAAAATAGAAAGTTCAGACACCCTTAGGAAGGAGATGAAAGGAGGCAAATGGCAGTACATTTCATAATTAATGAAGCACTAAAGCTGTGTATTTAGGGAAATCTAAAGTGCAACAGTGAAAAGAGAGAGTGACAATTACTAATCCGAAGGGAACACATGTCCCAGACGGACATGAGGAAATGCCTATTTATTGACATTCATAGGAAATAGATTTTCACTTGCATCAAATAGAATCATGTTAGTTCAAACTAGGATGGGTTTAAGGAATTTAACCTAAAAGCCACTTCAAAAGAGATGGTCAGTTATTTTTTTCTTAGTGGCAGCAATGTTTATGTGTTTGAAATATATTTTTAGAGCTAGCACTTATACTGACAAACTGGTACTAATACAGTCTGGTAAAGCTAAATTATATATATATATATATATATATATATATATATATATATATATATATATATTTCCTCATTAACAAAGAAATTCTGTTATTAGAAGAGTAACAAATGTCACTATGGGTAGATTTGTTGTTAAAGTGAATGGGTAGGAAAGAAGTAATGCCTACTATGAATAGCAGGGCACAGGAAAGCATAATTCCAGAGGTCTCTGCCCCAGGAGATAGCTCACAGACCACATTTCCTTTTGTAAAGGGTTCCTGAGCATGAGCAGGTACCGAGTTGCATTTCTCTGTGTATGTCTGGCTATCCTGGGACTCTCTCTGTAAAGCAGGCTGGCCTTAAACTCACAGAGATCCATCTGCCTCTATCTTCCAAGTGTTGAGATTAAAGGTATAAGCCAGCATTGCCTGACAAGACTGTAGCTCTTTTGAAAACAAAAGTCATGAAATAATTTTTAGGACATATGGACAGATTACATTGCTCCATATATGAGAATGTGGATTTGTAATGTTTATTAGATCTATGAGGGTTAATGAGAGAAGTTGTGTAGCATTTTCCTAACTTCCATATCTGCCAATCAATAATCTGAAAACCCCACATTCTTTTTAAACTTAAAAAAATATTGTGCATTTACAGTTTCTATTTAAAAGGTTTTACTTCAATACATCTTGATCATATTATTTTAATTCTCTGAGTTCGGCTCAGGTTCTCTCCACTTTCCTGCCTACCCAACTGTTTAGGAGAAGTAAAGGTTGTTTTGTGGGTTGTAAAACTAGATTTTCTACTCTAAATATTTTGACACTAGTAAAAAGACAAATACTGAAAATAAAACATCTCAATTATTATTATATACTAGCTTCTAGGTTATAAATAAAATGTAAAATATCTACATTAATTTTGTTCTACTTCTTCACAGGTGCTATTAAATGTTTAATCATTTCCTCTTGATACTGTGAATATTTTACTTATATTAATGATTTGCAGTTTAAAAAAATTCCTGTTCATTAGAAATCAATGTTATTGAATGCTTAAGATATTACCATTTTTAATTGTATTTGTGACACAGAACCATAATAGGATATGAAATCTCCCGATATCTTTTTAACTTTAGAATAAAATTATGGACTTTGGGATACTAATATGAAGAATACAAAGGTGTCTATGATCTTGAAATTATATACTGATACATTTTCTAAAAGGATTATTTAGATGAACACATATTTCATAGTCAGTATAATAAAGTATGATTTTACAAGGATATTTTATGATTGATTATGTCATTACATCAGTTATATGCAGGCACTGGGTAAGCAATGCTGACATTGTTATTTGCTTGTTCTTTTGGAGTGACGCTTTTCAGGATGTTATTATGAAGAATAATACCCATAACTTCTTGAGAACCAAGGATTTTAAAGTGGAGTAGTTTGTTCACTGATACCTGGATATTAGGCAACATTGTTACTTAGTATTTTTTTTTAAAATATAGCCTTTATTTTGGGGATTTTATAATATAACTGAATTATTTCTCCCCCATTTCATTCCTCCTAACCCTCCCATACAACCTTACCTTCTCTCTTTCAGATTGATGGCCTTTTTCCCACTATTGCTGTTTTTTGCTAATTGAAAATAAGGACATTTTAAATTTCTCTTCAGTGTTTTATTTTTACTAATTTTTGAGGATCATGAATATGCTAATATCCCAGCACATTCCCACTGAGCTTCATTTGATAGTGTCATCATAGACCACTGTGATGTATTTGTCATCATTAAGAAATAAACAAATACATTTCTCCAACTAAATATCAAAATTTGTATTGAGCCAAATTTACACTATTATGTGTATTTTTGTTTTCTATTTAATTAATTGTTTGATTTCACATTATTTTCAGCAATTTATGTGATAGTAGTTTATATATACTTATAAGTACTTACACACTCCTGTTTGCTGAACTATTCCCTTACTATTGTCCTCTCTCTCTCTCTCTCTCTCTCTTTCTCTCTCTCTCTCTCCTTTCTCACTATTGCCTTTTCTTTTTTCTTTCCTTCCCCTCTCTTCCCTTTCTACTAACTCTGTTTATCTACATGATCTTGTGTGAATGTGCTGCTTATATGTGTAGGTATATCTATACATGTACATACCTATATGTGGAGGCCTTAGGTTGATGTGTTTCTTTAAGTGTTGTCTATTTTAATATGCGTTTGAAACAGGATTCCTCACTTAACTTGAAGCCTGCCTGTACATAGGTGTGGTTGGTAAGCAAGCTCCAAGAATCAGCCTGTTTCAATCTAACAACTATGGGGGAAAATGATGTGGACCACATTGCCTAAGTTGTGAATCTGGACTGTGAGGTGTTCATGCTTGTACAGCAATCATTTTGCTGAGTATCTATGATTGTTGGCCTGTGATTCTCAACCTTCCTAATGTTGACACTTTAAGATCATTTCTCATGTTATGATAACCACCAACCATGCAAAACTACTTTTGTTTTTATTTCATAACTGTGATTTTGTTACTATTATGATTCTTACTATAAATATCTGTGTTTTCCAACAGTCCTAGGTGATACTTAAAAAAAGTCATTAGGCCACCAAAGGGGTCATGACTTACAGGTTAAGAAACACTGCTGTAGGACATACCTAATAAATACTTGCATTACAATTTTGTTGTTCTTCGGAAAGGGTAGTGATTATTGAAAAATACTATTTACATTATGCCAGATTAGTATCATGATTTGATTTTCTTTTAGTTTCCTACACAATTTGTTTTTCTTTTCTAAAATAAGGCTATGTTAACCAGTAATGGATATGGTAGGTCTGTAGGCTAGTGTATTGAACCCGATAATTATTAAGGGCATCAAAATGCTATTTCTTACTGTAATTATGAAAAAATATTTTACATTTGTTAATGGGTATGAAGAAAAGCACTCATCAAGCTTTCCCATACAAAAACAAGAATTAAAACTAATATGTGTTTTCTATATGTCTTAATGCAACAGCTGTGTCTCGGAATTTTCTATCTGCTTCTACTGGATTCCAGACTCCATATATATCTATGTGTTATTCTCACATGAAACCTATTGTCTGTTCTAATGACTAAACCCATTAGAAGAACTGAAATCTGAGTCTCATCAAATTTGAAAGACTTGAAGTAATATGATACATAATGCATAGCTTGGATTGTGTTGTCACTAAATTCTTCCAGAACATAATGTGTTCTTTTCTATAAATGTATATTTGTTGCACACTCATTGTAATATTGACATGATTCATGCTCTGTGATCCTTTTACTTGTCATAAGTTTCCTTTCTTTTTTTCTTTTTCTTTTTTTTTTCTTTCTGTTCCTTCTTCTGAGGTTAAACTGGCCAGTGTTAAATTATATCATGATATTTGTACATTATTATAACGGTTATTTTCTGATCTAATAACCCTATAGAATATGCTTTATACTGTTCTTCTTTCAGGTTTAACTGGTGAATGAATAAGGGTCTTTGGTTATCAGCAGTGGTGAGAATGGCAGTTGAGAATACCTGGGAATTGCTGCTTTGAGGCAAAAGCACATAGCTGTACATTGTTGTTCTATAATCATGCAATACTGTGTTAGCTGACTGCCATTCCTTAAGATCAACTTGTCTTTCTCAATATGTATATATATATATACACACACATATGTATTATATGTATTATATGTATTATATGTATATATATACATATGTATTATATGTATCATATATATATACATATGCATTATATGTATATATATACATATTGTGTATATATATCCTCAATATGTATGTATACATATACTCTTTTATTCAGACATCTTAACAAATTCATATATAAACATTTATATATATGCAAATAAAACTATATAATATATATATATAAATATATGTGTATAGGCATAAAAATGGTTTCATTATTGTATTTCAGTTTTCTACAAAAGAGAAGACTCACACAGTTGAAGCCTGTGGAAAAATGAATTCAAGAGCTGAAGTATTTATCTGGTAGCCTTATGGAAAAACTATCTGCAACTAAGAAAGCTAATTTTAAAGATATGAAGCATAACTAGAATCTGCAAGACATTTTATTGTGAATTGGGCTTTCATATTTTCACATTTGATGCTTTTTATAAACCTTGTAGTTGAGCAGGTAAACTTTTTGCAAACATTATTGCTATAGGGAAATCTTAGAAGATTCAAATAATACATCTTGAATAATTTTGTTTGCATTAACAAGAGCAACATTGAATAAATAATTAGTAATCATAATATTTCAAGATTATTAAACATTCGGCCTACACTCTTTTATAATTATGTAACTATTGTCAATTTGCCTATGAGGCAGATTTGAATAAAGACTTTTTATTTTATTTTATTTTTTTGCCATTTCTTCTATTATCTTGGTCGAGATGTGTCTATCACATATCAACAAGATAATAAATTTTTTTGTCTAGAAGTAGATTGTAGAAATATCACTCCTACTCCATAACTCTAGTCTGAAAAAATGAATTACCTTTCTTCTATGCTTATCCCAAAGGAGGGAACTTTTACTTTAAAACAAGAAAGCCTGTGCTAAAATACCAAGTTAAGCACCTTTTATTAGTTTAAGCATAATCCCTCTTACTAAAATTTTCACCAAGAAATAGCAATATAATAATAATAATAATAATAATTATTATTATTATTATTATTATTATTATTATAGTAATAAACCCACTACTTCTTGTAACTTGAATTCCAAGCAGTTGCTTAACTTGTATCATCTTTTACCATGACAACAGGTATTATTATATCATGTTCTGGTTCCAGTTTAAAATGATGAATTAAAAGAAACCACATTACAAATAAAAACAAACATTTCCTGTAGGTCTGTATAACTTTTAAGAATAAATTAACTAATTTGACATTCCAATTATCCTTAGATGTTCAAGACAATTTGAAATATGATGAAGATTTTCAGTTGTTTCTACAATATATTTTGCCATTCTGCTGGATGGTGAGTGTTCTGATCAGACATTAAAGAATATTCATCTATGTTTCATCCCAAGCAGATTGGAGATGTGATTAATACACAGTGTTTTCTGTATATGTGTAACATGGAAATGGTTTCACAATGTTTTTAATTATTCTGCTTTAGGAAGTTACTAGGTCAAAACATGTATTTGTGTTTTATAGATTAAAAGTAGACAGTACTTTAATTCTACACAATTTTCAAAAACTGCTTTTAGGATATAACTTTTCATTTCTTAAAAAAAAGGTTAACCATGTACACCTTATGTACATTATTCCCACACTTATCTCCGTTACCCCTTCCAACATAGTCTGTAATTCTCCTTTGTAACTTGTGCTCTATTCTTTAATTACTATTATTATATTTATATTTATGCCTATTATAAGTGTATTTACCTATTAATCTCTCTGTACAAAGGCATATATATCCTGCTCAATTCACTTAGTGTTGTGTGTATGTACATGTGTTGGGCAAGGCCCTGATTTTTTTTTTCTGTTATCATTCAAGAAAAATTTGTTTTCTATTACCCTATCTTGTTGATGATGACATAATCTTATTTGAAGCTTGTTTCCTAATAATTACAGGTTCACATGAATACAGTTTTACTTTATATTCTTCTTGAAATTATGCAAAACCAGAGTTTTGTAACAGAATTCATATTCCTTGGACTTTCACAGAACCCTAAAGTCCAGAAAATAGTTTTTATTGTATTTTTATTTGTCTACATTGCCACTGTTGGGGGCAACATGATAATTGTGGTGACCATTGTCTGTAGCCCAGCACTGATAGACTGCCCCATGTACTTCTTTTTGGCATTCTTGTCCCTATTAGATGCATGCTTCTCTTCTGTCATCACACCAAAGATGGTTGTGGACTCTCTGTATGAGAAGAAAACTATCTCCTTTCATGGATGTATGATGCAGCTCTTTGCTGAACACTTCCTTGCAGCAGTAGAAGTGATTGTCTTGACAGCCATGGCCTATGACCGCTATGTAGCAATTTGCAAGCCCTTACATTACTCTTCAATCATGAACTGGAGGCTCTGTGGCACATTGATGGGGATAGCATGGACAGGGGGCTTCTTGCATTCTATCATACAAATTATCTTCACATTGCAATTGCCCTTCTGTGGGCCCAATGTCATCGATCATTTTATGTGTGACTTGTTCCCATTACTGGAACTTGCCTGCACTGATACACATATCTTTGGCCTTTTAGTGGTTGCCAACAGTGGGTCTATCTGCATCATAATCTTCTCTATTTTGCTTGTCTCCTATGGTGTCATCCTCTTCTCTCTGAAAGCCCACAGCTCTGAAGGACGATGGAAAGCTCTCTCCACCTGTGGATCCCACATTGCAGTTGTGGTTTTGTTCTTTGTCCCATGCATATTTATATATGCCCGGCCTCCATCTGCTTTCTCTTTTGATAAAATGGTGGCGATATTTTACACCATTCTAACCCCCTTGCTCAATCCTGTGATTTACACTTTTAGGAATAAGGACATGAAAAATGCCATGAAGAAAGTGTGGAAGAGGTTGACGGTGGTTTCTGATGGAAAGTGAGAGATAGAAAGGTATTCATAAGGAAGCAAAAAGATTTTGATAAAAACATTCTGGGATTTCATTTGAATAGAATAGGTCATGTTTGTCACTAGCAAACTGTCTTTAAAAGAGTTAAAAATGATGTGTTCATGTTATTTTGAGTATCAATTCCTAGCTGGCTACTTGTTATTTTCAAGTGTATATTAAAGAACTTTGAAAGTTTTGCTTGCTTATATTGTAGTAATTTAAGAAAAGAAGGAAAAAGAATGTATGTATCTGGTTATTTGACATTCACACCACACTGTGCTATATGCCAAAACATTTTACAGATTTCACTGACTCCTGGAAATAACCAGGATTGAGAGAAGGTGGACAACAGAGTACTCACAGAATCTCAGCTGTAGGTGTTTTTTGTTCCATATGATGCCAGCATTTATTGTGGGCTTATTAGCAGCAGCTACATAGTGTGAGTTTCATATTGAAACTACTGAGAGATATCATTTGATTAAAAAAAATGGGCATATTCCTCTAGTGACATGTAAATGACCCTTTCATACTAGTTTATATGGAAATGGATTGGGGCAGATTCCATAAAAAATCAAGGGTGAGTACTTCTTAAGATCTGTAACAAGAGTACAGGGTCTCTAATGAGACTTACCTCTCCATTTACCTGCTCCATCATCTTTCTTCCTCACAATAGGGTTGCATTCTTGATATATTTTCCCTTTAAGAATTACTTTTGCTCTTGATTTATGAAAAAAAGTCTAATTTTGGTTCAATTGTTTTTCAATTCTTTGGATTCACATTTTGAAATATAAAACATAACAAAACCTTATTCAGGCCAGACTATAGTGGTGAATACAGATATATCCACAATTGTTTAAAATCAAGCACTGGCTTATAAATTTATCCTCTCACTCTTCTGTATAAACTCTGTCAATGATATACAAGAATAGGAATTCATAATACTTTCATTGAAATTAACAAATACTGATGGAAATTTGCTCAATACTGACATTTAGTTAATGGATTCGCAAAATTCTTTCTATAACAATTACTGATATATGTTTTCATTTCATTTAACCTGAGTTTTCAATAAACATGGTAAAACTGATTGCCATATTTTTAGCTCTCTTGGACACTATATTTGTTAAGCTCACACTAAATTAGTTCATTGTAATTAAGTGATTGATATCCAATTTAATTTAAAGTATAAATTTAAAATATCTGGAGACATATAAATCTCTAGAATATAAAATGTATGTATATTATTCAATATCTAACACAGATGTATACATATGCATATATATATATTAACACATTCATGCACTCATCATATGTACACACACACATGCACAAGGAAGAGCAAGAGAAAGATTATGTATCAAATATCTCAGGTCCTTTTTGAGCATTTTATTTTAGTCCTTCACCCATCTACAAAGTGATGACATTCAGACATTGAGCATTGTGCCTTGTTCTTAAAATGCTCTCATACAACCAGGGCCTTGTATATGATAAGAAAGAATTCAGCCATCTGAACCACTTTAGTAAGTCAAATTTATGAAAGAAATCCAATAGATGTGTGTGTGTGTGTGCATGTATGTATGTACATAAGAACAAGCATATACATTTGTGCATATTCACTTGTGTGCTGGTGTGCATGAGAACAGACGTCAGCACCAAGTGTCTCAGGAGTCATCCTTTTTTGTTTTGTTTAGTCAAGATTTCTCACTGGCCTAGGAACTCTCCAATTATGTTAGACTGGCCAGTCAGTCAGCCCTAAGGATTTTTCTGTCTCTTCTTCATAGCTTTATTATTGTAAATGTGCCATTATTCTTAGATTCTGAGCTTAAACTTGTGACCTTGCTCTTGTAGAGCACATTGTCTCCCATAGAGTGACTTGTTGAGAAAGGATCAAGCCTGAGTGTGTTGGGTAGTTTTTTGTTTTTTGTTTTTTTGTTTTTTGGTATTTTTCGTTTGTTTCTTTGTTTTCAACGTGATATGAGCTAAAGTCATCTAATAGCAGAAAACCTCAGTTGAGAAAATGCTTCCATAATATTGGGCTAGAGTCATGTCTATAAGATATTACCTTAATTAGACATTGATAAGGGAGGATCTAGCCCATTACAATTTATGTCATCTCTGAGCTGGTGGTCCTGGGTTCTATAAGAAAGCAGACTGATTGAGTGTCCTTAGTATATATGTCCAAGGGTGATATAGTTGGATCTAGGGGTAGATCAATTTCAAACTGTCTTAGAAAGCACCACACTGATTTCCATAGTGGCTATATAAGTTTACACTCCCACCAGCAATGTATGACTGCTCCTTGTATCCCACATTTTTGCCAGTATAAGCTGTCATATGTTTTATTGACTTTAGTCATTCTGACCAGTTGAAAATTGACTCTTAAATTCATTTTTGATTCATATATTCCTGGTAGCTGAGGATGCAGATCATTTCTTTAAATGATTCTTAGCCTTTTGAGTTTTCTCTATTGAGATTTCTCTATCTAGATTTAATTCACTTTTTAATTAGATCATGCTTTTTTATATCTAGTTTCTTGACTTCTTTATATATTTTCGCTATTCATCCTCTATTAGAAGTGGAGTTGGTATGTATTCAAGGCCACTCTCTAATTTTTCTTCCATCAGGATCAGTGTATCTGGTTTTATATTGAGAACTTTGATCCACTTAGACTTGAGTTTTATGCCAAGTCATATCACCCTCTCTCTATTCTTCTATGTTCAGACATCCAGCTTGATCCAGCACCATTTGTTGTAGGTGCTGCCTCTCCCCTCTCCAGTGGCTATTTCTGTCTTCTTCATCCAGAATCAGATGTTCATAGGCATACAGGTCTATGACTGCATCTTCAATTAGATTCCATTGGTCTATGAAATATGTCTGTTTAATGCCAATTAATTGTGTACTACAACTTGAAATCAGGGATGTTGATACCTCTAGCATTTTTAAAAAAAATTGTTCAGAATTATTTTAGTTATCCTGAGGTATTTGGTTGTTTGTTTTGCAAATCAATTTAAGACTTGCCCTTTCAAGGTCTGTGGAGAATTATGTTGGAATTTTGATGGAGATTACATTGAATCTATACATTGTTTTTGGTAGAATTGCCATTTTTTAAAAATTGGTTATTTTATTTATTTACATTTCAAATGTTATCCCCATTCTCAGTTTCCCCTCCACACACGCCCTATCCCATACCCCTCCCTCGCTTCTATGAGGTGCTCCCCCACCCACCCACCCACTCCAGCCTCATCACCCTAGCATTCCTCTACACTGGGGCATCAAGCCTCTACAGGACCAAGGGCCTCTCCTCCCACTTATGCCAGATAAGGCAATCTTCTGCTCCATATGCAGCTGGAGCCATGGATCCCTCCATGTGTACTTTTTAGTTGGTGGGTTAGTCCCTAAGAGCTCTGGGGGAGTCTGGTTGGTTGATAGTGTTGTTCTTCCTATGAAGTTGCAAATCCCTTCAGCTTCTTCAGTGCTTGCCCTAACTCCTCTATTGGGGTCCCTTGTGCTCAATCTGATGGTTGGCTGCAAGCATCCACATCAGTATTAGTCAGGCTCTGGCAGAACCTCTCAAGGGTCAGCCATACCAGGCTCCTGTCCGCAAGTGCTTCTTGGCATGAGTAATAGTGTCTGATTTTGATGTCTGCAGATGGGATGGATTCCTAGGTTGGGCAGTCTCTGGATTGCCTTTCCTTCAGTCTCTGTTCCACTCTTTGTCCCTGAATTTCCTTTATACTGGAGCAATTTTAGTTTAGTATTTTTGGGATGGTTGGGTGCTCCATCCCTCAACTGGCAGCCATGACTAACCTATAGATATGGTCTCTACAGGATCTCTCTCCCCTTTGTTGGGTATTTTAGCTAAAGTCATTTTTACTATGTTAATTTTACCAATCCATGAGTATGGGAGGTATTTCTATTTACTGAAAAATTTTTCATTATTTTCTTAAATGATTTAAAGTTTTATATCAAACAAGTCTTTCACTTGCTTCTTTAAAATTATCTCAAGATATGATATATTGCTTGAAGCTATTGTAAAAAAGATTTTGTTCCCTGATGTCTTGTTCAGTTCATTTGCCACTTTTATATTGGAGGAGTAGTGATATTTTTGTGAGTTAATTTTGCATCCAGCTAAATTGCTAAAAATTTTTATCAGCTGTAGAAATTCCCAGTGAAAATTTTAAGGTCATTTATATATACTATCATATCACCTGAAAATAGTGGTACTTTGACTTCCTCCTTGCCCATATGTGCCCTTTTCATCTCTTTTAGTTGTCTTATTTATATAAATAAAACTTCAAGTACTATATTAATAGATATATAGAGTGAAAAAAACATGTATTTTTCCTGATTTTAGTCAAATACCTTTAAGTTTTTCTACATTCAATTTGTGGTTGGCTTGCCATACACTGCTATTATTATATTCAGATATACTTCCTTATATCCTTAATTTTTCTGGGACTGTTATCATGAAGGGTGTATCCATGGCCTTTCCTATATCCAATGAAATGATCATGTGGTGTTCTTCTTTCATTAGTTTTTATAGTAGAAGTATAAAATGAACTAGGAGTTGTCTTTGTCCTCTTTATTTCTCTGTCATACCTTGAAGACAATTTTACATAATATTTGAAAAATAAAAAGTCTCCTTTAATGGCTGTCATTCTTTACCACAATACAAACAAAAGTATTATTATAGCAGAAATTTCATATTTCTGATCAGATTGTGTATGTGTGTGCATGCATATATATGGATAAGTGTATATGCTATTAAACTTTGCATTACATTGACAAAATTCTTAAGACAAACAACTTAAATGGAATAAAGCCTTACATTGATTCATATTTTACAGGTTTACCATCATGTTTCCTTGGCTATTTTGCTTTGAACATATAGCAGAACAGTAAATTACATTGAAAAAAATATTATAGAGAGTTAAAGCCGGGCAATGGTGGCATATGCCTTTAATTCCAGCACTTAGGAGGCAAAGGCAGGTAGATTTCTGAGTTCAAGGCCAGCCTGGTTTACGGAGTGAGTTCCAGGACAGCCAGGGCTACACAGAGAAACCCTGTCTCGAAAAAAAAAAAAGAAGAAGAAGAAAAGAAAAGAGAGTTAAATAGGTTTATTTAATTTTTGAAATATGGAGATAGATAGGTAGATAGATAGATAGATAGATAGACAGATAGATAGATAGATAGAACCCAATAAAAAACAATATTCCCTTCAAGTTATATATGCATGAAACAACTGCCTTCTATAACATAAGATTTATCTTCTAAAAGTTCTGTCCTTCTCATTAATGTCACAGGCTGATGATCAACCTTTTGTGCAAGCATTTGAGAGGCCACTCCTGGTCTAACTTTTAATACAGGCCGGTATCATAATACTACCTTAGTATCCCTAGGGCCTTTTATTAATTATCCTGTGTCAGGAACACAAAACAGTATCCTGGTGTTTCTCAACATGATATTGTTTTAAAACTGAAGAGAAAAAAGGCTATACAGTTTCATTTTTCTTGTTACTCTGTTAATGTTTGAACTTGATCTGATTTTCTGTCAGGTACAACTATATTTGTTTTGATTATGCTTCAGTGCTGGAAAATAAGTTAATGCTATTACTATTCATATTATAAGAATATCAATCTGGTTAATGTTTGGTGTAGAACCACATTGAAGAAATAATAAAAAAACATTCAAGTTACAAGGAAGCTGTTCATCAATATTATATAATATATACTTATAGAGTGAAAACAAATCAAATCACTATGACTAGCAATGTCATTTATTTTAAATTATGGAAATGATAGCAACATGTGCAGTTGTTTTGTTGAAGACAGAGGAATATAAATAACAGTCATGTAGGCATTTCAATTTCAACCTATCAAATGTCAAAGTCAAGATTGATAATAGGCTGAGGCTAAGTTTAAGGATATCCCTATTTAAAAGACTTCAATAACAACTCAGGTTTGAGGAAAAAATTGTGTATAAATTACAAAATGTTCTTAGTTGTCTTGAATATATATGAAAGTCCCAGGAATGTACATGTTTTGATTAAGGGTGGAGATGTGCTATGTTCTGGATGAGAGGAGAAGAAAAAGCCATCTTAGGAAGCAGTTAATGTAAAAACAAGGTTGGCATGGTTTCATGAATGGAGAGAATGGAAAGAGGTAAACTGCTGACAAGACATGGCACTAGAGACATAACACCATACAAGGCTCCCAACATAATGAGCTCAGAGAATCTTTTGTTGTGTTTGGGGAATTGGTCCCGTTTGTAGGAGTCACTTTTAGTAGCCCAACTCTGAAACTTCTTGCCAAAAACTATTGGCTGCAAGAAGTCATCATTGGGGAGTTGATAAACAATAGTGGCTGTTAGTGGAGAAGTGTTTTTGGCAGCAAGCATTGCCAACAATTAAAATATTGCATCAGCTTTAGAGACCCAGAGACCATGCTGGAAGAGGATACTGACCAGAGTGTGCTGTGCATCTCTGGAGATGCTTTGCCCTCTCCCTACGGCCTATGCCAAAAGCTGAAGCATGTACTCTAATGTTTCTGTGCCTTGGATTGGTTTGCAGAATGTGTCTTCATGAACATCACCTGCATATAGTTTAGAGGCCCAGTAAATAATGACACTGAGAAATAACTGGCACATGCCCACTCATTTTTGATCACCTGAAATTAGTGGATTTTAAGTTATAATTTATGCTGGAAACAATTCTTTTATTAAGGAGCTCTTAATTATGCATTTTAAAATTCTCATACAGATTAAAAATTTTGCATGCAGAGTCTGACTTAAGGTTTATTAGGCCACAGGCTTATTAAAGATATGGTTAGGGAGAGCTATCTATCCATCTTTTTTATGTTCTCAAGTGACATTCTAGGTAAGAAAGATCTATGATGCTTCAAGCAGAACTTTAAAAGTTTCATTTTTATTCTTCTGGTTGCTTTGGCAATTCATCTGTAATTAATGTACATTTTTAAGACTGTAACAGAATTTTCAAATTAATGTTTTCAGTTACATAACTATAATACATGAAATCAAATTTAACTTTCTGGATCACATAGGTTTATATTTTTTATGAATAATCGTAAGGCTTTGAGCCTCAAAGAAACTATTTTTTTCAAGAACATTAGTCTATTTTAGTGCTTAAGAAATGTTCCAAATGTGTTTATCTGGACCAATTCATATTTAAAAATATACCTGAAAATATGAATTCAAGATTGTTATGTGTTTTTAATTCATCAGTTTACCTATTTTGAACAAAAATGCAACATAACATTCACCAAGTCACTCATTTAGTCATAGTACACAAGTTATAAATATTCCGGCCTTTTTTCTTTCTGACCCATAGACAAAATTTTCTCAATTATGTGTTGAATATATGATTATCACCTTAAACAGCTGAGCATAGCCATGTATTGCAGTCTATAAATTGCATTCCCATGAGATATGTGTTAAAATGCTTATGAATATGCTATTCATAGTAATCAAATGTTTTCTGACAGGAAAATGTTGTTTTGAAATAATCAAACTGCAACAAATAAATAAATAAATAAAAAATAAATAAATAGTGAAACAATCCTAAGTGATTTCAAATATTCAAACTGAAATGAAAATGTTGTTAGATGTGAACAATTAAAATCTATTGAGAAATTCTGTCAAATGTTATTATTGCCATCATTAAACAGGCTATATATAGCTATGAAAATATTTAAATACTATGTAGAAAAATTACAAGTTCTGTCAATGACTGAACTAAGTACATTTTCTTTATGGATACTTCCATCCACACTACATCATAAGAAAGTTCTCATCTATTATAGGGGCATTCCAACATTTACATTATCCCATCATGATCTTTTAATCATGATCCTTCTTTTTAATTTTTTGAACAGACAATAACTTTATTGGCTACAATTATTAAAAAGAAAAACAAACAATAAATTTATGAAATTCTTAGGGAAATGGATGGAGCTGGAGAATATCATCCTGAGTG